>NC_090834.1:32395191-32709150 GCF_028021215.1 Eschrichtius robustus | reverse complement strand
TGTTAGGGTTGCCAAAGACATTTCTGTTCCATTTCATTTATAGTTTGTAAAGAAAAAAAAAAAAAAATCAATGATCCTATCTTCTTTCCCTTCAACATCTGAAATTGGGTCTCTTATTTTGAAAGCCAGGATATGTGGTTTCTCTGATTAGTACGTGTCCTTTGGAGGCCTCCAAAGAGAGGCTATTCATGTTCTGTGAATAAGCAGAACTGAAATATTCTACCAACATATGAGTAAACAAAAGCATATCAGCAGTTAAGCACATTTTATGAGCTGAGCGAAACAGAATATTCATAAGTGGAATGGAAATGACAATGGAATAGAGGACAAGCCTGGGAGTTTCATGACTCTCAGAATAGAGAGATAGCCCACGGAGACATTAACACTCCCAAACCATTCTGATAATAAGAAGGAAAATTCTCTGGACCTGATATCATTTAGATGGCCTAAGAAAGAATTCTCCTTGTATCTAGGCTGCTAAATTTAATTTATCTGAGCAAAATAGGTGAGTTGATTTCTCTTTTGTTTGCTATTTTTTTTTTTTTTTCAATTGAAGCTTTTGTTTATCAGGCTTTCTCATTTTCATGGTGAGAATACAATTACATTCTACAGACAGATGGGTTTTAGCCATGCAAATTACCATGGTGATCAATTAACTCAGCTGCTGTTTAGAATAGAGAAAGCTACATAAACAACCTGGAAATTTTGTCTTGTATAAGACAGTTGTAGAAACATCACCTATCATACATATAATTCATAAAATATCCAAATGACCATGTTGTTGTGGTACAATGGGCTTCTTTATTTATTTGAGATCTTTTCAATATACCTCTTTTCTATCAGGAAACATACATCCATTCTATCTGACCCAAAGTGTCACAATAAATGAAGTGACCTGTCACATTACTGGCTTTTGTGGGGGCATGGCTGGTGGCTGGAGGCCTCTTCAGACCCTTCCTGTTTGGACTGCATGCTAATTACTCTGTGCCCTGGGGTTAGATGTCTCATGTGTCAGAAGTGAATATATGTGGACAATGCAAAAACCGGTTACTTTCAGAACGTTTTGCCCTGTATTATCCATACATGTGTAGTATTATCAACACCTTTTTAAAAATTAAAGTATAATATTCACTAATTACATACACTCACACTGAAAGCACTTACAAGGACATTTGGAAATTCCTGATGCAGCCTCTACACATTTTCTAATAAAATATCTCCACAGGCTAGACAGTAACAATCTAAGACTGATAGGCAAGGCAATGCCAAAGTCCTGAAGGAATCTTCACGGACTCTAAAGCAGATGAAGGTGAACTGAGAACAAGACCTATGCAGATTTCAATCCAGGCACTGCATAGGCTTTTCCTCCTGATAAAGACTCTCTTAGCTTAACCAGCCAGGCTCTGTACAGAAACAAACATGGGCATTCATTCTGTTTGTCTGTGTGGGTGCCTGTGTGAATGCTAGGGTTCAGGGAGAAGGCTAGACTATTATTCCTTCCCTGTACCAACCCTACTATTCTACTGCATCCATTTGATGATAGCATCTACAAGGAAACAAAATGAACAGTAAAATGTATGTGTGTAAGAGGAGAAAGGAGTCAAGTGTGTGGTATGACATATCAAGGAAAGGATTGTTCCTCCAAACCCAGGGGGTAAAATTTAACTATGGCTGTGACCAAATCATACTTCCAGGCTGAACTCAGTAGCACTTTCACCAGTGAGCTTTCTGCATAGTCCTACTCACTCCCTGCACCCCTCACCCAAACAAGTAACCTCTATCTCCTCTGAGCAAGCACAGCATTTTATTTATACATCTATCACGACTCTTACTAATTTCTGTTACATAAAATGATTCAAAGTGCTTGAGTCTTATCTGGCCTAGGAGATACCTTGTTCTTTGGAGGAAAGTGACTCCTATTCATCTTTCTGTCCTCAAAGCCCCTACTCTACTCGTCCACTGATTTGCTCATAGGAAGTGGTCATTAAATATTTACTATGAGAAATTATTAACATGTTTCTGAGCTCATCTCCAAGTGGCAGAAAACTTAACTAGTTAAACAAATCTGTAACTTTCCAAATACATATTTTTTTATAACTAATTGGACCAAGCCAAGACACTTCCACTGGTTTCTCACTAGGACTAAGTACACAGGAAGGACAAAGCAGAAAAGTATAGAAACCACAAGTAAATTATTGATAGAACTATTAAAGTGTATTTGAACTTATAAATAGATCCCACTGGTATTTCTAAACTATCGTGACAGTGTTTTTGAGGTGAGCTGATTACAAGTTACTATAAACAAGAAAACGATAAAAAGTGGTTTGAATAATTTTCCTCAGTCACAGCTGAATTCGAAACATAAGGCCCTATTATCATTTCTGCTACTGTTTTGTGTTATATGGCTACTCTCACAGCAGGAATAGGAAAATAAATACATTCCTTATCTAAGGTACACTGAAAGTTAAGAAAAGTAATTATCAACCCACAAAGTTATAAGTTGTTTTTATCCTGTTTTTAATTTGTTACACTAAATTTATTTAATCTATAAATGTTTCCCTCACAAATTATAAGTAATCTTCAAACCTTCAATAAACAAGGTGGGCATCCCATAGATCAGAATATTTTTTATATTCTTAAGACATTGGAAGGGAACATAAAGTACAAAATCATAGCAGCAAACTTTCTTTAAAATGAAAATACACACACATGTATATTTAGACATGGAAAGTATATATATTGAAAACATTAAAAGTTATCAAGAGATTATATTACTTTCAATATGCAGTGTATACCTTAAAATGCATCTCTTTTTATGATAAGTTGTTAAAATGATAATCTATAAAATAAAGTAATAAATAAAGGCATGATAAAAATACTCCCTGATGAAAAGTGACATCATCTTCATTGCATTCTCAAAGTAATTGAAAACATATCCTGAGTGTGCGCTTGCTCTCTCTCTCCACGCATGTGTGTGTGTGTGCACACGTGTGCAGGCATGTGTGGGTCTTCTGTTCATATTCTTTATTTTTCTTACAATAAAGAAAAACCACTAGCTGAGTTCCCAGCAGACTAATTTCTCAAGTCTCATGAGTTTCTTCAATTACATATGTTTATATATTTAAGAGGACTTATCATGGTCTTTAAGCCTCAAAAATGGGCAATACTAAAATTTTAATAGGGGAAACCTCCAAACAAACTAATAAAAAGCTTAAACTTCCATCAGAGCATTTTTAACGTGTCTATTAAATGATTAACTACCTGAAGAAATAAATGTTATTCATTAGTGGCAGTTCTGGCACAATGTATTGTATTGCAAACAGAAAAACAGCGGGAAAGTTAGCTGTTTAACCTATGAATACAGTGGGAAACTTAGTTGTTCAGCCTATGAATACAGCTTTAAAAATTCTGTATCTTTCCCTAAATGGCATTGAAAATCTCAAGTGATGATTTAACTGTTTTAATAAGTCTCAATTACACTTTATTTTTAAAGTAACACCAGGCATGTATTTAAAGGAAAAAATCAAAATACAGCAAGCTAATATATTTGCTTAATGTGGTTTAATTATTGTATACACTACATAATGACATTCATGTAGTTATATTATTTTTTCAGATAAAAGACATTTGTTTTGCTCTGTAAAGCAAGAGATGGTACTTTAAACATCAACTCACTGTACTCAGTGGAACCATTAATTATCTGGATTTTTGCTGCATTAAGTTTTTATAAAGAAGCAAATTATAAAAGGTATTATTGTGGATTTACTTCAAAAAATAATTTTGGGGTTACTTACTTGGCCAGTATGAAATAAGTGTCATCTTTTCTATTTTATGGGTATTTAGACTATACAATGAGAATTGATTTTCTGAGTGATAGCCCTGAGACCTTGCAGGTGTCTCACTTATCAAAGAAAGATTCAATTATGTTCCTACATTGTACTTACCAAGGAAGAAAAGTAAGAGTATATACTTCACAAAAACTCCTAAAGAAAGAGTTGCAATAACCTTCAGTTACCCAGATTAGTACGCCTAGATAATTCAGACCTCCCATTTCCAAGTGGTCTGTGCAATAAGGATTTAAGGTATAAGAACGTTTTACATTTAGGAGTATCTTTATATACTCCCAATGATCCCCCATTTATTACATAATTAAAAGAGGTTTTTAATTAAAATTTTGAGGTAAGAGAATTATACATATGGTATTTGAATCACCAATAATACTGAGTAAAATGAAAAAATCAAAGAATATACAAAATGAAGTACTAAAAAGCCCCAGGAGGCTGTATTTATCTTTTCAGATTCCAGGCTTAAACCTCTGTTGCAAATTGCAACAGAGGTTTAAGATCTGGATGGTTGAGTGGACCACAGAATCCGAAGGCTCCCTGCCAATCCTGACATCCTGTGATCTATGGAATGATGACAGTTAATTGGCCAGACCTTGAGTCTCTTTGCTTTCCACTGTGTGTTCTCAGTAAAGGGTAAAATAGTAAAAGGCACATAAATGCAAAATGCCACCAAAAGTAAAGAATTACAACAAGATAATAAAACATAATGAATAAAACTTAATTATGTTCAGTATGAAGGCAATGGTAACATGAAAAAAGTTGCTGGCTGCTTTTGATGTGAATCCTGAATACCTGCTTTGCCAAAAAAAACCCCTTATTCTACAAAAATAATTTTATTCACTGCTTAAAAAGACAAAAACCCTAGTATTATCTCCCTAACTTATTAAGATTTTAAGAAACATTGTCTGAAGCTGGTTGGGGTAGGGGGAAAGGAATGTGGAATGTAAGCCCTACCAACTTCTCATCTGGTCCTTAGCAGAGTAATTTGCATATGAACATGTCTCACCTTATAGTTGTTCCCAAACTCAGAGGAAACCACTACTGATGTCTGATGAGGACACTATGAACTGCAGAAGAAATTTATTGACTTAATATTGTTGGGCCAAAGGGCCATCCATCTCTATAAATAGTGAAAGATAGTTCTAAATAATTCATAATTTTCTACAAGAATATTATGATGCTAGTTTTTTTTTCCCTTAAATTTTTATAAAATCCTCCTTATCATGAAGTGCTGCCTTTCCTGTTAAAGGCTCTAAGTCAGGCAGTCTTCTCAGCCTTGCCCTCCACCACAGCCCACCCCCACATGACTGACTTGTCATCTTTCTAAGTCCAACTCTTTCAGGAAGCCTTCCCTGCCCAACAGTCCTCTCCATATTCTGCATTTGTTCTGCATATATTATTAATTTCTCCCACATTCTGCCAGATTCCATGGTACTTTTTTAAATGCCCGATTTGTGTGTGTGTGTGTGTGCGTGTGTCCTCTATTTTAGACTGCGCTCCTTTAAGAACACAGCCTGTATTTAACATTATCATGTGCATCCCCAAAGCTTTGCACATGCTTCACACACAGTAGGCATTCAGTCAACATTCCAAACATAAATGAATATGAGTACGAAACATTAGGATAATTAGAGCAATGAGTGAAATATAGTCCTCCATCTGAGACAAACACATGAGAAACAGGGACACCTGCCCGCCCCCCCCCTAAATTCTTTAGACTGATGCAACATCTTTCTCTAAGTAATAGTGCAGGTCTTCTGACAAGACTTGAAATAAGCAGAGGGGATGAGGCAGAGGATGTTGACTACCTTTTGGTTCATAAGAAAATACACTTGGGAAGACCAAGCTAGGAAAACATGACCTCTTTACAGGGCAAAACACATTGTGAAATCTAAAGAAAAACAACTGGCACTCAAGGATTCCTAACTGATTTCCTTTTGCCCTGAGGCACCACGTTACCCTTGCCTTTGAGCCTCCACTCTGGTATGGGGCAGGGCTGTGCCCTAGCGTCAGGGAGTGAGGCAAATCTGGCCTCCAGTGTGGCATTCACCATGCATTTTACTACAGAATAGATGTCAGATTGGTCTCCTCAAGGTTCCTCTCACTCATCCATTCAAGGTAATGGCCTATTTCTAACCAGTCTCCTATTTTAGAGACCCTCTGTGTTTTCCACACAATTCTGCTCCCCAGATCCAACGGGTAAACATATCCTGTCCATTCTACTCAAGAAACACTTTAATTCTCCACTGCCTCTTACATTTTCGTATTCTAGCAAGAGCTCCCTCTTTAAGCCATTGAGAAAGCCTCTACCTGGCCCTCCTGCCAAATCGCATGTCTTCCATTTGTTGTGAGAAACCTCTTCCTTAAATCAATTAAATAAAACAAATAAACATCGCAAAGACCTGCTTCAAATCTCTTCCATTTCCTTCCTTTTCTCTTTTTTTTTCTCCCTCTGGGGGGGGAAGGGTGGGGAGGGGAGGATTCTTGCTTATTGATCATATTTAAACTCCTTGGGCTCATATGTGACTCCTTATAACTTGGCTCCAATGAATTTTTTCCAGCTTCGTATCCTGCCATTCGAATTCATGTACAGATTTATCCTATTAAGACATTTAATGTCTCACATTTCTCTGGAAATAACAGGCCTTGTCATGAATTCTTGCTTTACACATACAATTTTTTTGTCTCGAGTGACTCTCACCACTTTCCACATGGGAACTGCTTATCCTTCAACAACCACCTGTCTCCTCTCTCTAAAGACATCCTTCAGCATGCTGAACATGTCTGCAAAGTACTTACCTCCGGTATTGTGATTTACCCATTTACCATCAGTCTATCCCTAGAATGTGAGACCCTCAAGGGAACGCACCAAGTCTGATGTATCTTTTTTTATACCAAGCACATAGCCTGATACTTCCCATGTAGGAAACAAGCACTCACTGTTTGGGGGATAAGTAAAAGTACACAGAATACAATTCTCAAAGAACAAAATGTTAATATGTTGTTTAGGAAACGCTGAAACAATCTTTTTCAGACCATGGGTTAAATAGGCTTTGAAGGGCTAGCCTTGGAACCGAAGGGACTCGAGTGACTTTGTTTCTATGGGAACAGGTATTCTAAGTTCCAAGCAGCACACATACAAATGGACTTCAGAACACACGTGTCCCCTCAAGGTTCCACGAGGCCAAGCAGCAGGCACTGAGGCTGGTGGGTGGTCACCCAGACCGGTGAGTAGCTGCACCTCCTTGAGAGGTGAATGAACCTAAACAAGACACCAAGTCGTGAGGAGCAGCTGAGCCATCTACAGAGACCAGCTCCATTCAGTCAGTGAGCAACCCGATGCCCTCTGCCCACCTGGCCTTCCCGGGCCCATGCCATGCTGCTCACTGTCTACTGTGTGCGGAGGGACCTCTCCGAGGCCACCTTCTCCCTCCAGGTCAGCCCTGACTTTGAGCTCCACAACTTCCGTGCCCTCTGTGAGCTTGAGTCCGGCATCCCCGCCGAGGAGATCCAGATTGTCTACATGGAGCGACTCTTTGCCGACGACCACTGTTCGTTGGGCTCCTATGGCCTCAAAGATGGCGACGTGGTCGTTTTACTCCAGAAGGAGAACGTGGGGCCCCGGCCTCCGGGCCAGACATCCAGCCTGCCTCAGAGCGATTTCACCGGGACAGCCGTGCCTGGGACATCCAGCTCCCGGCAGCACCACCAGCACCAGCGGGCACAGTCGGCCCAGCAGTCCCGCGGCCTGGACTCTGGAAAGAAGATGACCTCTGCTCAAGGGCTGGACAGCCCCGCCCTGATCCGAAGCATGCTGCTCTCCAACCCCCACGACCTGTCCCTGCTGAAGGAATCCAATCCTGCCTTGGCCGAAGCCCTGCTCAGCAGAAACCTGGAGACCTTTTCTCACATCCTGATGGAGCAGCAAAGGGAAAGGTCCCTGAGAGAGCAAGAGAGACTTAGCCTCTATTCTGCCGACCCGTTTGATTTGGAAGCTCAGGCCAAAATAGAGGAAGAGATCCGGCAGCAGAACATTGAGGAGAACATGAATATAGCGATGGAAGAGGTTCCAGAGAGTTTTGGACAAGTGGCCATGCTCTACATCAACTGCAAAGTGAATGGACATCCTTTGAAGGCTTTTGTTGACTCGGGTGCCCAAATGACCATTATGAGCCAAGCTTGTGCCGAGAGGTGTAATATCATGCGGCTGGTGGACCGACGCTGGGCTGGGATTGCTAAAGGTGTGGGCACACAGAGAATTATTGGCCGAGTTCACCTAGCTCAGATTCAAATCGAAGGTGATTTCTTACAATGCTCTTTCTCTATACTTGAGGAGCAGCCCATGGACATGCTTCTAGGGCTAGATATGCTCAAGAGACATCAATGTTCCATCGACCTGAAGAAAAATGTGCTGGTGATTGGCACGACTGGCACACAGACTTACTTTCTTCCTGAGGGAGAGTTACCTCCATGTGCTAAGTTGGTAAGTGAAACTGGGCAAGACGAGTCTTCAGACAAGCAAATAGCAGATACTATTAAACATTCAGTCATGGATTCAGGACGAAAAAAGCATTGAAACAGGTTATAAATATGCCATCACATGAGGGAGTCTCAGGTCTCAGGAAATTATAAGACATGAGCTCACTGGCAATGTAATCATTAAAAACATCAGTAACCACTAAACCTGGCCTTGGGACTAAGTTCTCAGAGCTGTCACTACGTAAATTGTGATTACTTGATCTTGGCCCCTCCATTTCCCGTATCCAAAAATCACTAAACCTTATCCTAAGAAGGCTCTGGAGGCTCCAACTGATTTCCAGATAATACACGAAAGGAAAACCAGCCTCTTTAGAGACACTGCCCTATGAAACTATAGGATGGCTTGTCCAAACCTGTTGCTATTTTGCAGAATTCCCTGGAAAAAGCCATTGCTGCAGCTGCTACAATGCACCTATACAAAATTATTTTAAATCAGCACTAACAAGTGTTTATATTCAGAGAAATACATTGATTTTCACAGACTTTGTTTTCTTTAGGAAAGGTACTAGAAATGGTTAGTCAATTGTACTCTTGAGTTGATTAATATTTATAAATGTCCGTTTGGGGCAGCATCAGGGCCCATTTCCTCATGTTTTACATCTTCCCTTCCCCTGGACTCCTGTGGAGTCATGCTCACTGAAATCCATTCCTAAAGGCCGTTTCTGCCATATTTGAGATAGTGGATTTTTCTCCTAGGATGTCCTAAAATAATTTCCTCTTTCTTCTGCATTCAAAGAAACTCTGGTTGTAAAAGAAAGGCAATCAAATAGACTTTTTTTTTTTTTTTAAATTATCATGCTTCTTGGAAACATGAAGATTGGGAGCCTCGTGGTTGTACTGCGGTGGGAGTGGGAGGTAGGGACAGGCGGTGGTCTAGGTCCCCTAATCCTCTTTCTGGTCTGTTTTATATATTAAGCTGTTATTACATAAATATTGTTTGAACAGAGGGTTTCACTTTTAAAATAACATGTGAAAATTTCTGAATGAGATCTCTAAGGCCTCATTCAGCTCTACGGTCCATTCTGACAAAGCTACTCTCCATTACTACTGATAGTGGGAAATAGAAGATTCCCGACGTAATTACAATCCACAGCTAAAACCCTGAGAGACAAGGTTCAGCTGCCTGAGGCCATCAGACTCAGAGAAAATGTTTCAGGGCAGTAATCCATCAGGACTAGTATTAGAATACAGGATTCAAAGTCAAATAATATATATGTTCTGATTTTAGCTCTCTATTAATTAGGCAAATCAGCTTACATACAGTACAACTCAGTTTCTCATCTATAAACTGTTTCAGAGGGGAGAGTCATTTTCAGCTACTAAGACTACATTATGAACGAGGATATCCTTTATGTTTTCCCAACAAGATCTAAAGCCACCCAAAGCCTTTCCAAAGGCTACAGAAAAAAAAAAAAAAAAAATCTTCCCCTGTAGGTCTCCCTTTCTTGGTCGGCTTCTAGGTAAGACTAATCATCATTTTCTATAGAGTCTCCTCTCCCCTTCCAGCCATCATCAGTTCGCCTCCCAGTATTCTTCTTCTTTATAGGTGTTCCTATGCTCATGTCATTTCCCAAACCTTGTCTACATTTGTACCAGGGCTTACATCCAGTAGAGTTACTAAAAATGACAAATAGACTTCTTTTCTACTTTTGTTTCTAATTAAGTACTAAAGACAAAAGTAATTGACAAAATGAAGGAAGAAATTCAGAGTAAAGCCAGGGATAAGCAGTTAAATGCCTGTGAAAGATGGGAACTGACCTGATAAATGCATGGATTCCTGCAGGGATAAAAATTAGCAAACTCCTCAGTATTTTCTGCTGGACGGAGTTTCAGGTCCATTTATGCAAAAAACATATCTCATAAGCATATGTCACACGGGGCTGCTCAACATAAAGGTTCAGTATATGGTGTATCAGGATTTCTAACCCATAAAAGCCAATCAAAAATCACCAAATTTTTAAACTAAAAAGACAGTTTGCATGATATCAAATCCCACCACACTCACTCGCCCTTCTCAGACGAACATCACTTCTAATGTAGCTATGATGTTTCAGGACCAGACTTAGGTATAATTCTTTGTTTCTTATTTTGAGTTGAACTCTATTATTCCATAACTTCCAAAAAGTTAGTCTTCATTCTTCCTTTTTTCAAGAACACACCTACTTTCTTTGGCACACAACAATCCTTTTAATATATGAAATCAATGTCATCTGAAATAGTCTCTTTTGTAGGCTTTCACCAGATTCTATAACTGCTCCTCATTGGAGAAGTTTGGAATCACCTAAAAATTTCTGTCATGTTCCTTTGGATATATTCCAGCTTCTAAATATATTACTTGAGTAGATGGATTGGTAAATAAAAATACTTCTATTGAATTGAAAAGCAGTGATCTCAAAGAAAAATCAATAAACAGAGTGAATTAATTAAGCAATGTCCTTGCTGATTAATTTTTTTAAGATCATTGTTTTTCAAATCAGAAAGTATTTTGAAAATTAGTTGTATGGATTTAAAGTCTTAACTCAGTCCTGTGTACACTTGAATAGATCTTAATTAACTTTTAAATGGATTAGTTTTAGTAAAAGGCAGCATCTTTTGCATGTCTCCTGTGTAAATCAGGTACTATGTAAAGTATTTTACATATACTAGTACCATTAGTCTTCAGAATAGACCTTCAAAAGAGTTATCATTTGACTGTATTTTACAGATAAGAAATTCAAGGCTCAGAACTATTATGAAACATTCAAATATCCAAAGCTTACTGTTTTTTAAACTTTTTTTGACAAAAATCTGCATTTTAAATTGTGACCAAGTTTTACATCACACACACACAGGCAAAAGCACACAAACATCTATCTTTGAAACAAAAAGATTCTTGAAGTAATATGAAATGTTTTATCCTTTCCTAGCCTATTTCTTTAAAATGTTATATTTTATTATTTTAAAAATATTTCAGACATGCCCCACTAACTGTACCCAAGGTCTCCTGATCCAAAATTTGAAAGGCCCTGACCTCCCAGATTGCCTGAGTCAAGTCTTTCTGATTTCAAATGCCAAGTTCTTTCTAATATGTAACCTTCTTGACATGACCCATTTTAATTCTAGATACTGGCACAAAACTGTTTCAAAGTTTCATTTTATGAAGACTACCAAAACACTACCAGTAAAAATGGAAACAGAGCAGCAGTAATCAGAATACACTCAGCAATTATTTACTGAACATCCATGAAACAAGCACTGAGCCAGGTTTTTATAAGCATGAAAATGAATAAGGTACAGTTCTAGACCTCAAGGTGATTACACCTTTGTGTAGAGGTAGGAGACAGTCTTGTGATCAACTAAGAACAAACAAGGTAGACATGTAATCAGTACTATGTTAGTGCAAGTGAAGGAATACATTTTAATTGGGGAGTTATTTTTAAAATAAATAAGCAAGCCAGTAAAATGTACTTTCAATATGTCTAAAATGACCTATCACTGATGCTAGAAAAAACAAACAACGAACGCATACTCTCCTCCTAAAGTTCAGGTTGCTAATATACAACTTACAAGTATCTACTCTTGGGAATTTACTACCTGAAAAATGATGAACAGTTCTTCATTTTCTTTCTTCCCATTAGAAATCATGATAAAGTAGACCACATGATGAAATAGACATAACCTGTTTAAAATAACAAGCCATTTTAAAATTCCATCAAGCCTTTGCTTTCACCAATGCCCACTGAAATACCCATCTTACCTAAAAGAAAATCACTTTGTTAATAAGCATGCATTTGAAGATTATAGCAATGCATTCTGCCACAGTTAAACTGGAAGACTGATAATATTTGAGATTAGTAGACCATATATATAATCCTAACTTCTTTCTTAAAATACCAGCTCATAAAATTTCTCTTGCTTCTAGAAGAATATCCACTCCCCCAAGAGAAAAAGGCAAATGGATATCTGCATGTATGACTTCATCTTCACTGTGGGTATTAAATGTTGCCATTTTTAAGAAAACGTTGTACTTCTTTCAGAGGGTCATTTGCTGACATCCAACATTTCATAAAGAAACACTTGAGTAAATGATGAGAGTCATCTGGGATTCACACCAGGAAACTGCTGATGAAGATATTAATCAACGCTAACATTTATAGTTATTCTTTGAGATAAACAAGAGCCTGGAAAACCAAAGAAGAGGGACAAAGGTAAAGAGAAGTAAAGGAGGAAGAGGGGAAAAAAAAACCCCACAGAAATCTGAGTTGCTTTTAACTAATTATCTCTTGGTTTAAGTACAGTTTCATAAAGTAGGTAGGGACTGGGCTGAGATTGAGGATTGGCTACATTTCCATAATACTTCATCCATCATTGGCCAGTTATCTAAAAATAAAAATATTTTCACATTAGGGCCTGAGTCAAACTTGCTTTTGAACCCCAGCTTATTTGCATATTTGGGTCCATCCTTTAGAATCTCAGAACTTCTAAGGGTCTGTTATCAGAAAAATGGGGTTCAAGGTCCTGCTGCCCTCTGTATACTTAACAGGCAATCCTATCGAGATGGGCACACCTGGGGCTGTTTTGTCTCTTATTACTGCCCTGAATGTTTTGATGATTGCTGCTGCTGCTGCTTCTTCCTTATCCCCCTCCTCCTCCTTTTCCTCCTTTGGAGAAAGACTTCTATGAATCCAGCTTTTCTATATTCTAATGAGTAAGGTTTATTTTAAGAACATCATTAGAAAAATCACAAGGTAATTTCCTCCTATGTTAAAGTCCATAGGAGGCAACATGGATTGTGCTCCAGATTAGAGTGAAGTGTATGTTTTCGTGTTGTTGACATATTGCTGCTGCGTCCAAATAAAATAGACGACAAATACCAACACAAGCATATTCTAGGTAAAATAATCACTTAAATCCATCAAATTCTTACCCTACAACATCAATCACCACTCTAAAATCTTACTCTAACGGCACTTCATTTACAAGGACCCCTTGAGATGAAGAGAAAAATTAATTTAAAATTACATTAATTCACCTATTCTCCCTTCCAAACTCATGTCCTGTTTAGGGATTCAATTAGTTTATCGGCCAAAATGTATCAGTGTTTTGCATTCACTGATGTCACTAAAAATCCAATATACTTTTTCAAGAGTCTTGTCATTGACCTATGTCATTCAAAGAGACAAAGGAAATGTAAGTTATAGTCTTAGCCTTTAAAAATTTTTAAAAGTCCAGTTAGAGGAACTAGAAAAAATACAAAGTAAATAATTTACAAATAAAATTTCATTCAGTGCTGAATCATGAAATACATTATATGAGTTCAGGGGAATGAACACCTGCTTCCCATTTGAGATGGTAACTACAACAGGGCAGGACCTATTGGACAAAATTTTACTGAGCACCTACTGTATGTCAGGCACCATTTTAGAGGCTGGATTTCCTTGATGCAGGAAGAGTCTTATGTTGCTCAACTAGTAGTCTGAGATGCAGCCAGGCATATAGGAGAATCTGTCACCTCCTCAAAGATGAATCATTTAGGGTCCCTTTGAGATGACCCAACTAACACAACCAGAGTTAGCATACAGCTGATTCTCAGGTTAAACTTGAAGGTGAAGTGTGTGGTCTCTTTCTGCCTTGACCCACAGTGGCACCGTGCTCGACTAGCTTCCTATGATGGGCTTAATCTTGGAGCATGGTTCAGCCACTGTACACAAATACTTCTCTCAAAAAGACTGGGGGCTTATACAGTTGATGAACAACCAGCAACACAAGCAGAAGAAATTAACACCCAGAGACGAGTTAATTTGGTGCAACATTTGTCACATACTTAAACTCCAGGGAATAAAAGAACAGGGGATCTCATGGACGGTGAGATACCAACCAGAAGGCAATTAAATAAATGTTTGGGCATTTAGAACACCTAGAATGGGGCACAAAATTACGAACAAAAATCTAATAAGTGCTGGGATTATAACCTTGTTCATAATTATAGCTTTAATTTTTAGTATTTTATGTGAGGCAAACAGTATCTGCTTAATAAATACAGATTTGAATGAATATAATAGACAAAGTTCCATTGTTATTAATAAACTGACATAGAGAAGGTGTGGCTTTTAATTTAACTCAGTTTTTATATTAAAGTACGTAAGGTAAAACTAAATCATATCTAGACAGTAAGATTATCTTTGTATAATTAGAATAAATAGGTTTGGGTTAACTGCATGGCTAATATTTATATGCATAGATTTAAGTGTAAGTGATTCAAGAAACAAACCCTTAACATGTTTCTAATCTGGTAAAGCTGCCAATTGTTCCACACTAAGAGCAATTTAACTAGTACTTGCAGTAGCCGAATCACCCCAGTTTATCTGGGACTGTCTTCATTTTAAAACTGATAGCTCAGCATGCTGGCAACTCCCTCAGTCTCAGGCAAACCAGAAAAGTTGGTTATCCTATAAGTGTTGGAAGTAGAGTTTTCATTTCAAGCACCTGAGCGTGCTGTGGGCACCTCCAAACATGCTGCACTTTTAATAGGCCTGAATGACCAATGTTCCATGTTATTAATATATGTCCAAATGATCAAAGTAGAATTTCCTAATCTATTTTGTATAGGAGAAATAACCTTATTTAAACTCATTCATCAAATATTTCTGGACTGGAAAGTTAATCATTTAAAAATTATATGAAAATCACATTTTACAAAGAAATATTAAAAGGATTTAATGAAAAAGAACTTATGATTTCTTTCTAACTGAAGTCCATGAAACTTCTTTAATTTTCAATACTCCTTGCAACTAAAAAAATAAAATGAGTAGAAATTCACATCAGAATATGGAGGCATGAGATAATCAAAATAAATATTTAAATTATCTACGAATTTAGGTTATCCTGAAAAAGCACTGATAGAACAAAACCATACTACTTTTTACACTTAGAGTAAGGATAGTGATAGTCTAAATCTAAGTTCCAAAGTAAATCCTAGGTTTTGAGTTTTTAAGGGAATATTTGAACAAAGGAGCAGAAAAAACTTCAGAAAGAAACACAAATAAATAATGATGTTACCCTCATGTTTATTTTAAACTGTCAAGATGCAATGAACGGGATGTAAGGTAGGTCTGTACAATGGGGAGCAGTAAAAGACAAGCAAGTTTTTGATAAAGAGTTGTGCTTATAACCTGCAGATGACGCCTAGAAGAAGAAGCTTTGCTGAGTATCTGGTTGAGGAGTGGATGAAACATGGAGGGCCCAGTATTCTTCGGTAGGAAGCTGTACAGTGTTGGGGGACTAGGAAGTAAGAAGAGGAAGATATGACCAGATTATGACGTTGCCATGGAAGCAGAGGTCTGAGAAGGTTTTAAGGAAAAATAGGTTATCCACTAACATCCAGTGTACCAAATAATTTGAAGAAAAGCAAAATGGCTAAGTGAGACCTCTACCTTTGCCACCAGAAGGACAATACAACCTGTGATGAGGGTAGCTTTTGTAGAATTGAGGGAGGGTAGCACAGAGAAGTTAATGGCATCAATGGAACATTAGAAACATATAGAAAGCAACTTTTATCAGTTGAACTGATTCAGTTGTTTAATAACTTCAATGTTTAATAACTTCCCTTCTAGCCCATATTATCATGAATTTAGAAATGAATAATATTAAGAACAAATTTACATAAATATACTGGAACCAGTATTTTAAGCTTCATTCTGTCAGAAATAATTGCATAAAGTTAAAGCAACAGATGGGCAGTTAGAGTAAAACAGAAACAAAGATATTCTCTGTTCAAAAACTGCCAACTGCCATCACTTGGTCTCCAAAGCAGTAACTGAGAGAAAACAATCTCATTGAAATTCCATAAGCTATAGGAGTTTATGTGCCCATATGGCAAGGCTTCTACCTCATTTCAAGGCTTCAGAACCTCATTTCATAATAATTCTTAAGTGTCTGGTCTGAAAGTGTCTTCATTAATACAAGAAACTAAAACAGTGTTTGCTCTTTTTTCTCTAAGTGTACAATAACTAAAAAATCTGTTTAAGTTTTATGAAAAATGCAAAAACCTTTCCATGTTATTCAACTATTCTCAGTGATTCAGATTAATTAATTTTTAAAAAGTGATTTAGCAAAATCTCCAAAGAACGGTGAGTATGCACTATTAAATGCTTTCTCCTTTTGAAAAACATTCTAAACATTATTTCAGGTTGTAGCTAAGTGCTGTAAAGGCACATGTGGAAGTTTCAAATT
Source organism: Eschrichtius robustus (assembly GCF_028021215.1). Taxonomy (NCBI): domain Eukaryota; kingdom Metazoa; phylum Chordata; class Mammalia; order Artiodactyla; family Eschrichtiidae; genus Eschrichtius; species Eschrichtius robustus. The sequence goes on along the minus strand of NC_090834.1, from coordinate 32,692,555 downwards.
TCCATTTGCACTATAACTTTCCATAGTTTTGTGAGGTCTAAAAAACTTGGCAGCCAACCAAATGAATGGGTTTAAGTCCTACAGGAAGTTCAGAGAATAGGTTAGTGATCAGTATCCTTTGAGATGCCATGAAGAACAGGTGAGGGGTCAGATTAAATGCATTATGCTCATTATGTTCGTTTATAGTTGGCCGCAAGGGTTCTAGTGCATAGCCAAGGTAAATCTGCTATAGTTTTGATAGTGCCTAAGAAGCACTGAGTTATTTCTGTCTACCAAGAAACAAATGAACAAATTTAGCACACATTTCTGAGTGGACTACAGATTCCTGGACTCCATATGTAATGTCTCATCAATGAAAATCTGGGAGTATTTCTCTTAAAGGAACATTTTCCGAATTAGATTTAGTTGTATTTTAATAACTTTACTTGAGACTCTAAAAAGCACAGGCATTCAACAGCTCAGTTTCTAGGAGATCCTGTCTTCATCTTGAGGGTAACTTACTGACCCAGAGGAATTTGGTCAACTAGGTAGAAAGAAAAATACAACTCTAAATAGAAAATATTAAGGGACAGATTTCCCGAGAACATTTAAAATAATATAGGAGCAAATAGGTAAAGCTAAACATTAAAACCCTGATTCTCTTTTTTTTTTTTTTTTTAATTTTATTTATTTATTTATGGCTGTGTTGGGTCTCCGTTTCTGTGCGAGGGCTTTCTCCAGTAGCGGCAAGCGGCGACCCCTCTTCATCGCGGTGCGCGGGCCTCTCACCATCGCGGCCTCTCTTGTTGCGGAGCACAGGCTCCAGACGCGCAGGCTCAGCAATTGTGGCTCACGGGCCCAGGTGCTCCGCGGCATGTGGGATCCTCCCAGACCAGGGCTCGAACCCGCGTCCCCTACACTGGCAGGCAGACTCCCAACCACTGCGCCACCAGGGAAGCCCAGAACCCTAATTCTTATTCTGTCATTCATTTATTTTTCTTCTACCTTCTTCCTTGAATGAGCAAAGCTCATACTTTTAATGTATCACTCACTCTTCCGTCTCCTAGTTCACCTCAAACATTTTATACCTTCTTGTTCTCCCTATGGTGTCCCTGTAAATGGAAACCAGCCTAAATGGAAGGTCACCAAAACCTTAACTGATAGCTAGGCAGACGTGGGTGTTTTATTTTACAAGTATTCTAAGTCACTTACAGCTCTGGAAAGACCATCCTTTGCTACTGATATAGGCCATTCTCAAAGCTACCTTGTTTTCAGATCATACAAATCTGATTTGAGAGTATGCTGAGACCTAAGTCCAACTAGCTGCAAGTTATTCATTTGTTCATTCAGTAACTAGATATCGAGAGCCAACAATGCACCAGGTACTGTCACTGCTTCAGGAATTAGAAAAAAAGTGGTACACAAGAATGACAAAGTAGCTGTCCTCTTGAAGCTTATTTTCCAATGGAAGTTTCAAACAATAATAAAAAATAACGATAATACCTATCATTTACGTAGCACTAGGTGACTCATTTTTGTTAAGCATGGGTTTTAACTCATTTTATCTTTGTAACAATATGTAAGTACTAAACAATATCTCCATTTTAAAGGTTAGGACTCAGAGGAAAAGACAGGTTAAGGAAGTTGTCCAAGGTCACAGAGTTAGTGTCTGCATCTAGGAATTTGGGATCCAGAATCTATGTATAATATTTAATCAGTCTACCATATTACCTCTCAATAACAGTAAATAAAATATATATAATGTCTAGTAGAGATACATTCTACGAATAAGAATAAAGTGCCATAAAGGAATAGAGAGCAATGAAAGAGGAGAGGATTCTACTTTAGATAAAATAGTCAGGGAAGGTCTTTCCAAGGAGATGATATTTGAGGAGAAACCTGGGTGGTGAGGGAGAGGAGCTCTTAGAAGATCTGGGCAGAGAGCATTTCAGAAGAAGGAATGCAAAGGTCCTAAGGCAGAAGTAAACTAGGAGTATCAAGGAAGAGCAAGGAGGTCAGTGGTTAGGGTGGAATAAGGGAGTAATCTAGAAGGGGTTAGATATGCAAGGCCTTGCAGTCTAAGTAAAGGGTTTGGATTTCATTCTAGGTGTTATGGGAAGCCACGTAAGGGCTTTTAAGCAAGGGAAGACATTTGGTTTATTTTTTAAACCCTTCTCTGGTTGCTTTGTTAAAAACAGAAGAGCTGAGGACTGGGCCCTTGATAAGCCCAGTAACTACGGGCTGAGCCGAGGAGGTGGAACCAGCAAAGGGGCCTAAGAAAAAGTAAGAAAGGTAGGAGAAAAATAAAGAAAATCACATCTAAGAAGCCAAATGAAGAAACTGTTTCCTGAAGAACAGTGTGGTCACTGTGTCCAGTACTGCTGGGAGGTTAGGAAGAGGGCTGAGAATTCATGGATGGATGTGGCAAGGTGGAGGTCGCTGGTAACAAGAGTGACTTTGTGGGTGTGGTGGGTAAAGAAAGCTTAGTCTGAGGAGCTTGACGAGTCCATTGGACCAGAGGAGGTGGGGAGAGCAAGTACTGCCAGTTCTCTTAGGGAAGAATTCTTTCAGGGAAGCAAAGAAACACCCTAGTAGATGAAGGGGCCATGAGAGCATTTCTTTTCCTACGAAAGGTAACTGAGTCTATATGTTGAGAATAATCCAGTAGGAGAGAAAAACTGAGGAAGCAAGAGAGAACAAGGATAACTCAAGGAGTACAGTCCTTGAGTACAAGGGAGGAATTGAGTCTTACGAGCAAAAGCTTGTGATGGGAAGGCGGGCAGAACATACAGGTGTAAAGACAGGCAGGCGGGCAGATTTGAGGGTGTGAAGATAAGCCAGTTCTCCTCTATCTTCTATTTTCAGGGTGAATTAAGAAGCAAGGGCCCCAGTTAATGGTGAGATGAAGGTAGGAAGTGTCAAAGGATTGAGAAGTAGGGAGAGCATGTGAAATAGTCATTTTATAGCATGAGAGAGTTCCTTAGCAGGAAAACTGGATAAGGAAAGTGGGCATTTTGATTCTAGCACCAATTTTGCCACTTACTGGACATGCACCTTTATGCAAGACACCAAACCTCTCTGGGCCTCAGTTTGCTCATAAGTGACAAGATGTGGATGAGTACCGCTTGGAGGCACCCACAAAGGTGTGGGGTACTTTGGGCTCTCCTGGCAACCAGTGACATTTAGAACACCAGGTCCGGGGTGCTCTAAGTCCTTTAGTGTATGGAATAATTCTGTAAGACAAATGGCTCTCCCTCCCAAATCTCCAGCAGTGCCCACCCCTGGTAGAAACATGGGGGAGAGGATCACACCAGGCATTCTGCCAACTCTAGGCTCTATCTGTAACTTTCAGTGTTGATGTTAGGGGGAGCTAGCTCACAGGGGTGGATAAAACATATATCCTTCTAATTCACCACCAATAATCATCACCCTCACCCCCGAAGTGTTTTTAGACTGAAAACAGGCTGCTAGCCAGACAAAATGAACACAAGTTGAATTTGCCCTTGTTATTTCCTCAGGCCTTAAAAGGTACTAATGAGCACTGAAACGGTCTACAGATTACAGCCAGAGAAAGGAAGAGCCAGTACAGGGTGATCCAGCAATGAAAAATCAGTGCTCTGTTATTTCAGAAACCATTGTCATTAGCTACCACAATAATTAAACAGAAGTGCTGCCAGTGGTAGTGTCGAACAGTAGCAAAGAAAGTTTGATACCCATGTACTGCCAGTATGGCAATAGCATCTCACTACCATAAAAAGAGAAAAAATAACTTTAATTGTATTGACCATAAGGCCCCCAACATGAACTGAGAATTAGTTAACAAGGACAAGGCAATTATTAAAGGCAATATATCACATTCTACTCAAATGATCAGTGCAGTACTGCAGGCAGGGCTGTTAGTGACCTTTCTAGTTGACACCTTCATTAATGATGTGTATGAGGAAAACGAGCATGTAGATGGATTTGCAAGACTGATTCTACCTTGGGAGTTACTGCAAGTGCGAGTTTCCAACATCACAGTAATAACTTAAGTAGAAATGAATGCAGAGTTTCCTCGTAGGATTTAAAATTCAAGGTGGGCAATTATACAGTGAGATAACACAGACAGATAGGAAAAATTCTAGGTGAAAATCTTAAATAGTAGGATGGTGATTCCTGGGGAAAAAAAAAATCAGTGATTACACAGTTTCTCAAAGAGTCTTATTGCTGACATTTATCAAATAAAAATGCCTGCCAGATATTATATTTTATAAACTACTGTTTCATCTATAGAATGTAATCAATATAGTAAAAGTATACAAATAGTCAATGTGCTTGTTTTTTGACTTTTCAAAAAAATTTAAAAAAAATTTTTACAATCTTTTCTATTGGGGTAAAATTCATATAGCATAAAATTAACCGTTTTTAACAGAATGATTCAGTGGCAATTAGTACAGTCACAATGTGGTGCAACCAACACCTCTATCCAGTTCCAAAACAGTTTCATTGTTTCATCGCTCTGAAAGGAAAGCCTGTACACATTAAGTAGTTGTTCTACCTTCCCTCCCTCCTCTTAGCCTCTGGCAACCACCAATCCATGTTTTGTCTCTATGGACTTTTGTATTCTGGATATTTCATTTAAATAGAATCATACAATGTGTAACCTTTTGTGTATGGCTTCATTCACTTAGCATAATGTTCTCAAGGCTCATCTACCTTGAAGCATGTATCAGTACTTCACTTCTTTTTATGTCAGAAGCCTATAATTACATTATAATTACAATGTTAATTCAAAGCATGGCATGGAGCTACCTCTCAGTTCTGAGTGCCAACAATAAGCAGAACCCAACAGAAATCCAGCAAAACCTACCTTATCCTGATTACTACAAGTCTTAAGGAAAGAAGAGCAAAAAAGGAGCTTATTTTATTAATTTTACTATCAGGAATCATTCATGAAACTGAAGATGTTACTGTTAGAAAGTCCTTTCTTTACTTAAGTGACATTTAGATCTTTACTAATGAGACATAATAAATACTCATTAATTATCGATTAACTGGAAGCTTTGGAATTCCCTAGCTAGGATGTAGAAGGCACCCAGTAAATGGCTGTTGAGTAAATTGAAGTAGGAATCAAAGAGACTACGTGGGGGGTTTTGGTGTTTGTTTATTCGTTTGTTCTTTTCTATCCAACTAGGGCTAGTGCAAGGTGATTGACGTGAGCAAGCAGAGGGAGTTGTTTCTTTTTCTGGTGTCAGTCACATTAATTCTCAAAGTTATCATAGGGCTTCCCTGGTGGCACAGTGGTTGGGAATCTGCCTGCTAATGCAGGGGACATGGGTTCGAACCCTGGTCTGGGAGTATCCCACATGCCGCGGAGCAACTAGGCCTGTGAGCCACAACTGCTGAGCCTGCGCGTCTGGAGCCTGTGCTCGCAACGAGAGAAGCCACGATAGTGAGAGGCCTGCGCACCGCGATGAAGAGTGGCCCCCGCTTGCCACAACTAGAGAAAGCCCTCGCACAGAAACGAAGACCCAACACAGCCAAAAATAAATAAATAAATAAAATTAAAAAAAAAAAAAGTTATCATGAATCTGCTTCTAAACTGGTAGCCTGATCCACATCAGGGCTGGTGGAACAGGTTGCTTTTGCATGAAGTTCCCTGAGTAGGCTATAGAAAAAGTCAGAGAGGATCTTTCTTCTTCCTTTTTTAATCTCCATCTCTATCCTGTGGGATCTTCATTCGAACTATCTTTAGCACAGAATTTCTATATTTTTATTCACTGTCAGAGACACAGTGAAGTAACTTATGAGATAGAATATTGGTCTTAACTGTGATTTTCCATGCTATGATTTTAAGTCATACATTTCCTGTTATTTGGTTTATATGCTTATGATTTAATTGAATGAATAATTTCTTATTATGAGATGTGGAATAGTGAACTCCTTTTAAGAACCTCAGTCCATTGAACTGAAGTAAGATAGCAACTAACTTGAGTTCTTAATGATACCTTTGAGGGGAAAAAAAGGGCCCTTTTTGTATTACAAAAGTTTCAGAAAGAATACTAAGAAGTTGAGAGTCCATTTACAATGTATAGGTTTTCCTCCAAGGAGACATTATTTTGTTCTCTCTTGTATTTTAGTTAGGCAAAAACACTATGCAAAATAACTGAAATTTAACTCTTTGTGTCTGTCTTACAAATATCTGTATTTGAAAAACTGTGGCCATTTTATTTACTCACTTAAGTGAGTTGATAAGTCATTCCTGCAAAAATTAATAGTTGCCCAGAAAGCTTTTAGAATATAATCAACTTATTACAAAAATGCTCCAGATCGGTATACTATTCCTATGGAAATGTGTTAAATAGCTATAATAGGTACAAACTGCAGATAAATTATTTGCATCCTTTAATGTAATTGCAGCCATCTGTAAAACCAATTGCATCCACATAAAAATGAACTTTTGAACCACATCAGTTATTTAGAATATAGTTTGTAATGGTTGATACAGAACAAGAAGCACATATATTCAACAGAGCAGGATTTATAAACACTTGCATAATCCAGAGAAATCAAACCAGATATGATTCTGAGACACAAAACAACACATACTCAGTATAAGATTTGAGGAATCTATAAAATTGCTTGGAACAATGCCCCATTCATTGGAAGCTTCCAAGTTGCAGGACAGTCTTGGTTATGATGGTACTTTGCCACATCACAGAGATAAAATAGATCTACAGTATAGCACGAGGCAGAACATGTAATGTCTCTACGTTTATCAAGGTAGATGATACGTGAATTACAGAAGAAGAAAAAGAGGCCAGCAAAAGGAGGCATAGTACTTTTCATGAGATCAACTTGCTGGAAGCCTACAACATCCACCATTCCAACACAGTACTATGAGACAAACAGGTAGTCTCCAGAGAGCTCTAGATCAAATACTGCAGCAGCAAACACTGCCAAACATGGATTACATGTTTACTTCATAAATGGATTTTGACTATTGGGAAACGATTTCTGGGAAGGAGGAAGAAAGCTTCATGTTTCTGAGAAATAATGTTCTGGTAAAATGATAGCTGCTTATTTGCACAATATACTTCGTAGTTTGGTTGTCCAATGTTCTCATCCACACATACACTGTTGACCTTTACCAGTGATGTTGTTTTAACTTCTTAATTCTGCCTGATGTTGGTCAAAAGTGGTTAAACAATCTATTTTCCCCATTAAATATGTGATAATTTAAAAGAAATAGGGCACCCATAACAAGAAAGTAAGCAAAAGTCTTGAGCAGGCAACATAAACACATATATGAGAAATGGATAAAAACCATATTCAATAATATTAGAAATAAATTAAACACATGGGCAATGAGGTATCATTTGTAACATCAGATTGGCAAAGTCTTTGGGTAAGGCACTTAGAGTAGAAATGGAGAAACAAGACTAAAATGGTGAGGAATAAATAGGAGAGGAGAAAGTAATGACAGCAAATGCAGAGAACGTTTTCAAATTGTTTGGTTGCAGAGGAACAGTGGGGAATAGAAGGGCAAAGGGAGAGTATTTATTTGTTTTTAGATGGGAGATACCGGAATAAGTTAAAATGCAGAAGGAAGCCACCAGTAATGGTGAAAGATAGAAGATTCAGAAGTGGTACCTGAGTGAGAATACTGGAGAGAAAGAGATGACAAAGAAGGTAAGGGGGAGGGATATGCCTTAGGCAAGAGAGGGGCCAGGCCAGGTACAGCAAGTACCTTAACATTCCTAAGCCCAATTTCTTAACTTTAAATTAAGAACGACAATATCTATCACTTAGAAAACATTATGCAAATAGCATCTGACATATAAAAGCTTACTTTAATAAAAAAAAATTTAATACAAACACTACCTGTTACTACCAGTGGCTTTTATGCGAATGTCGTATATATTCAAAAGCAAATTTTCTGGGCTTCCCTGGTGGCGCAGTGGTTGAGAATCTGCCTGCCAATGCAGTGGACACGGGTTCGAGCCCTGGTCTGGGAAGATCCCACATGCCGCAGAGCAACTGGGCCCGTGAGCCACAACTACTGAGCCTGCGCGTCTGGAGCCTGTGCTCCGCAACAAAGAGAGGCCTCGATAGTGAGAGGCCTGCGCACCGCGATGAAGAGTGGCCCCCGCTCGCCGGAACTAGAGAAAGCCCACGCACAGAAACGAAGACCCAACACAGCTAAAAATAAATAAATAAATTAAAAAAAAAAAAAGTTTTATAAAAAAAAAAAAGCAAATTTTCTGGCAGGGAAAAGGACATGCTACTAGATTGTAACACAAAACAGCAATTCATTTCAAAGAATTCATTACAAGGAATTAACATTTATAACATATTATTTAACATATAAATAACATTTATATTTATATATACACAGCATATGCTATTTATATAGTGTGTATACACACACACACACACACACACACACACACACACACATATAAACAGCCTGGCAAGCAGAGTAGATTCAGCAGATTCAGAAGCAGGTATTTATCAGGAAGAATGCAGATGTTAGAGTACACAGACATGGATTTGAATTCTGGCCCAGTTTGAATTCTGGTCAGTTTCTAGCTCTTTCTTATTCATTGCTGTATGTTTGACATCTAGTGTAGTGGCTGACTTAATAAATATTGTTGAAGGAATAAATGAATAAAGTCTCTTGACTCCTTGAGCTTTGGCCTCCTTATCTGTAAACAGAACTAATAATACTTCTAGCTCAAGTGTGATACAAGGAACAGAAATAACATATTAAAGTAGTAATACAGTGTCCGGCACATAACTGAAGCTATGTGGTAAATACCAATCGTTAGTAATAATGGTAAAAAAATACTTATTTGAAGAATTAACAGAAAGGTTTAATGAATCAGAACTTTACTATTAAAATTTGAAATACACCATTAATGTGATTAAAATAGTTTTTAAACTTTTCCAGAAATTTTACCAAAATGATATAACAGATATTAATATGTTATTTCCTGACTTTGAGTCCTTTGGATGTGCCAACTACAGTGATCCAATGTGCTACAGAAATTACTACTGAAGCACAAGAATAATAGCACTGTTGCCATAGAAATGGCATTTCTCTCCTTTGTGCTCTTCATTTGGACGTGCTTCCTTCACGAGAGAAAAAACACAAACACTGAGAGTAACTTCTATTTTTTATTTATTTACTTTTATTTATTTATTTAGTTAGTACATGTTGTTTTAAAACAACATGCCTTTAGGTTTGACATAAATACACTACCATGTGTAAAATAGATAGCTAGTGTGAACCTGCTGTATAGCACAGGGAGCTCAGCTCGGTGCTCTGTGAGGACCTAGATGGGGAGGGGGGGAGGGAGGAGGGAGGTCCAAGGGGGAGGGGATATAGGTATATATATAGTTGATTCACTTCATTGTACAGCAGAAACTAACACATTGTAATGCAATTTTATTCCAATAAAAAAAATGCCTAATAAAAAGCTAAAATCGGGCTTCCCTGGTGGCACAGTGGTTGAGAGTCCGCCTGCCAATGCAGGGGACACGGGTTCGGGCCCTGGTCTGGGAAGATCCCACTTGCCGCGGAGCGGCTGTGCCCGTGAGCCACAACTGCTGAGCCTGCGCGTCTGGAGCCTGTGCTCCGCAACAAGAGAGGCCGTGATAGTGAGAGGCCCGCGCACCGCGATGAAGAGTGGCGCCGCTCACCACAACTGGAGAAAGCCCTCGCACAGAAACGAAGACCCAACACAGCCATAAATAAATAAATTTAAAAAAAAAAAAAAAGCTAAAATCAACAAGCAGACCCAGATAATTCACCCCAACCTCCAAGTTAAAAGATTATAATATGATAGATAATTGGTAAAAACCCACTTATCTCAAAACTGATTATTGTTTTTACCTACATAAATCTATCAAACAATAAAAATTTTTAAAATGTAGAATGGAAAAGGATGAAGTAATCCATGTACATGTCAGATTATCTACAAATATGAACCCATCATATGTCCCAGTTGTGTCTTTTCTATATTCTTTTTTTTTTTTTTTTTTTTTTTGCCCTGCCCTGCGCTGTTCAAGTCCTAACCCACAGTAGCTGTGAATGTGACCTTATTTGGAAATAGGGTCTTTGCAGATGTAATTAAGTTAAAGATCTTTGGATTCAGGGTGAGCCCTGCGTTTAATGACTGGCATCCTTACAAGAGTAAGGAGAGGAAGATTTGGGACACAGAGACACAGAGGGGAAGTCCACTTGACAACACAGACAGTCATCGGAGTGATGCAGCTACAAGCTCAGGAACTCCAAGGGCTGTGCAATCCCCAGAAGCCAGGAGAGAAGCATGGAGAAGATTCTCCCACACAGACTCTGAAAGGAACGAACCCTGAGGACACCTTGCTTTCAGACTTTTGCCCTCCACAGAGAATAAATTTCTGTTGTTTTAAGCCACCCAGTTTGTGGTAATTTGTTACAACAGACCTAGGAAACTAACACAGCATTTAAGAAGGTAAGGAAAGTGAAGGAAACTGACTTTTGCTGAGCACTGACTATGCACCAAAAGCCACACTGTTTTGCATTTAATCTCTTTTAATCTCACAAAATCCTGGAGAGAAAAAATTGTTCCCTCTACAGGGGGAGAATTGACAGCCCAGAGAAGTGACTTTCTCTAATATTATTACCACTCTTAGATTCTAACAGAACACTAGTTCTAATTAATTATGGCTTAGAGTAAAACATATTTTTCAGTGGTATTACAACTATTATACACTTTAGTAAAAATATTTTTCCTCTATAGCATGACAGGTGCTTCTAAGAAAACTCACCCAAATTGCAGTTTAAAACAATTATTTCTTTCCATATTTATATATATTTTTTATTTTTTAATAGATCTTTACTGGAGTATAATTGCTTCACAATACTGTGTTAATTTCTGTTGCACAACAAAGCGAATCAGCCATATGCATACACATGTCCCCATATCCCCACCCTCTTGAGCCTCCCTCCCACCCTCCCTATCTCACCCCTCTAGGTCTTCACAAAGCACTGAGCCGATCTCGCTCTGCTATGCTCCTGCTTCCCACCAGCCAACTATTTTACATTTGGTAGTGTATACATGTTGATTTTAATAAAATGTTTGAAACTATTATTTAATACAAAAGTCAACTTCATTTTTTATGTACTACTAATAATCATTTGAAAATCAAATTTTAAATTGTTCAATATTATCAAAAACAAAATTCTTATGGATGAATCTAACAAAATATGTGTAAGATTTGTATGCGGAAAACTATACAACATTGATAAGGAAAATTAAATACTGGAAGGTCCAATATTGTTAAGATGTCAATTCCTCATAATTTAATATATGGAATCAAAGTAATTCCAATCTAAACCCAGCAGGAACTTTTTGGGGGTAAAAATTGACAATCTGATTCTACAGTTTATACATAAAACAAAGGGCCTAAAATAGCTAAAATGAATTTGCAAAAGAAAAAAGTTGGAAGTCTCACAATACCTGATTTCAAGCCTTACTGCAAAGCTGCAGTAATCAAGATGATTTGGTTTAGCACATAGACAGTCATATACATCCATAGACACGATAGGGAGTCCAGAAATAGATCCTTACATATATGGTCAGTTGATTTTCAACAAAGATGTCAAAGTGATCCAATGCAGAAAGACCTGTCTTCAATAAATGGTACTGGAACAACAAGGCATCCATACACACACACACACACACACACACAAATGGATCACAGACCTTAATGTAAAGCCTTTAAAACTTCTAGGAGAAAATTTTTGTGACAAAGATTAGGCAAAGATTTCTTAGGTAGAACACAAAAAGCATGAACCATAAAACAAAATAAAATTGATAAATTTGGCCTCAGCAAAATTAAAAACTCTTTAAAAAATGATTTAAGAAACCAAAAAGATAAACTTCAGACAGGGAGAAATTATTTACAAAATATATATCTGATAAATATTCAATTATATATATTTTAAAACTTTTACAATTTAATAATGAGAAAAACAACCCAATACAAAATGGGCACTAGATTTGAAGAGACAGTTCACTACAGAGGTATGAGTGTTACGTGAGCACATGGAAAGATGCTCAATATCATTAGTCATTAGGGAAATGAAAATGAAAACCACAATGAGATAACAAGACACATCTACTAAAATGACTAAGATTATACAACAACGTCAACAGCTGACAACACTGAGTGCTGGCAAAGATGTAGAACATCTAGAACTCTGATACACAATGGAGCAGCCACCGCGGAAAATGGTTTGGGGTTTCATATAAAGTTAAACATATACTCACCATACTAGTAGATACTTATGCCAAAGAAATGACATCACAGACCTGTACACAAATGTTCACAGTAGTTTTATCCATAGCAGCCAAAAGCTGGAAACACCCAAATGCCTATGGGCATTTAGATGGACACACCAATTACAGAATTTCCAAACAATGGAGAACCACTCAGCAATAAAAATGAATGAACTATGGATACACGCAAGAACATGGATAATCTGCAAAGCGTATGCTACGTGAAAGAATCCAGACACACAAGGCTAAAAATGCTGCATGACTCCATTTATATGATATTCATGAAAAGGCAAACTATAGAGACAGAAAACAGATCAGAAATTGCCAGAATTTCTGGGGCTGGGGGAGGGGATTGACTACAGAGAAGCATCAGAGAATGTTTTCAGGTGACAAGTTCCATATCTTGATTGTGGTGATGACTGCACAACTGTTTACATTTGTCAAAACTCGACCCATACACCTAAAACTGGTGAATTTTACTATGTGTAAATTATACCTCAATAAATCTGCCTAAAAAATTATTTCAATGGCAAAGAGGAGGGTTTGGAACTAGGGAGTTTCAGAGTAGCTATACAATAGCATTTGTTCTTCTGAGGCTTTATTAACACAGGTGTGTTCTGCAAAACATCTGACATTCCGAAGCAAGTACAAATCCTAAACATTCCCAAACAAATACAATCTACGTATGTATCTTTTACAAAAAAAATAAAGACTTTTTAAAAATAACTGTCGGCAATGTCATCACCATGCCATTCTTAAATATCCTGTTTTGATAAACTAAGCACAAAGTACCTCTTTACAAGTGAAACACCCCCTCCCAGGTGAAAATAGCCCATAAAGTTTTAGTTCAGCTTTGTGATGGTATTATTATAAGATCTAGTTAATTCAAACCTAATTCTATTAATCTAGTTAATTCAAATCTAGTTCTCTAAGTTACTGAGCTTTTCCAATTTACCTGGTATACATTCTCACTTTAGAGCAGTTTCTCATATGCTATTGCATTTTTGTTGTTGTTGTTCTTCTGAGACCCTGTTTGCCTAAGGAACTACAACTAATCCCTCAAGACAGCTCCAACAGCCTTCCTCCCTGAGCCCTCTGCTGCTGTGTTGGGCTGATTCACCCATCTCTCCCCTGAGCTCTAGGGCATCTAGTCTGTTTCCAGGATAGCACCCCTTTGACATTTTATTTGTCTCTTCTACTAAAATGAGAACAGGGATTCTAGTTTATATATCTTTATTAGCCCAACTCTTAGCAAAGCGTCTAACATCTAGAAAGTGCTAAATACAAGTATGCTTTGAAAACACATCCTATCTTGAACATCAGTTGTCATTTCACTGTATGGGAGATTTAGCCCCTGCAAGAGACTGGCCTAAATGGACCATAGCCCACGGAGGGATTTCAGAATGAAATGGCATTTGAAGGACAATAGACGAAATTTTAATTTGATTGTGCTTGCCTGCTATTTGTTTCTGCTTCATAAAGACATTGTGTCATCCCTAAAGACCTACTAATGGGGGGTTACATCAGAAAACATGCAGTGTTAGAGCTGCAAAGGATTATGCAGATCCACTACATTATGAATCACATTCTGACTGTGTTCTGGCATCTTCACTTCTAGATCTGGGTTTTGCCCAGGTCAGCAACCATCAAGGCCCCAGATGTCCAGGTGCACTTGGGTGTAACTGTACCTTTCAGACCTTGCACACGTAGACTGACAGCATTCTGACCCATGTGGCTTCCTCCTACCTAGGCCAGGTTTCATCACCTCCTATAGACCAGGTAGGCATGGTCCTTTGGGCCACATGGCTGGCCTAGAAGCCTGGAAGAGTACAGTCCTGTTACACTGGGCCTGGGTCCCCATCTGGGTGGGATGAGGGGGGAGAGGTATCACTACTCTCTCATTACTTACTATTCCTGGGAAGTGCTGAAAGACTGCCTCTGAGTTGCTAATTCAGACCTAATTATACTGCCCATGGTAAAATTCTGCAGAGGTAGGCCACAAAGGGGAATTCTGATCGGCTCACTAGTAGAAATTCCTATATACACCTCTGCATGTCCAGCTTATTAGCAGAGCAATAAATGCTAAATACCTAGTTATTAGGTGAATGAACAAACCTATTATGTTCCACATCTGTTTCAGGAACCACATTTCCCATATGGCATATTTGCATGTGTATTCTTGATACATTTTAAATTAAGTTTCTCTGGTGTTTTTTTTTTTTCAAATTTTGGTGTCATTTTATTTAATAATTTTTTTAACATCTTTATTGGAGTATAATTGCTTTACAATGGTGTGTTAGTTTCTGCTGTATAACAAAGTGAATCAGCGATACATATACATATATCCCCATATCTCCTCCCTCTTGCCTCTCCTTCCCACCCTCCCTATCCCACCCCTCTAGGTGGACACAAAGCACTGAGCTGATCTCCCTGTGTTATGCAGCTGCTTTCCACTAGCTATCTATTTTACATCTGGAAGTGAGAGAGTGGCATGGACATATATACACTCTCTGTTGTTTTTATTGTTTCAAGTAGTTACAACTTAAAAACTAGCATGCCAAACCAAGATCAGTAGGTCCTGTCCTCTTCTGTTTTCTGTTCACATTCTTTGTTGTGCTTCACAGAATAGTTCCTAATTGAGATACCATCCCCTCTAATCAAAGCTAAGCTTTTCACATATATACAATGGAATATTACTCAGACATTAAAAAGAATGGAATAATGCCATTTGCAGCAACATGGATGGACCTGGAGATTATCATACGAAGTGAAGTAAGTCAGACAGAGAAAGGCAAATATCATATGATATTGCTTATATGCAGAATCTTAAAAAAAATGATACAAATGAACTTATTTACAAAACAGAAACAGACTCACAGACTTAAGAGAATGAACTTATGGTTACCAGCAGGGAAGAGTGTGGAGGAGGGAAAGACTGGGAGTTTGGGATTGACATGTACACACTACTGTATTTAAAATAAAATGCCTTTCTATGATAAATAAATAAATACGTAGATAGATACAAAGCTAAGCTTTTCTAAGGCAGGGGAGGAGCCGGTGGGGAAGGTCTTCAGTGACATTTTGTTGGACCTGAAGGATACCGGCTAGCAACTGCTGACTCCATCCCCAGCAGTTCCCAGACAGCTCCCAATGTTTTCTCTGTCACTCGGAAACAAATACCTTCAACCAGCATTCCAGTTAAAACCTTGGGTCAGTTCTTCCTGCGATGTTTCTCATCCCTGTTGTTCTTGGCCACAGAAAAGGCAAACTCTCCTCCTGTTCTTTCCTAATTTGTCCTCTGGTCTGGCTCTGTGCATCTTTTCTCCCTGACTCCATCTAATAAAGATTCTTCTGAATTCAAATAAAGTATGTGAAAATGAATAATCAGTGTTATCAGCTTGATATGTAACAGCCCATTTAAGTTTTGAATTAAATTATGTTTTTCTGGTTAGATGAAAAAAATATCCAGGTGGCAGCTCAACACCTCAGAATACCTTAGAAATAATTACTTATATTAATTAAATATGCTTATCCACACTTAAATCCTCAATTTACTGTAGCTCCAAACCAGCTGAGAATTGACATAAAAAGAGTATAGAGTATTGCGTTACTACCAATATCCTCTTAATAACTGCAATTAAAAAATAGTAAATTCATACCTATTTCCTGGGGACAAGGGGGCATGTTTGAAAAATCATGTTAAGGGGAGAAAATAAAAATGTCTTCAATCAGATTAATCACTATTATCCACAACATATATGCTAATGAACTTGCTGATCACACATACAGCTTTCTCTAGAGATACATATATAGAGTATCTGTCAGGGCTATTAACTTTTTCTCCCACATATTCTCATCAAACTTTGTGAACATCTATCATCTCTGAACAAAAAACAAAACAAAACAAAACGCTCTCATTTCAAACCTCCATGTATTGGGGTTATATAAATACTTTATGAGGAGCTTCCCCTGAGATCCAGCAAACTAGGGCAACTGCCCCAGGCTCCAAGCTTTGAAAAGGACTAACAGACATCCACTCAATTATGCTGCTAAATATTACAGAATGAGGGTGAAGGGTAGCAGCCAATAAGGAAGGTAATTTTCTCCTGAAGCAAAAGATCTTGAGGCCTTTCTATAAGTACACACTCAGGAAACAGACTGCAGCATAATCACCAGCATTAAGTAAAACAGGATGCTTCTCAGCAAGTCCTTTAATGATTTGTCTTCCCTTCTATGCTGTTTTAGATCTGTGTGCGTGTGCGTGTGTGTGTGTGTGTGAGAGAGAGAGAGAGAGAGAGAGAAAGAGACAGACAGAGACTTCACTTTGATAAAGAAGCAGAGGAAGAAGAGTAATGACTCCGGGTTCTGCAATAATTAGATATGGGATCCTTGGGAACATTACTAAGTCACAGACTTCTTCATCCTGAAAATTTAAGTGGAATTTGTTTTTTCAATCACTATACCCGACGCCACCAAAAATTCTATATTGCCTCAAAGAGCAGAGGATGAGGACGGCGGAGCACCAGTGGAGGGAGGGAGGGGAACAAGGAATGAAGCAGGCAAGTTCAGAAAATGTGGGTAACTTGGTTGGGGCTTTACGGTCAGTGGTAGAGTCTGGATTTGAGCCTAGCTGCTGGGCTTCAAAGCCTCTGAACCTACCCCATGAAGTCCATAAGTCTGTGATTTTCAACATGAAGTCAGTAATAAAAGTACATGTACATTCTTAACATCTAAAATTCAACTTTCATGGTGAATTCGACTATGTGTTTATAAGATAGAAAATAGAATAGTGTTGTCTTACAATGTGTCCTTTCCCACTGAACTCAACAATACAGAGAGATCACCTAAAGCTATGTTAATGTGTTTGGGTGATTCATCAAATCATCCTGTGAGAAATACCCTGACTGGGGCTACAAGGCAGTCCAGTGGAAGTGCTGATGAACACCCTTTAGACAGATGCCTACTGCACCTCAGTATATTAACAATTATATACTTACCCTTTCTGCAAGGCTGGTAGATTCACTCATAATACACTCCACAGGCAGACACAGAATCAGTTAAGATGTCCACAAGGTCAACACAGTACATAAACAAGGCAGGACAAGCACTGTTTATAAAGGGGGGGTTTTGTTTCCAAGAAAGTACTTCAGATTTTAATAAATTTAGAATATTGTTATATATAAAGTAAAAAAAGTAAAAACAAAACAAAACAAACAAAAAAAACAGCTATGTTCTGGTCACTCTGCATTTTCACATTTAATCCTGTAAATGTTACCTCTTTGTACATTTTATATTCTGATTTTGACTTGAAACTGAGGCAATATATAATTGTTCATTCTGCAAATTAACAAAACCTATATACAAACCTATTAACAAAACCTAATATAAATATAATTACTGGGGCACTATTTCTAGACCTCAAATGTGTATTTCTTTAACATATGCAGCTTTAACAAACTACTGTTCTCACCTCATGCCTTACTAAAGTTTTAGAATTTTTAGAAAGTTAGCATTAAAAAATTCTTATTATGGAGCATGAGATTTTAAACTACTTATAACTATTTCTCACAAAGAACTGATCAAAGGTAAAGAAATAAAAATAAAATAAGAATAGAATATAAAATTTCTTAAAATGGAATTGGCTTTTAAAAATGTGTCAAAAAATTAACTGGCAATGCAAAATCCTTAAGTCAAATTCAATATGATAGTGATTATTCAAAATGCAACCTCTGTATGAAGCCATTGTTAATGTTTGTGTAATTCTTTGTTCCACCTTCTATATCAAGGTTTTGTGGAGAACTACCCTCAAATCATGTGAAAGCATAAAGCATTGACTCCACATATTGTTCCTGTATATCTGCTACAACAAAATTTTATTAAAGTCCTGGAGATGTTTTATTCTGTCCTGAAGGAACTACAGCATATATTTAATAAATACTGAAGATATGGGGAAAACAAGTCATTTTGACCAGTAAATAGAGTGTAGAAATGCAAAAACATAAATTGTTCAAACATTCTAAATAAAATATCTGTCTGATAAACTGAAATATTTTAATTTTATTTGGAAAATATGATATCATATATACAACCTCTCAAATTGATAAAATATAAAGCATGTTTACTGTTGAAACATAAAGAAGCAACAGCAGCATTGTCTACTGCAAATGTGGGGAAATGACTAACTTTTGTAGAAGCATGCTGTACCTTCATTATCTTCTAGAACTTTTGATATACCTGAACAAGAATTATAAGCCATGATTTGTTAAAACCACCAAAAATCCTTCCTCTGGAGCTGTATAACAAAACCACAAAATAAATTTCAAAAATACTGAAAAAAGACCCAGTTGAATTGAATTGGATGGCATGTTTTGTCACATATAGAGGTTAGAAATAATCAGATTCTTCAATGGATAAAGAAGTACTAACAATGCATTTCTTTCAGGAATACATGCTGAGTCTTATAAAACCTGGAGTGAGCACTTAGTAAAACCTCTAAGTGAGATGACACAAACACTGTCATAGTAGCTTTCAGACAACTAAAAAGAAATACCCTTTTACACAGTAGGCAATACACTCCTTGAACTAACACCCAGAGAAAACACACTATAAAGTATTTGGATAAATTAATACCTGTTTTAGTCTTAAGAGTTCATAAAGGATGCTGAGGGTATTTGGAGCACATTTTAAGCATATATCAGAAGGAAGGGATATAACATTCCTGGTGCCACTGTATAAAACTCTGGGCTCAGTGAGCATCACTGACTGATCCCAGACAGAACAGTTTGTAGGAATAAATCATATGATCTCATTCCACTCACTCTTTGAGGATTAGCTCCAATATTCCCCTTTATTGAAGTCTTGAAGTAAAAGTACTTATATACCAAATACCAGGAGAATTTGGAGAATCTCCAAATACTTTACTTTTTAATTTAAAAAAAAAATTTATTTATTTTATTTATTTATTTTTGGCTGCGTTGGGCCTTCGTTGCTGCGAGCGGGCTTTCTCTAGTTGAGGTGAGCGGGTTTCTTATTGCGGTGGCTTCTCTTGTGCAGCACAGGCTCTAGGCATGCGGGCTTCAGTAGTTGTGGCAAGTGGGCTCAGTAGTTTTGGCCCACAGGCTCTAGAGCTCAGACTTAGTAGTTGTGGCACATGGGCTTAGTCGCTCCACGGCATGTGGGATCCTCCCGGACCAGGGATCGAACCTGTGTCCCCTGCATTGGCAGGTGGATTCTTAACCACTGTGCCACCAGGAAAGTCCCTCCAAATACTTTCTATTCCACCCTAAGTTGTATATTCTCATTATTCCCATGGTTATTGAGTGCCAAAGATGGGGCAGGCACTGTGCTAGGCACTGCTGAGCAAGGGTGAAGGAGGTACAAAGATGACGTATCTCATCTCAAGACTTCGAAGGCAAGGATTATGACATTTATTTAGTCTTCTCTATAGAATATATGCTGAATATATATACATGTATTGTAAATGAAATAAAATATGTGCATTAGTGCCATTTCAGCTCCCATCATGATATACACAAGTGCAAACATTTCTCTAGAGACAAAAATGTCTTAAACTAAGGGAGTTATTTCTCTTTGTGAACATTCTGGGGAATGTAACTGATTTTTTTTTTTTTTTTTTTTGAGGCAGGATCAAAAAATTCCTTGTGGTGGTTCTCAATTACTCATTTCTTTGCAAATAGCAGATACCTGCTAAATGTTTAATAGACTGAATAATTGTTCTAACCATATTAAGACAGCCAGTTGAAAAGTATACTAAGTAAATTTTCTTGCTTTATATATAAAGACAGAAACAAAAGTACTTCAAAGTTGAAATTCAGTCAAATTAAATACACACACACACACACACACGTGCGTGCACGTGCAAGAACCTTTAAACTCTAAAGTATTACCAAATGTATCATAAGAAATGTCCTGTTTTCCCATTACTAAGATACAAGACTAGAAGAAAAAAAGGAGGTCAGCCAGGTGCACCGTCTTCTTTAACAAGCCAGAATAATTCTGAAGAATATTAGATTCAAGTAGAAAAGCATAATTTTAAGATAGTTTGAAGGATAAATGGCCTCTGCTCATGCCCGTGGCCTAACCAGAACTAAATGAATTTCCAACCTTGAATTTCCTTTCTTTGATCAACTAAAAGATTTTGAATACACCGAGCAGTTCTGCTCATCTGTTATCTGCAGTAATGGCAAATAAAGAAAACACATTAAACCTGAGTTAATTAAAATGCTTTCGCTTTATTTCTTTGTTTTTTTCATGGGAATAATGCTAATAAGTTTGCAGGGGAAAGAGAATTATATATGTGAAACTGACACAAAAATTTCAGTTAAGTGAAAGAAATCGTGTGTTATCACACACTTAAATGTTAACACATTAAAGAGTAGATTTCTTTCCCAAATAATTATTTTTAACCTACGAGATCAGAAAACAGTTAGTTTGATTGTATCACTTCTCTATTTAGAAAACTGGAGCGATAGCAATAATGGCAACACTGTACCTCTTTAGGTTATCTTGTTAAACCATACCCACACCCCATGTGGTAGAGATCAAAGTCTCCATTTCAAAGATTAAGAACAGAATAAGAACTGAACCCAAATCTGCCTGGCTCCGGAGTTTTTGTAACCAACCAACAAACTGCTTTGCATCTGACTATTTTCTACAGGCAGTGGACACATACTTAAGCCCAAATGAGGGAATACATTTTCATTAAAGTATAATCAAATGCTAATAATTATTTTCTTCTTTGGCTGTGACTACCTCTTCCCCAAGTAGCTTTTATAACTTAGGATTTAAAAAGGTCTCAAGATTTCATTGTGTACAGCCACGCTTTATTTCCAAATTGGGGATGAATCTATAGTATGACTTAAATATCTCTCTTAAGTTCCCAATACAATGATAACGTAAACATCTGGGGATATTCATAGAGAAGACATTAACTATTCCCAGATTATGATTTCGTAAAGTGATTGACCTTCAAAAATCTGTGCTTCTGTGCATATTCCAGCAATGACTAGAGGCAGATAGCAGCTAATGCCCATTGGATGCCTCTGGCAAAACCATGTGGCTTTAGCAGGCAGGGACTCTGGGGAAAGACCAACCCTACTCACTTATACAAAGTTCCTTCACTCCAAAGTAGAAAATGGCCAAGATCTGGGACCAACTAAAATCCCACTCTTCAGTTTAATATTGCTGGTAATCAGTAAATAGCTAGCCCAGCTATTATAGAGTTTCTTCATTTCATATGGTGTTAAATTGTGATTGACCAATATTTACTAATTCATTAAAGATACTGATGAACAATGGGAAAATACATATTTACATATTTGTGGTGATCTATCACTTTTTAAAGTATTTGGATATAATTTGAAAATTATAAGAGTAGTACAAAGAATATGTGAATGACCTTCACAGAGGTGTTGGCATTTTATGACATTTACTTTAGCTTTCCCTCTCTCTTTTCTCTTTTCCCCTTATGCATATGTTGTATTTTTTCCCTAAACTCTCTCAAAGTATGTTGCAGATGTAATGTCCCTTTACTCCTATTTCAATGTGTATTTTCTAAAAGCAAGAAATTCTCTTACATAATCATAGTACAATTTTTAAAATCAGGAAATTGACATTGATACAATACTGTTTTCTAATCTACAGATGTTACAAACCTTACTCGGTTTCCAAGTTGTCCCAACAATGTCTTAAGGAGCAAATGAAAGTCCATGATCATGCACTGCATTCAGCTGTCATGTCACTTCAGCTCCTTATAATCTGAAATAGTTTCTCAGTCTTTCTCTTTCACGACACTGACATCCCTGAAGAGTGCAGGCCAATTATTTTGTAGAATAACCATGGAATTTGGTTTTTCTGATGTTTCTTCACAATTATATTCAGTTTGTGCACTTCTGGCAAGAATACCACAGGAGTACTGTTGTGTTCTTTCTGATACGTCATTATCAGGAAGCGCACGCTTTCAATTTGACTCACAACTGACAAAGTTGTTTTTTATTATGTCGTTAAGGTTGTGTCTGCCATGTTTTTCTACTTTACAATTGTTTTACCTTTTAAAATTAATGAACACATATCTTATTGAGAGATATTTTAAGACTATGTAAGTGTTCTGTTACTTCTTAAACTTTCACCCATTTCTTTTTAGCATCCATTAATATTTCTTGCCTAAATCAATTATTATTATTACGGCTGACAAATGGTGGTTTTCTAATTCCATCATTCCTTGTACATTTATCAGATGGCTTTCTACTGAAACAAGAGCTTCCCCAGATAGGCTCCCAGGTTATAACTTTAATAGTTACAATTCTCCAAAATCATAATATTCACATTCATATTATCCCAGATTTGACCAGTTGGGAGCTCCTTCATGTTAGCCCCTGTGTCCTTTTGACATGTCCCCATCATTCTTTGAATACTTCCTTACCCTTTGGCACACAGGATTTTTCAGGCTAACCTTGGACTTTCCCTGCCTTAGTCCTGGAATCAGCCATTTCTCCAAGGAGACCTGGTCCTTTTTAGTGGAGAATGGTATGTAGAAATCAAGCACTAGGTACCAAGTGTATTCATTCCTAGTACAGTGTCATGGATTCTAGGCCTTCTCAGAGAAACAAGCTAGGACATAGATGTATCCAGTTATTGAACAATTGTATATTCAACCCATTAGTTCACAATGATACCTTAAATACAAGTCCAACACCACAGGGTTCATTCTGTTCTTCCTTCTTTCTATGTTTGTAACTCCCTTCTCCAACAGTGAGAAAGCTGGTTCCCATTATCCACAATATATTTACTTATTTGCTCAATCATATAATGAATATGAAATAGTTTCATAAGGTAAATAAGAACTAACATTTGAGTTTTAAAAAAATGTGCAGCAGATTGATTGCATTAACGGCTGCAACCTCTCTTATTCACACTGTTAGTCAGTGCACCCCACGTGGCTCTTGCTTTGTCCAATGGGCTAATAGCAAACTTGACACAGTGGAGGCATGGAAAAGTGCTTGCCCATTTCCATTTCTTCTTTGGGACTCCTGCTACCACCATGACTATAAGCCTGGGCTCATCTACAGGAGGAAGAGTTGGGTAGTCCCAGCAGAGTTGGTCCTAAAACAGCTAGTCCTAGGCAATCCATCATTTGGCCACAGACACCCGCTTGAGCCCAGCTTAGAACAGTCAACCCAGCCCAGGTCAGTAGAAGCACCCAGCTGACCAGTGATCTGGTGAGAACAATTACTGTTGTTTTAAGCCTTTACATTTTGAGATAGTTTGTTTTACAATATTATTGTGGCAATGGACAACTTACATAGAAAATGCCTAAAATTTCCTTTTAATGTTTTCTGGTGTCAAGATCTCAAAAATGCTGTGCTATTTCCAACAGAGGTTTTTAAATGGAACTTGATAATGGGATTACAAAATGTAAACATATAAGTAGGGAACCATAAATATACCTGTGAAGAAAGGCAGATATCAAGACTGATTATAAAGAAGTGTGGTACTAGCTCAGATACATACAACTAACCAAGGAAGAATAAGTCACAGTGCATTCACAGGAGTCTGTATGAATGAACTAAAGCAACAGGCAACAATACGGTTGAATCTTAGTAAAATAACATAAAGTGAAAAAGCAAGTCCAGAGAGAGTATCCAAAGTGTGATTATAACAAAATTATATAAAAAGGAAAGGACGGCAATGATGCGCAGGGGATTGAGGATGCTGCTTGCTTGGGTTGGAATACGCTGGTGGATGGGGAAGTACGGTTAAATGTACGTCATTATAAAACTTCTAGCTCTTGTTTTGTTTCGTGG
The DNA here is from genome assembly GCF_028021215.1 of Eschrichtius robustus. Lineage (NCBI taxonomy): Eukaryota > Metazoa > Chordata > Mammalia > Artiodactyla > Eschrichtiidae > Eschrichtius > Eschrichtius robustus. The sequence goes on along the minus strand of NC_090834.1, from coordinate 32,668,446 downwards.
GTTCATAAATTCTTATTTCATTATTAAAAAACTAAATAAACTACTTAAAAGTAAACATCTAAGTAAAAGCAGTTCATACATGGACTAAAAATGCTCTGCTATCTAAGAGAGCTGGGAAGCATGCTACAATATGCAATATACATTGTATGTTGGCTGCCATCTAACTTTCTCTTAATGACCCAGGGTCATTATTTTGTAACATGGTAACATGAAAATACAGCTTCCAAACATGTCTGGGATAAAAATAGCCAATAGGAGGGTCCTGTAATTTGCTCTCTTTAAAGAGTTCATATATCTTGACCATTTCTTTCTCACAAACGAATAATAAAGTGAGGTATGCTATTGATGAATTTGCAAGCCTCCTTGCTCTAATGAACCATTAGCTGTACTTGGCTTTATAAGCAGAAGCCTTTGGTAAAATATACAATAAGTCTATTCGAATTCACCATTCCATTTTCTAGATTTTTAATTTTAATCCACACTAAGTCTGAGTCTTTTTTCCTTTCTTCCCAGTTGTTACTTCATATGAGACTGTACTTACTTGGTAGAATAATTTCAATAATTAAAAATCTTGGTATATATCCACAATCTGAGTTGTCTACCACCTGCCCCTCTCTGTTGTGCTGTCTTTATACTTGGTATGTGTTTCTCCCACACTCACTGCCAGGTACCATGATGGTCTCTCTCTTCTAGACTAGCTCCGTGGTGATTTCTGCGTGCCTTATCTACACATCAACAGCATCTCAACACCTGGATTATTGCAAGACTTCCTCCTAATAGCTCTGCGTTCTCTGCATCCACCATTAAAAGTGCTCACAGAATTACTATTCCTACTACTAGTATTATTATTATTATTTAGTATGATCACATCATTCTTCAGCTTATAAATCTTCAAATGTTTTCCATCTGAGGATAGAATGCTGTTTCTCCAGCTCCTTGCAAAGAACAGGTCTGGGGTCTGCAAGTTCTATATGAGAATTTTTTTAAATTTTGTGTTTTCACATCAGATCCATCATTTAAAAAATATACAAGTTCTGAATTACCTGAATCATTTCTTTCTTAACCTTGCGTCATACTGGAATCTCTAAGGAGGCTTTGAAAAAATATCAATCCAAGGAGGTTCACACCCAGATATTCTGATATATTTGTTTTGAAAGGCCAAATGTATCATGCTTAGAAATTTGGATTATATTCTCTAAGTAATGGCTTGTTCTGGAAGGATTTTTAAGAAAGGGGTCAGACCAAGGTAGACCTACATTTGAAAAAGCATTCCTAATGGCTCAGTGGATGATGGATTACCTGGTGACAAGCCTGCAATCAGGGAGGCCAAGAAGAAGGTTCTGAGAACAACCAGGTGAGAGATGACGAGGATGGGATTTAAGGCAGTGTAAGTGGAAATGGAGAGTAAATCATGAGAGAGAGAGAGACAAACAGACAGACAGACATGCAGGAGTTAAGAAAATAGAAGGACTCTGGTTTGGGCAACTGGTAGTGTCATTTCCCCCAAAAAGAGAACAGCAGAATAAGTGGGGATTTGGAGGAAGGTAATTGAGAAATAATGAGTTCAATGCTAAATGCAGGATTTTTGACACGCTTGTGGGACACCCAAGGGCAGAAGTCCAGAAGAGATTAGCATTAAAAATACACAGAGGAATAAAACTGTACTTGTAGTGTGCATGATTGTGCAAATTACCGTAGCTTCTTTCCTTCTCTGTAACTGATCTAGATTTTCTCATGATCCCCTATCCCAAAGGACAGTAGAAAGAAAATTACCTTGCTAGCTAAATGTATTTCAGCATTTTTGATAAGAGCATTATTTTGAACTAATTGATCAATTATAGGTAAACATTCAATTCAAAGTTCAGATTCCCTGAAAATGTTTTTTGGTTTTTTTGGTGTTGTTTTTCATCCTTTCCCCTCTCCTTCAAAATGGCATTTGGGTGATCGGGAAAGCTTATGGGTCTTGGGAGCCAGGTTAGGGATGATCAGTGCTGTCCTGCAGTCTCTGCAGACATGCCCCTTGGCCTTCCTGTCTCTGAGCACTAGACACGGGTGAGCAATGCCATTGGTCCTCTCTGGCCTATTTCACATTGGTCTGCCGCTGTGGACTCTGGACCTTGTCATTGACTCTCGAGTCTCCCGGCCTTGGTGTCCTCCTCTTCTGCACTATTTGGCCAATCCACTAAGCACATCCTTGTGCCCACGGCCAGAGGGATGGGCTGGCAGCCGAGTAATGGGGAGCTTGTGCATCAGGTGCACAACACACGTGCTCCATCTAACCAGCAGCATTAACTCAGGCTAGTTATGTGGACATCTTTTTCCATTAGTGCTTCTCTATGGCTTCTGAAACATGTTGGACAGCATCTCTCTAAAAGGCTGACACATTCACCAACCCTATGCCCCAGGAAGCCAGCCACTAAGTACCAAGTTCTCCGATTCCTCCTTTTCTATGTAGGCTGTTTCTAATCTGATGGGTCCACTACCTCTTCCTTCTTACCCATTCCCCTACCCCATCACTTTCCCTGATTCAGACTATCTTTTACTTCCCCCTTATGTCTTATAGGTGCTCCCCCATATTTACCTCCTTCCCAAGGTGGTGTTTTCCCTCCTCCCTCCCCAGGATGATACTGCATATGAGGTACAGGAGGAAAAACAAACTTATCCATTAAGAGAGATAGTGTGGGAGGTATTTCAAAATGTAAAAACATCCTTATCATCCTCACAATAACTTTATAAAGTTAAGTATTTTAATCCTCTTTTACAAATGAAGAAAGTGAGACTAAACATGATTAAGGAACTCCCCACTTTTGCAGAGTAGAAGTATCAGAAATGAAACTAGGTATAGTAGATTGCAAAGGTGATTTATTTCCCTGCTTTATGCTGTGTTTGGTGGACCACTGAGGGAGGACATGGCTGGCTGCGTTGCTCTGGCTCCATCACTTAACCACACACAGAAGGAAACATCACAACTTCAAAAGGACTTTATTACAGCACTTGCCACGGCCCCTCTTACATGCCCATTTGCTGCCTATTCATGGTAAAGATGCTCTATGCCTTCGTGGCCTTAGCATTTTAGTGAACATCTGCTCTCTCTTTGGACTACTGCACTCTACTTTGAAAGTATCTATTTCATATTTCTTCTTTCATGGGTAATTTATTTATTATGTATTCTACGTGGTTTAGTTCCACAACCTGAAAGTCCAATAAAAGTCATTCAACAATGCATTTGATTATGTTAATGTGGGCTAACCAATATGTAATTCATGTTGCTTTTGGAAGCAGTCCACCAAAATATTATTTCATTTCAATAAATTGATCATATTTTGACAAAAATGGTCTTCAAAGTAATTATTCCCATAAAGTATTTAATGTTTAGGCAGTCAGCTGTTTACCCATGACAGCAGAAACATTATGTCACATTATTTGTTCTCTTTATATACTTTATGTATGTTTCCTGAAGAAATGTCAGATTGAACAATGTCTAGGATTTCTTGTACTTTAAGAAAGCTTTCACTTAGCAATTTGGTAGATTAGGAAGTGTTTTTCCATGTGATGTTTCTTAAGGTCTACTTTGGGTATTGCTAAAAATATTTTGTTAAATTACTATTTTCACTTTAGCAGATAGTACAATTTAATTTTCTCAATTCTGATAATAACAAGCGCAGATCTGAAAATCTGAAGAAAAAAAAAAACTTATCCAGTGAATTCAAACCAATGTAGATGCGTTAGCTAAATAATTCAGGATCCACTACTCAAGCAACTGAAATAAGCAATTTGCTTTAGTATCTTCCTATCTTTAATCACCTTAGCACAATGTGTAAGTCACAGTATTTACTCAAGAAAAATATATGGAATTACAATAAGCCTATATTTCACCTCACCCTCCTAAAATTATCATGTTGATACCCTGAATATCTTGAACAGATATGCTAATTCTGGCCTAAGACCCACTTTCAATTTCCATTGACAATTCCCTTTATGAATGCTGGCCAATTTTCCCAACACATGTATAATGATAGAGTAGTTGTAATCTAAACAATTAATCTTTGCATAAATACCTATATATACCACATCCATAAATGAATTATTAATGGCAAGGATGTAAAGATAAAGGCTGAAAATATGGTTTAATGGCATTTATGCATAGCATAAGCTTACATTTATACTATTTATTTATACTAAATGAATTCATAGCTCTGCAGTGAATCTCTTTAAACTTAAATTTATATGTTTTGTACATGCTCTGAAGTATATGTCATACTCTCGGAATTAAAAGATAATGGTGCTGACAGTATTATTGCCTATGCATACAAATGTGACTGGAAAAGTCCAGTAAGTTACTCTTCATTTTCCCCACTAATTCTACAGTAACTGGGATTAAGTGAAGTGAAAAGAGGATTGATACAGTGTGTCCTCTACTGAGAGAAAATAGGGGATTTTTATGCCTGAATCATTAAAATCTGTTGTTAGCTAGCACTGCCCTGATTTGAAGGCAGAACTTCCAAAGACTGAAATTCACGACTTCTTTGGTCTTTCAACACTGCAGCCTTTTGATGTTACCAGTGTTATGAGATATATGCTGATAAACAGTAAATAAATAATGCTTAAGCCAAAAAAGACCTCTCAAGTAATATCACCTATAGGCCAGAAATTTAAACTTTATAATTATACATGGCATTCAGTAATTCAATCATTATGTATGATCCATCTCATTCATTCATTCATTGAGCAAATATTTATAAACCTCTGCTCTATTCAGGCACTCTATTAGATGTCAAGAATATAACACTATGCTAAGCACAGTGTTGTCCTAAGGAAGCTTACAAACTAGTGAGTTTTCAAAACTGAAGCAAAAAGGGCCAGCTGTGACCCTAAATTGTTTAGCTTAAACAGGAAAGAAAGAAGGAAGGAGTGAGGGAGGGAGGGAAGGAGGGAGGGAGGGAGGAAGGAGAGGAGAGAGAGAGGAAGGAAGGGAGAGAGAAAGCAGGGACAGAATCTGATTTGAATGAAGCCATTTAAACAAAATAGAAACAAGCTTTCAGTAAGAGAAGTAAACTATTTTGGCAGTTCACAACTTCTGCAATCAAATGAATCATCAAAAATGTACTGTATTTTGATGCTGCAGGAAGTCTAAAGAATAACCTTGTCTTATAATATTTTATTGTTTAATTAGGAAAGCAAGAATTATTCAAGGCAGTATTCAATTTAACTGTTAAATAGGTGGTACAAGCAGCAACTTCTACAAAAAATAACTGAGAGAGTAATCACTAGTGTTCCTTTTTTCATAAGTACAACAGTATGACTAATATTTTTGTCAATGAAAGTAATACCAAGAATTATATGAGAACGAAGAACCAAAGTAGCAAACCTTCAATGTATTAAAACCAATTACATTCTAAACTAAGATCAATGAATGACAAATTGCAGAGTTGAACTTTTTAATTTGTGAGTTTTCTCTTCCTCAAAGAGAATATAAAAAAGCATGACATGAAAGGCCTGACTTCCACATCATGATAACCAGTGTAAAGTTATTTATTGAGCACAGGTTTATTTCAAAATACATACATTCAACAAATCATTACTGAGTCTCTTATATGTGACTGTGCTATTACAAGAGGGGTATTTGTAACTGACATGAAACTAGCAGAGGAAAAGCTACATGGGGGGAATTTCAGACAAGACTGTTGTTACTTCTAACTTATCACCAAACTCCCTCTCTCTTCACAATCCCATTTACTCCATGGTCCCCACCCCACCCATAGTGGACAGAAGTTGGTAGGCACGAGAGGGTTTTGCAGGCCATATGGAAAGTCTTTGTGGAAAACAAAGCATTTAATCATGGTTTTAAAATATTGAAGGATTTATACATCTGTAGATGAGAGGTGACTGAAAAGACCTTAGGCTACATAGAAATGCAAAAAAAAAGACTGAAGATTTATAGAGAACATGTTCAAGAACTTACACATTAATAAGAAATAGTCTGACACTGCACTTTTTTAACTCAGATATTTAGAATTAGTTATGCAGCCAAACCGTCTAAAGAAAAGAATTCCCTAAAGGTGCTTCTCAAACTTCGCTACCAAAGAATTGTTAAAGTTAGAGGAGAATAAATGTCTAGGCAGCCTGACCTAAATATGGTCTGCTTTTAAAGTCTCCTAGAAATCTCATTTTAAATTTGAATTCAACTCCATAATATATCAATTATGTCTGGATATTGAAATGATGACTTAAAATACCTTCTGGAAAACAAAGAGAAATTTTGATATCACTTCGGTTAATAGTCAAGATGTACTAAGTCTAAAGGTCTGAAAATTGGACTGAATTAAAGAGATACAACATTCACTGCATATCAGTTTCAGCATCTAGACAATTTCTTGTCTCCATAGTGGTATCACAATATTTCATGATAGAACTCTGACCTGGGTGGGAGTAGCCAGCCTCCAATACGTCCCTCCACCATGATCCTCACTTGTTTTTCTTGGGTAGCACCCTCACACACCGAATAAGGGTAACTTGCATGACCAACACATATTGAGGAAGTGACGGTGTGTGATTTCACAGAATATGTCGTAAAAGACGTTTGCAGCTTCCATGCTGGCCTCTTGGATTGCTCATTCTGAAAGAAACCAGCTGCCCTGTCATGAGGAGACCACCATGGAAAAACTGAGGGGAAACTTGGGGGAAAACTGAGGCCTCCAATCAACAACCAGCACTGACCATAACACTATTTATGTGAGTGAGTCATATAGAAACAGATCCTCCAGCCTCAGGTAAATCTGCAGATGACAGATGATAGATATCTATCATCTAGATATAGATGATATCTTAACTGAAATTTCATAAAATAATCAGAGTCAGAAATGTCCAGCCAAGACTCCTAATTCTTACAAGACCTCTAAGAGAAAAATGTGTATTTCTTGTTTTTTTTTTTAGCCACTAAATCTTGGGATATTTTGTTATGCACAATAAATAATACACAAGTGGATATAGGATGTAAATTATTTTTTACTTCTTCATGAACTATGTCAAGGAAATACCTGAAAAAAAGGTACACATGGTCCTAATAGTAAGCTGGTGCAGTTATATTTTCAAGGTACTGTTTATAGAAAATTCATTGAGTTCATCTTCTTGGTAAGAGGTAAAGTTGCTTGTTTTATGTGACAGATTGAAATATTCTCTGAATCGCTATTCAGTTTGCTTTTTAATGTCTTGGAAAAATAAGTCATCAAAAGCTATTTTTCTTTTACCAAGAAACCTATAATTTCTGTCAAATCCAAATGAAATAAGAGCCATAAAGTATAGTCCATACCATCATCTCTCTTCATCCAACTATAAAATTTCATTTTTATTGTAGTAATGTTGATAGTAAAAAAAAAAGTTTGGTTTTGCACCTGCAGCTGTTAATAAGTATATTCAGCTACAAAAAATGTGAAAAATAAACCAAATTTATGAGAACAATGAGATTGGCCATTTATCCAAGTCTTTGCCTTCTGTCATGCTGTCCCATACCTTCCTTTTCAAAGGAAAAGCCACAATTCAAACTCAAGTTGTAGCATTTTGACCACTTTTCTCACCTCAATATACGTATTCATAGAACTAGTTTTTGAATTCATCTTGCAATTCATCACAAATCTGTCTAAAATTAATAAGCAATTGAAGCACTTGATTTCATAAAATAATTTTTTAACCATCCCATTGAAAATATTCAGAGAACCATGAGACAAAGTATTTAAGGCAGGTAATTCTTAATAAATATAGCAATGGTCTTGATGAAGTCTATTAAGTTCCCCAAATTTTGCTTTGTATAGAGCTGTCAATTATTGCAAAACTTTTTCCCACTTACTTGTTGTTTGGGCAATATGAAGTTTAATACGTCTTTGCTGATACCATTATATATATGAACAAAGTCCATTAAAGTGTTAACTTTAATAGCTCTAAATCATAAAGCTATATGGGCAAAAACTCAAGCTCTCAACGAGTTGTTTAGATATACAGTCTCTGATGGTGTTAATAAGGGTGCCTTTTTTCCTGTCTACCTCTTTTTGACCCAGAAGGATTTCAACCTTATTCATGGCAAGGTTTCACAAAATATTCTCCCATTAAGTGAATATCACTTTCAAAGGTCATTCTGAAATTGGCCTTGAAGGAAGTTCCAAGAAAAGTATTATTTTCTGGATTTGGTTGTATTTTTTTTACCAGGTAGATTATAGTCATGATTTTTTTCTTTTTAGTTACCAAAAGTACTAGTGACTTTTGTCCAAAATTTGCATGCTTGATTCTTTGGTTCATCCATTTTAAAGATCAATTCAAAACATTAAGGTTTAGGTTTATTTGTTATCGTCCCAGTTAATTAAAACACATAAATAAGTTTTAAAAACATCCTACCAAGTATACTAGTTGCAGCCAATTGTAAATACTTTCAGGGTCCTCTTTTTGTTAATCATAACCCCTGTATATTTCAGGTTGCTATAAATTGCTCATGAAATGTATTGGTTTCATAATATACTGGTTTCATATGTATATTGCTAGTAGAAAATAAAATCCATGACATTTCTAAAAGTTAGATAAAGAATGGTATAAAATTTTCAAAAATATCTCAGCATCTTGGTCATTTTTAAACTAACTACATGGAGAAGTGGAATAAACAATAGACATTGATTTGCAAACAAAATATTTGATCTGGTCAAAGCTGGGGAAAAGCTGAAATGATGTATGGAAGCAATATTTTTGATAGAAAGTATCAAGTACCTGGCTTACAAGAGACAACAGCATAATTTAAAAATTGTCTGTGAAGGTTTTTGAGGGCATCCTAAGAAATGGAACATTCCACATTAGGCAGAAGTTCCATTATCTGTTATTTTCCAGAACTCTGATCACGTTTACTCTAAAGCTCATGTTAATACCACTAGATTTCCTGACAACCCAAAAGTATCACTTTCTCCAATTGCTAATTGCACAGAAAATTTGTCTAGGCTTTCAAACAACCAAACAAAATATGGTATTGTCCCAACATAGAAAAACTGGATTGTGTTGCTTTACGACATGCATATCACACATGCATTTGACACAGTCTTGGAAGACTGCAAAATCTTAAAATGTATCCTCAAACTTGTAATAAAACACTGACACGTGCAGGAAGATGCATTCATACTGTTCTGAGTTTCAGGTATTAGCTGACATTCTGCCACTCAGACAAGTCAGTCCATCCACTTGGAGAAGAAGGAGCACAAGGTAATCCAATATCCTCTGAGCAGTGTTGTTAGATAAAATACAGCACAGTTAAATTTGAATTTCAGATAAGCAGTAATTATTTAGTTCAATTATGTTCCAAATATTGCATGGGATATATTTATACTAAAAATTACTCATTGTTTATCTGAAATTTAAATTAGTCTGTGTGATGCTTAATTGTTGGGTCAAATTGACTAGGCCCAGGGGTACCCAGATATTTGGTCAAATACTATCCTGGGTGTGTGTGTGAGGGTGTTTTTGGATGAGATTACAAATAAATCTGTAGACTGAACAAAGCAGATTGTCTGCCCTAATGTGGGTAGCCCCATCCAATTAGTTGAAGGCCTAAAGAGAACAAAAAGGCTGACATTCCAACTAGTAAGTGGAAGCATCTCTTGCCTGACTGTCTTCAGGCTGAGGCATTGGTATTCAGTGGTTTTTGAGCTGAGGACATTGGTCTTTTCAGGCTCGAACTGAAACATAGGCTCTTCTTGGACATCAGGCCTTCAGACTCATACTGGAACCACACTGTTGGTCCTCCTGGGTCTCCAGCTTGCTGACTGCACATCTTGGGACGTCTCAGCCTTCATAATCATGTGAGCCAGTTCCTTATAACTCTCTTTATATGTAAATGTACCCTGTTCGTTCTGTTTCTCTGGGGGACGCTGACCAATCCAGTGTGGATGTCCTGTATTTTTATTTGCTAAATCTTGTAACCTTACCTCTGGGTTTGCCTTCTCTTTAATAGTTCTAAGATTCAGAATAATACTAATAACACTGATACTTCTATTAATAATAAAATTGAAATTGCTTTTCTTTCTGGTTTTCTCAGAAACCAATCATATTTTCATCTACTCTACTGTGCAAAATGTTTTGCTATAGGACCTTTATTTTAGTAAGCTAAAAGTTCATGAATACTTGAACTCCAGTTATAGGATGTAAAAAAAAAAAATGTACCCATAAAAAGTAGAAAATAGTAGGCCCCCATGCTTCTCAAATCTGAGTATTGCCACTAGATGGTTTGGTAAGGGGGAAGGTAACTTGCCCAACCTCTTGCTGGATGAAAAATTTAAGTAAAGGAAAAGGATCTAGTCAGGGAATATTCTGAATAACAGCAATTCAGTGTCTTCTAATTCAATGTAGCTCAACTAACAATGACTACATTGACTCAATTTTACGATGCACTTCGTCTCAGAGTTTCCAGTGTTGCAGTGTTTATTACCGTCAACATCAAAAGAAACTTGCCTGACACCAGGCATGTGAGCTGTGACCCAGTTGAGACTGACTAGACAGATGTGAACTTGGCTGTAAAAATTTATTGTTGAATAGAAACTATTATTTCCATTAGGAGAGTCACATAAATTAAGATCATTAATTATTGCATAACACCTTCAAATAAATTACTCACTAAACTAGCACTGGAATAAAGGACAAGTTCATTGACAGCAATAGAAAATGCCAAGTCTCTCAGAAGTAATCATTGGATTCTGAAACTACAAGTAGGACTGACTGATTTATACATCAAAGAAAAGATGTATTATTCAATCACAAGGTTTTTGTTTAATGAGTTTGAGTTTTTATTACTTTTTTAATTGAAGTATAGTTGATTTACAGTGTGGTGTTAGTTTCAGGTGTACAGCACAGTGATTCAGTTATACATATATATAAATATATATATATATATATTCTTTTTTTACATTCTCATCCATTAAATGTCATTACAAGATATTGAATAGAGTTCCCTGTGCTATATAGTAGGTCCTTTTTGGTTATCTATTTTATATATAATAGTGTGTATATGTTAATCTCAAACTCCTAATTTATACCTCCCCCAATTTTCCTTTGGTAACCATAAGTTTGTTTTCTAAATCTGTTTGTTTATTTTGGTTTTGTAAATTAGTTCATTTGTATCATTTTTTTAGATTCCACATATAAGTGATATCATATGATACTTGTCTTTCTCTTTCTGACTTACTTCACCTAGTATGATAATTTCTGAGTCCATCCATGTTGCTGCAAATGGCATTATTTCATTCTTTTTATATGGATGAATAATATTCCATTGTATATATGTACCACATCTTCTTTATCCATTCATCTGTCAATGGACATTTAGGTTGCTTCCATGTCTTGCCTATTGTGAATAGTGTGTGGTGTATATATATATATATATATATTTTTTTTTTTTAGCATCTTTATTGGAGTATTAATGCTTTACAATGGTGTGTTAGTTTCTGCTTTATAACAAAGTGAATCGGCTATACATATACATATATCCCCATATCTCCTCCCTCTTGTGCCTCCCTCCCACCCTCCCTATCCCACCCCTCTAGGTGGTCACAAAGCACTGAACTGATCTCCCTGTGCTACGTGGCTGCTTCCCACTAGCTATCTGTTTTACGTTTGGTAGTGTATATATGTCCATGCCACTCTCTCACTTTGTCCCAGCTTACCCTTCCCCCTCCCCATGTCCTCAAGTTCATTCTCTACATCTGCATCTTTATTCCTGTCCTACCTCTAGGCTCATCAGAACCATTTTTTTTTTAGATTCTATATGTATGTGCTAGTATATGGTATTTGTTTTTCTCTTTCTGACACACTTCACTCTGTATGACAGACTCTAGGTAGATCCACCTCACTACAAATAGCTCAACTTCGTTTTTTTTTATGGCTGAGTAATATTCCATTGTATATATGTGCCACATCTTCTTTATCCATTCATCTGTCGATGGACACTTAGGTTGTTTCCATGTCCTGGCTATTGTAAATAGAGCTGCAATGAACATTGTGGTACATGCCTCTTTTTGAATTATGGTTTTCTCAGGGTATATGCCCAGTGGTGGGATTTCTGGGTCATATGGTAGTTCTATTTTTAGTATTTTAAGGAACCTCCATACTGTTCTCCATAGTGGCTATATCAATTTACATTCCCACCAACAGTGCAAGAAGGTTCCCTTTTCTCCACACCCTCTCCAGCATTTATTGTTTGTAGATTTTTTGATGATGGCCATTCTGACTAGTGTGAGGTGATACCTCATTGTAGTTTTGATTTGCATTTCTCTAATAATTAGTGATGTTGAGCATCCTTTCATGCATTTGTTGGCAATCTGTATATCTTCTTTGGAGAAATGTCTATTTAGGTATCCTGCCCATTTTTGGATTGGGTTGTTTGTTTTTTTGATATTGAGCTGCATGAGCTGCTTGTAAATTTTGGAGATTAATCCTTTGTCAGCTGCTTCATTTGCAAATATTTTCTCTCATTCTGAGGGCTGTCTTTTTGTCTTGTTTATGTTTTCCTTTGCTGTGCAAAAGCTCTGAAGTTTCATTAGGTCCCATTTGTTTATTTTTGTTTTTATTTCCATTTCTCTAGGAGAATCACCAGGTTTTTTAATCAAAACTTTCCAGATTATTTTCTAAGTAGTTGTGCTTTATACCAGGCATATATAGTTACAGTTGCAGTACAGAAAATAAAACCCACAAATTTAATCCAGGCCACAATCTGAACAACCATAAAAGCTGATGCACAGATACATGATATTTTCCCCCACACAGCTTTTTCTAAAAATTTAAATTAATTGACAATATTCTAAAATTAATAGATTTCTACAGAGTTCTAGATTCTTGCCCCTCATGAGGAATCTGGCCATTCTGATCATTTCCATATGGTGACTTTGTTCCTGCTTTCCTGTACTCCATCCCAAAAAGTCCTCTCAATTTACACAGACGGCCTGACAGGCATTTGGGTTTGTAGTGCTAGTTTTACAAGACAGCAAATGCAGTTATAGCTTCAGAATTCTTTAATGTGTCTCTAAAGTACAATTTTGTCAATTCTGAACGTGCCAAAGGGGTCAAGATTCCACGTTCAGGTTATGAAAGGCAGTCAAATAACTGAGAACTGACTGACTGAACCCTTCAGACTTAGAGCTGCATGTGAAGAAAGCATAGCTTCAAACTCTGAGGTGACAGTGAAGAAGAACCTGTATGGATCAGTGCATTCACTCAGCAAGTACTTAACTAGTTCCTACACTATTTCAAGTATTTGATGCACTGGGAACAGCAGTTCATGCTCAAAGAAGATGCTTGCACTCATGAAGCTCACAGCACAGCTCACAGGCAACAGAACAATACATAAACAAGAAACATCAGGGGGTGGGAAGCATTGGGGTAAAAATCAAAGAGTGGAGAGCACAGAGCATGACTGAGCAGCTGCTCAATGCTGCATGGTCAGGGAAGCTCTCTCCAAGAAAATGATGTGTATGCTGAGATTGAATGATGGGACAGAACCAGCCTTGAAGAGATGTGGGATGTGATTTCCAGGGAGAAGCAAGTGCTGATACAAAGGCCCTGAGCTCTGGATACAGAAGAGAGAGGAGTGTGGTTGAAATGTAAAAGGCAGGCAGGTGGCAGATTTATTTATGGCAATGTTTCTCCAACATTTTTTTCTATGAGCTCCTTCACACTCTTTAAAAAAGAACATAAATTATATATATAAAACACAAAAAACATTTTATATTATATAATTTTACATTACATATATATTTAATTAATACAGAATTAATAATATATTAAATAATATAAAATACTACTATATTATATATTATAATACTAATATATTTTATATATTTAATATATTAAATATAGTACCTTTTCCCCCCACTTCCAGCAATGATAATACTTACATAACTATAGTACATTTCAAAACAAGGAAATCTGTGTTGGTAGAATACTATTAACTCAAATGCAGACCTTATTCAGATTTCACCAGTTTGCATTTTTTATGTATTGCTATTAAGTTTTATCACATGTGTAGATTTGTGTAACCACCATCACCATCATTACAGAACTGTTCCATCACGACAGTAAAACCCCCTGGAAGCCAGTGATGTGTTTTCTATAATTTTCTTAATTTGAGAATGTTATATAAATTGGCTTTTTGATTTCACTCAGCATAATATCCTTGTGGTCCACCCAAATTGCTGGCATGTTTCAACAGTTCTTCCCTTTTAATTACTGAACAGTGTTCCAGGTATGGTTGGACCACAGTTTGTTTTCCAATTTACTCACTGAAGGACACCTGTGTTGCCTTTACACTCCTAAAAATTACTGCGGATACCAAATAGCTTTTGTTTATATATGTTACATATAATGATATATATACCGTGTTAGAGGTTCAAACAGAGGCATTTTGAAATAATTATTTATTAATTTGCTTAAAATAGCAACAAACCCATTATGCATTCATAGAAAGATCCTATTTTTATGAGAAGTCTTTTTTTTTTTTCCCTAAACAAAAAAATCAGTGAGAAGAGTGGCATTGTTTTACATTTTTGCAAACCTATTTAATATCTGGCTTAACAGAAGACTGCTGGATTCTCATACGTGCTTCTGCATTTAGTCTGTTGTGATATCACATGTCATGTGACCTCCGGGAACCTCCTCTGAACATATGTGAGAGAATGAGGGAGAACAAGTAAATAATGAATCGGTTTGATGATGAAAAGCAGTTTTGACCTCGTGGACCCCCGGAAAGGCCTCAAGGGCTCCCAGGACTTCCTGAACCACTGAGTTAACGTGTTGGATAATAGAGGGGCTGGATTTTAAGGGGAAGGAAGTTTACTGTAGAGCTTAAGCAAGCAGTGACTTGATTTATACCTTTTTGAAATATCACTCCTCTGGAGTCTCTGTGCATAATGAATACCTGGGGTGGCTAGTGACACCAAAGAACATGGCAAGGGAAGTGGAGAGATTGACTAGGAGGCTCCTGATGCTCTCCTGGCAAGACACTGTGGTACTTTGGACTAGAGGGGTGACAGTGAAAGTAGCAGTGATGTAGTGTATCTTTAAGGTCTTGGTGATGAAGCAGATGTGGGAGATGAAGGAAAGAGAGGTAACAGGGATCCCTCACATATTTTGTACCTGAGCACTGGTGTATAGATAAAGCCAGGAGAAGCAGCAAGTTTTAGAGTGAATTTGGAAAAAGAGAAAAGTGTGTGCATTCAATGAGCCATAGACTTTCCTTTTTTCCCCCTTCTTCCAAAGCTGCTATTCAATTGATGGTGCATCTTAAAATCAATGACATCTCATATTTAAGAGACTACACATCTTCTCTATTCCACTACTGTTAAATACAGATTAGAACTAAGTATAGATTTTAAAAGCAGTTTTATAACAAGTTTTATAAGTAGGAATGCACAAATGTTTAAGGATTCCATTTTCCTCTCCATGTTGTTAATACCTTAGTTAGAAATAAACATAGCAGAGTTCAGACCAAAGGATATTAACTCTAGGCAAACATATCACCCAAACACTGTAATAATACTCACTTTTCAGATAATTGAAAAAAAAAAAAGAGTATTATTACAGTGTTTGGGTGATATGTTTGCCTAGAGTTAATATCCTTTGGTCTGAACTCCGCTATGCTCATTTCAACAAAATTATTTTTTTGAAGTCAAAACTGAGGTATATATTTAGACCCAGATGTAAACAGCGATATCTCAGTATCAGCAACAGATAGAGTTTCCCTTGCGTGCCAAGGAATGTTCTTATAACAAATTCCAAGTCACAGGAAAGGTAATGTCTAAATCCTTCAAGAAAAAATTATAAACACAGAGTCAGAATTGGTGGTCTTTAGCTTATAATGCAGTGACCATCACTGAGTTGATTGAGAGAAAGAGGGAGAGAGAGAAAGAGAGAGAGAGAGAGAAAGCAGTTTTCCTTTTGCATCTCAGCTCTTAGGGCTTGAAACGTCCTTTTGCATCTCAGCTCTTAGGGCTTTTTTCCTTCATCTTTTCAATGTATCTAACATCTAACACATGGTATTAAAAAAGGAAATCTATTCCTACATAATCATATTATGACCACACAGAATCCAAAGGCAAGTCCATTTACCCACAGATTACTGTTTGCTCACCACTTTATCTTTTCCTAAACGATTCAATACAATCTTAGGTTCAGGATGCACAGGGACAATTTTTGAAATACTTTACCCCCGACACAAAGAAACTTTGCTTCCATTTGGGTGTTTGGTTAATGCCTTGGTGTTGTGTCCCAGGCAGGTAGTTATTAATTATCTGTTAAAAAGAGACCTACACTGATTTGATTTGGAATAATTGGCAGGGAGGCCTGGGCTAGTTAATAATAAAGTTCCATGATGTGGCTTCTTACATACTCCCTGGTCCAGTCAAACTGAATAACTTGTTCCCTTAACATGCTATACACCCTTTCACACAGTACCCCTGGAAAAATAAGTGAAAGCTTACTTTTCCATTTACAGGAAACTGAAGCTTCACATTCTTTGTGAAGATATCTCTTTTCACCATAGAATTAATCAGTTTTTTTCTGTGCTTCCCTTACATTGGGCCAACAACTGCCTCTTGACTATATGCAAATGAGCAGAGTAAGTAGAGTGAGTTCCTTTAAGGCAGAGCCTGTGTCTAGTTTACCTCTGTGTTACGTGCAGCTAGTACAAGCATTTGTGCATGGTGGGTGCTCAGTATGCTTTCACACATACACACACACATACACTGGAGATTTTACAAACTCACAATTACATTTCAATAAATAATAATGTTTACTCTGCCTTACTGAAAGTTCTCCAAAGGTGAGAATTATATAAACCAAGTATCTATACACACCCCAATGGGGCTTAATATCACTTATTTATTGACTGCTTAACAATTTACTTCTAAGCGCTCAGTTCATCTCTTCATACTGAAAACCCCATTACCTAGAACAATACAAAGGGCAAATGCACGAATACATAGATGCACCACAGAAAAGATTTCTGAAATTTAAGGGATATCATGTTTTTTAAATATAAGAGTCCAAAATTAAGATTGATTTGTTTGTTTGTATTCTTGTCTGGATACTACAGCTTGTTATTCGCATGTG
This sequence comes from Eschrichtius robustus, assembly GCF_028021215.1. Lineage (NCBI taxonomy): Eukaryota > Metazoa > Chordata > Mammalia > Artiodactyla > Eschrichtiidae > Eschrichtius > Eschrichtius robustus. The sequence continues at coordinate 32,651,325 of NC_090834.1, read as the reverse complement.
CCTGAGTAACCGACACCTGCTCTCTGGGAGAAGGGAAGGCAGACTGCTCCAACAAAGTAGGCCACTGTGGGAAGGACCCACAGGCAACAGTGACGGAGAATGTTTAGATCTTCGTGGACCAATAGCCGGGTCAGCCACATCAGCTTTGAGGATGAGTGAGGCTGAGAGGTATCAGAACAGCCAGATTACTCTCTCAGTTGGGTAAGCACTCTTAGCGCTTGCTGATCCAAAAGTCCTCCCTCTACATCCAGGAAAGTGCTAAGGGTGCAACTGCCCATTAGCTACATCATGCTCAAAGCATGAGCATCAAAGTGGAATAAAGAGCTACGGTAAAAAAATCCATCGAGCAGGGAAACAAAATAATTATAAGATATTACTTCTATCTTTAAGGAACTCCAAAAGCTAATGTTAGGGAGGCAACACAAATCAGCTCATTAGACAGTAATAAACATGTGCATCCATAAGTGGGAAACTGGGAACCAAAGACTGTCTTCAAACATGAAGCAGGCCATGGACTTTGGAGTCATCTGAGACTATTTCATGAAAGATGAGGTTCTGAGCTGGACCCTGAAATACAGGAACAATTTGAATAGGTGATAAAAATCGGAGTTCATTTGAGTGTCAGTGCATTAATTTACATTGGATTTGGAACCACAGGGATTAGGAAAAAGAAGAGTCAAAAGAATGCCTTCTCTCCTCTGAGATACAGAGCTTGAACCCTTAGGAGGCAGTCACTGTACTGCCAAAGCTGAAATGGTTGAAAGCAACACTATTAAGAAACAGTAGGGGCTTCCCTGGTGGCGCAGTGGTTGAGAATCTGCCTGCCAATGCAGGGGACACGGGTTCGAGCTCTGGTCTGGGAAGATCCCACATGCCACGGAGCGACTAGGCCCGTGAGCCATTATTGCTGAGCCTGCACGTCTGGAGCCTGTGTTCCGCAACAGAGGCCGCGATAGTGAGAGGCCCGTGCACCGCGATGAAGAGTGGCCCCCACTTGCCGCAACTAGAGAAAGCCCTCGCACAGAAACGAAGACCCAACACAGCCATAAAAAAATAAATAAATAAAATTAAAATTAAAAAAAAAAAAGAAACAGGAGGTGAACACAGCATTCCAGGTGCAGGAGATTATGCCTTTTCCATGCAGTTTTGATGCTGGAAATCCCAAGTTTATACAAAGTAAAAATTTAATTGTAAAAATAAAATAATATCACATAGAACTTTAATCATATCAGCTCACGACTTAGAGTTTACCAAGTGCTATTGCAAGAATCACATCAAATGATCCACACCAACCCTCATGGGAAATTATTGTCTCCACTTTGTAGATGAGGAAATGGGTCTCGGCAAGGTGAAGATGCATGTCTACAGTTGGCCAGCCGATGAGCGCACCTAGACTTGAAATTTTATTCACTTCCTATCACAAGATGAGGCCTTCTTAACTTTAAGAAAGAATTTACTAAAGAATGCTTTAAATAAAAGTCTCCATGATATATGTGAAGCATAATCTTTCTGTCATCACAAAATTAATACAACTTATCAGTAACATACTTACCATAATATAGCAAAAGAAGCACAAATTGTACAGATTCTCTTGGAGCTGCCCACTCTCTCTAGATACAGAGATTTAAGAGTTCAGTTCACCTGCCTGAGATCCAGACGACAGAGTAGAACATACAACTCCCTGCCCCAAATTAATTGAGATCAATATTGACAAACTATTACTGTCCCTATCAATCAAATCTATAATGTAATTTTTAGAAGATTGATTGCAGTGTCATCTCTTCCTCAAAAGACAGAAATGGAAGGTAGAAAAGAAAGAAGACATCTTAAATTATATTTCCTCTCTTTTTTCCCCTCAAAATACTTGGAACCATATTATGACACCAGCAACAATAACACGCTATGAATCTTACAGAAATGAATTTTCCGTTTTCACATTTGGGTTTGTGGCTTTCAAAATTTCCATCTAAAATTCAGCATTACTGAGATCACTTTCAGTGCTGTCAATGCTAAAAACTAAGGTATAGCAGAACAAGGCATTGTGGAAAATTTTGCATTAATGGAAAAGAAAAAACCCACAACACTATTTTTAAAAATATAACATTTCAAGAAACATTTGCCTGCAATGGAGAAAGACATCGAAATGGAATAAATGACTCTTTCTCTGTTTGTATCCCGTTTCTGAGGCAGGCTCATGGCTAAGCAAGAGCCTTCTCCCAACTCTGCCTGGAATGTGCACTTTATTGATCTGCTGGGTCTCACCCAGGAACTGAGGTTATGGAAGCTGCAGCAGTCACTGTGCCTATGATGTAGCTTATATTAAGGCTTTAAAACACATATAGTAACTTGGCCTGTGACTAGTCTCTCAGAAGCCCCTTAGGCAAAACACCAGGTCTAATGTTGAAATCCTAAAGCATTCCCCAGGGCCTCTAAGCCAGCTAAAACAATGTAATTTCCACAGATATACAGCTGATGCCTAGGGTATGAAAAGAAAGAAGCATTGTAAATTAAAATAGAGTCTCTAACAGTCTTTAGCCAAAACCATGCTTGCTTATACGTGTGTAAGCATATTGTAGAAATAGTTTTATAAATGGTTTTTCAGTTGAATATATTTAAAAATTAAAATCATGTTGATAATTGCCTTTCCTTTCTTAAAAAAGGATATACATAGTATATAAAGTACATATGTATATAGTATTAAATTATAGATTCAACTATGAATTCCTTTTAAGAGATAGGTACCACAACGTCCTTAATTTGTATCTAAAGAAGAGATGCATCCTCCATTCCATACATTTCCATATTTCAACCCTTCTCTATTTTTACATGACCCAGATAGGGCTAGTCACAGTAAACACTTTACCCAGTGTGATTGAGCTTAGAGCCTCTAGGGTATGTATCCTAAACTGATTCACATTTGATTCACTGCAGCAACAACACTCTGAGACATGCACTTGCTGGAGAAAGGCTAACAAGTTGTCGTTAATGAGTCAGTTTTCACAGCTGCTGAAAGGTTCCCAAGGTTGCCCTTGAATGAGGAATAAGCTATGATTTACTTCTTAGGAGTTTGGTTTTATGTACTTAGCATAAAGCCCATACTGTTTATGTAAAACAAAATGACAATTATCATTATATAACTAATGGCTTCATAATCTTGATTTTGACTTTTTCCAAAATCTACACCTCATTGCAAAAATGATCTAATATGCAGGGACTTGTAGGTGCAACAGACCATGAGGATTGAGTAAGCTGTCAGAAATAGCTACAGTCATATCTGTCAAGATGGAAGCAAATCTGGCTGGCAATAAAGGAGAGGTTGACCTTATATAAGCATCCCCGGCAACTGTTAAACAAACCTTATATATGATGTTTTTCCATATATTTTCTACACATTATCCCACATAATTGTCACATCAGCCCAATGAAGGAAGGATGACTATTTCTAGTTTGAAGATGAAGAAACTAAAGCTTAGAGAAAAAGTGGGGTCACCAAGTTAGTAAGATTAAGTAGGCCGAGGCTCAGAGAGGAAGGTGTCATTCCCAAGATCACACAGCTAATAAATGACAGTGCCAGAATTTGAATCTCTGTAAGTCTGACTCAAAGACAATGAGTTTTCATTGATATCATGTGGCTTCCCAGTGGATTCTGTAGCTTTTTCGTATGTTTAAACTAGCTTATGGCTACTGCTTACCAGGCAATAGCTGAAGTGTTTTGGGTATATGAACTCATTAAATCCATAGGACAACCTTGTGAGAAAGGTAATTTTATAATTCACATTTTACAAAAGAGAAAAGAAAAGTGCCTGTGCTCACACCCAGCAGAACTCCCCAGAGCCCTGCACTATCCAGAACCCCAAGTACAAAGACAGCAAAACTGACAGCAAACTTGACCCATTATTTTTACCATTTTAAAATCACTTAGAATGATATTCTGAAAAATAATAGCTTTCCTCACAGATTAGAAAACGTCACTGCCAAAAGGACATGTTTTTATAATTAATAATTATAGCTCTACTGTAAGTAAAAAAAAAAGAATTATTACCCTATTTTTAATAATTAAAACATGTCTTCAGAAAAAAAAAGCACTGATTCTGATCTTCCTGAAAGAAAATGATATCACTGGCACATGCATAAGTAATTATTATCAAAATTTTGAGAAATGTAATCCCCTTTTTAAAAAAGGTACCTCAATGGTGTTAGCTTTTTCTGACAAGATAAATGTGTTGAATTACATAAAAAGTAGAAAATCAATACTGGTTATAGGGAAAACCCAAAACATCATCTTGGGATTTTAAAAATGTGTCCTGCACTCTCATTCCCTCTCGTGTTTTTAAGGTTGACCCAAGAAGAGAATGAGCCACTCCACAGGAGGGCTGAGAACATGCAGGTCCAACATTTTCCTGTGACATTAAACAATTGCTTAGAAAAAGCAAGTTCAAGCTACTACAAAATTATAAAGTAGATGGAGTTTGCCTCGGTTCTTTTCCCAGTGCCTTCTGAGTGGCTCTCTTCCCCACTCTGTGGTCTCCCAGGTCCCAGGTATGGATATTCATCTTGCTTTCTGTCAGCTGAACCTAAACGCTCTGAGTTTCACAAGCCAGCAGCTCTTCTAGAACTTGATTTTTCACTGGGAATTCTGTATGCCTTGCCAGGAACATTTTCCCTAGTGTCGGTGTTTTTAAATGAAGTGCTTTGGAGCTCGAGTGTTCCTCTGAGGCTGCCCCAGTAGTGCCAAGAAAACTGAATGGGCAAAACGCTGTTCCTCCCCCTCATCTAGAAACGAAACCTCTCTCCTTTTACCAATTTTATACATCAAGATTCTGTGGAATAGTTCTCAAATGGGTACACTTTTCATAATATTCTCCTAGTAAGCTTGCTTTTTTCTTCCTCATACCTCCCAAACCCTTTCACCCCTCACCTAATTGCATCACCAAATTACAAAATGTTATGGGTCTCCACCCATCTTCCCCTTCTCCTTTCTTAATGAAGGCCAGTTCCTCACATGCCTCTGACTCTCACTGATTAATTCTCTTTGCAAGGTCTTCGCTCTAACGGTTAACTTCTCTCTTTTGATTCTAGCATCTCCCATATTAAAAAAAATCCTCTTAGTCTCACAATCTCCTCCAGCTACTGCCCACTTTCCAATTTCTCTACTCCTTTTCAGAGAAAAAAATCCTTGAAGAGTTATCTACACACGTTGTCAACACTCTCCCTCCCCACTCATTCTTGACCTCCATCCAGCCTTGTGTCAGCCTCCATAACTTCACCAATTCTTCTTATCTTACACACCAAATTATCTTCACGTTGTTAAATGTAATTGGACATGCTTTGATTCCTAAGTTAGCAGCCTTTTCAGCAGCGTTTGGCACATTAGCCACCAGCTCTATCTTGATATAATCTCTTTCTTAGTCACTGACTCAGCTTAGCTTCTTGACCATCCTCTTGCCTCTTGTGGCTTCCCCAACCCATCTTTCGGTAGTATCTGCTGGCTCTTCCTCCTCTAACCAAACTCTAAATGTTGGAATTCTTTGGTAATCAATCCTGGCAACTTCTACTTTTCTCTCTGCATATAGTCTCCTTAGGTTGTCTCACCCATACAATATAATTTCTGTGCCAAGAATGCCAAAACTTATACCCGAGGACCACAATAATACATCCCAAAACCCACTTGAGACAGAAGTATCCCAGATTTACCTTCTTCTAAGTTAAACTCTTCACCTTTCCCCTCAAAGCATGTCTTCCTGTTCAGTAAATAGCATTAATCTACCCAGTTGCTCAGGACAAAAAAAATCTAAGCTTCAACTTTGAGATCTCCCTCTCTCTCACCATCCTCATCCAATGGTTTGCCAAGTCTCATCTAATCTATTAATACACCTATACCCATGTATTCTTTTTCAGTTTTATTTTCTCCAACTGTACTGCCAAAACTTTAGTCATGACATCATCCCTTACATGCACAAATGCAAGAGTCTCCTGGGTGGTTTCTTCCATGCACTTTCCCCCTTCCAACCCACACTGCCGAGTGATAGTCTTAAAAAGTACATCAGGTTATGGTGCTCTCCTTTTAACAGTTCAAGAAGGCTTTCTACTAAATTGAAAACAAAATTAGAACTCCTAAATACACCCACAAAACTTTGCATGATCTGACTCCCGCCTAGGTTTCCAATCCTGCTTCCAGCTCACAGCACACCAACGAAACTGGTGTCCTGTCAATTATTCAAATGCATCAAGATCTTTCCTAACTAATATTTCTTTTTCTTGTAGATTCCTCTACCTAGAAATGTCTTCTCTCTATTCTTTTTTTTTCTAAAACATCTTTATTGGAGTATAATTGCTTTACAATGGTGTGACAGTTTCTACAGTATAACAAAGTGAATCAGCTATATATATACATATATCCCCATATCTCCTCCCTCTTGTGTCTCCCTCCCACGCCCCCATACCACCCCTCTAGGTGGTCACAAAGCACCGAGCTGACCTCCCTGTGCTATGTGGCTGCTTCCCACTAGCTATCTATTTTACATTTGGTAGTGTATATATGTCCAGGCCACTCTCTCACTTCGTCCCAGCTTACCCTTCCCCATCTCCATGTCCTCAAGTCCATTCTCTACATCTGCGTCTTTCTTCCTGTCCTGTCCCTAGGTTCTTCAGAACCTTTTTTTTTTTTTTTTAGATTCCATATATATGTGTTAGCATATGGTATTTCTTTTTCTCCGTCTGACTTACTTCACTTTGTATGACTGACTTTAGGTCCATCCACCTCACGACAAATAACTCAATTTCATTTATTTTTATCACTGAGTAATATTACATTGCATATATGTGCCACATCTTCTTTACCCATTCATCTGTTGATGGACACTTAGGTGGCTTCCATGTCCTGGCTATTGTAAATAGAGCTGCAATGAACACTGTGGTACATGACTTTTTTTGAATTATGGTTTTATCAGGGTATATGCCCAGCGGTGGGATTGCTGGGTCATATGGTAGTTTTATTTTTAGTTTTTTAAGGAACCTCCATACTGTTCTCCATAGTGGGTGCATCAATTTACAGTCCCACAAACAGTGCAAGAGGGCTCCCTTTTCTCCACACCCTCTCCAACATTTAATGTTCGTAGATTTTTTGTTGATGGCCACTCTGAACGGTGAGAGGTGATACCTCATTGTAATTTTGATTAGCATTTCTCTAATGATTAGTGATGTTGAGAATCCTTTCATGTGTTTGTTGGCAATCTGTATATCTTCTTTGGAGAAATGTCTATTTAGGTATCCTGCCCATTTTTGGATTGGGTTGTTTGTTTTTTTGATATTGAGCTGCAAGAGCTGCTTGTATAATCTGGAGATTAATCCTTTGTCAGTTGCTTTGTTTGCAAATATTTTCTCCCATTCTGAGGGTTGTCTTTTCATCTTGTTTATGGTTTCCTTTGCTGTGCAAAAGCTTTTAAGTTTCATTAGGTCCCATTTGCTTATTTTTGTTTTTATTTCCCTTTCTCTAGGAGGTCAGTCAAAAAGGATCTTGCTGTGATTTATGTCACAGAGTGTTCTGCCTATGTTTTCCTCTAAGAGTTTGATAGTGTCTGGCCTTACATTTAGGTCTTTAATCCATTTTGAGTTTATTTTTGTGTGTGGTGTTAGGAAGTGTTCTAATTTCATTCTTTTACATGTAGCTGTCCAGTTTTCCAAAACCACATAGTGAAGAGGCTGTCTTTCCTCCATTGTATATTCTTGCCTCCTTTATCAAAGATAAGGTGACCATATGTGCATGGGTTTATCTCTGGGCTTTCTATTCTGTTCCATTAATCTATATTTCTGTTTTGTGCCAGTACCATACTGTCTTGATTACTGTAGCTTTGTAGTATAGTCTGAAGTCAGGGAGCCTGATTCCTCCAGGTCCGTTTTTCTTTCTCAAGATTGCTTTGGCTATTCGGGGGTCTTCTGTGTTTCCACGCAAATTGTAAAATTTTTGGTTCTAGTTCTGTGAAAAATGCCAGTGGTAGTTTGATAGGGATTGCATTGAATCTGTAGATTGCTTTGGGCCGTACAGTCATTTTCACAATAGTGATTCTTCTACTCCAGGAACATGGTATATCTCTCAATCTGTTTGTATCATCTTTAATTTCTTGCAACAGTGTCTTATAGTTTTCTGCATGCAGGTCTTTTGTCTCCTTAGGTAGGTTTATTCCTAGGTATTTTATTCTTTTTTTGCAATGGTAAATGGGAGTGTTTCCTTAATTTCTCTTTCAGATTTTTCATCATTAGTGTATAGGAATGCATGAGATTTCTGTGCATTAATTTTGTATCCTGCTACTTTACCAAATTCTTTGATTAGCTCTAGTAGTTTTCTGGTAGCATCTTTAGGATTCTCTATGTATAGTATCATGTCATCTGCAAACAGTGACAGCTTTACTTCTTCTTTTCTGATTTGGATTCCTTTTATTTCTTTTTCTTCTCTGATTGCTGTGTCTAAAACTTCCAAAACTATGTGGAATAATAGTGGTGAGAGTGGACAACCTTGTCTTGTCACTGATCTTACTGGAAATGCTTTCAGTTTTTCACCATTGAGGACAATGTTGGCTGTGGGTTTGCCATATATGGTCTTTATTATGTTGAGGGAGGTTCGCTCTATGTCTACATTCTGGAGGGTTTTTTTTTTATCATAAATGGGTTTTGAATTTTGTCAAAAGCTTTTTCTGCATCTATTGAGATGATCATATGGTTTTCCTCCTTCAATTTGTTAATATGGTTTATCACATTGATTGATTTGCATATATTGAAGAATCCTTGCATTCCTGGGATAAACCCCACTTGATCACGGTGTATGATCCTTTTAATGTGCTGTTGGATTCTGTTTGCTAGGATTTTGGTGAGGATTTTTACATCTATGTTCATCAGTGATATTGGCCTGTAGTCTTCTTTTTTGTGACATCTTTGGTTTTGGTATCAGGGTGATGGTGGCCTTGTAGAATGAGTTTGGGAGTGTTCAGCCCTCTGCTATATTTTGGAAGAGTTTAAGAAGGATAGGTGTTAGCTCTTCTCTAAATGTTTGATAGAATTCTGTGAAGCCATCTGGTCCTGGGCTTTTGTTTGTTGGAAGATTTTTAATCACAATTTCAATTTCAGTGCTTGTGATTGGTCTGTTTATATTATCTATTTCTTCCTGGTTCAGTCTCAGGACGTTGTGCATTTCTAAGAATTTGTCCATTTCTTCCAGGTTGTCCATTTTATTGGCATATAGTTGCTTGTAATAATCTCATAATCCTTTGTATTTCTGCAGTGTCAGCTGTTACTTCTCCTTTTTCTTTTCTAATTCTGATGAACTGAGTCTTCTCCCTTTTTTTCTTGATGAGTCTGGCTAATGGTTTATCAATTTGATCTTTGCTATCGTTTCCTTCATTTCTTTTTCATTTATTTCTCATCTGATCTTTATGATTTCTTCCTTCTGCTAACTTTGTGGTTTTTTTGTTCTTCTCTTATTGCTTTAGATGTAAGGTTAGGTTGCTTATTTGAGATGTTTCTGGTTTCTTGAGGTAGGACTGTACTGCTATAAACTTCCCTCTTAGAACTGCTTTTGCTGCATCCCATAGGTTTTGGGTTGTCGTGTTTTCATTGTCATTTGTTCTTAGGTATTTTTTGATTTCCACTTTGATTTCTTCAGTGATCTCTTGGTTATTAAATACTGTGTTGTTTAGCCTCCATGTGTTTGTATTCTTTATAGATTTTTTCCTGTAATTGATATCTAGTCTCATTGTGCTGTGGTCAGAAAAGATACTTGATACGATTTCAATTTTTGTTAAATTTACCAAGGCTTGATTTGTGACCCAAGATATGATCTATCCTGGAGAATGTTCCATGAACACTTGAGAGGAAAGTGTATTCTGTTTTTTTGGATGGAATGTCCTACAAATATCTATTAACTCCATCTTGTTTAACGTGTCATTTAAAGCTTGTGTGTCCTAATTTATTTTCATTTTGGATGATCTGTCCATTGGTGAAAGTGGGGTGTTAAAGTCCCCTACTATGATTGTGTTACTGTCGATTTCCCCTTTAATGGCTGTTAGCATTTGCCTTATGTATTGAGGTGCTCCTATGTTGGGTGCATAAATATTTACAATTGTTATATCTTCTTCTTGGATTGATCCCTTGATCATTATGTAGTGTCCTTCTTTATCTCTTGCAATAGTCTTTATTTTAAAGTCTATTCTGTCTGATATGAGAATTGCTACTTCTGCTTTCTTTTGATTTCCATTTGCATGGAATATCTTTTTCCATCCCCTTACTTTCAGTCTGTACATGTCCCTAGGTCTGAAGTGGGTCTCTTGTAGGCAGCATATATATGGGTCTTGTTTTTGTATCCATTCAGCCAGTCTATGTCTTTTGGTTGGAGCATTTACTCCATTTACATTTAAGGTAATTATCGATATGTATGTTCCTAATACCATTTTCTTAATTGTTTCGGGTTTGTTATTGTAGGTCTTTTCCTTCTTTTGTGTTTCCTGCTAGAGAAGTTCCTTTAGCATTTGTTGTAAAGCTGGTTTCTTTGTGCTGAATTCTCATAGCTTTTGCTTGTCTGTAAATGTTTTAATTTCTCCATTGAATCTGAATGAGACTCTTGCTGGGTAGAGTAATCTTGGTTGTAGGTTTTTCCCTTTCATCACTTTAAATATGTCCTGCCACACCCTTCTGGCTTTCAGAGTTTCTGCTGAAAGATCAGCTGTTAACCTTATGGGGATTCCCTTGTATGTTACTTGTTGCTTTTCCCTTGCTGCTTTTAATATTTTTTTTTGTATTTAATTTTTGATAGTTTGAGTAATATGTGTCTTGGCGTGTTTCTCCTTGGATTTATCTTGTATGGGACTCTCTGTACTTCCTGGACTTGATTCACTATTTCCTTTCCCATATTAGGGAAGTTTTCAGCTATAATCTCTTCAAATATTTTCTCAGACCCTTTCTTTTTCTCTTCTTCTTCTGGGACCCCTATAATTCAAATGTTGGTGAGTTTAATGTTGTCCCAGAGGTTTCTGAGACTGTCCTCAATTCTTTTCATTCTTTTTTCTTTATTGTCCTCTGCGGTAGCTATTTCCACTATTTTATCTTCCGGGTCACTTTTCCTTTCTTCTGCCTCAGTTATTCTGCTATTGATTGCTTCTAGAGAATTTTTAATTTCATTTATTGTGTTGTTCATCATTGTTTCTTTGCTCTTTAGTTCTTCTAGGTCCTTGTTTAACGTTTCTTGTATTTTCTCCATTCTATTTCCAAGATTTTGGATCATCTTTACTATCATTACTCTGAATTCTTTTTCAGGTAGACTGCCTATTTCCTCTTCATTTCTTTGGTCTGGTGGGTTTTTACCTTGCTCATTCATCTGCTGTGTATTTCTCTGTCTTCTTATTTTGCTTAACTTACTGTGTTTGGGGCCTCCTTTTCACAGGTTGCAGGTTCATAGTTCCCGTTGTTTTTGGTGTCTGCTCCCAGTGGGCAAGGTTGGTTCAGTGGGTTGTGTCAGCTTCATGGTGGAGGGGACTGGTGCCTGTGTTCTGATGGATGAGGCTGGATCTTGTCTTTCTGGTGGGTAGGACCAAGTCCGGTGGTGTGTTTTGGGGTGTCTGTGAACTTATTAGGATTTTAGGCAGCCTCTGTGCTAAGGGGTGGGGTTGTGTTCCTGTCTTGCTAGTTGTTTGGCATGGGGTGTCCAGCACTGGAGCTTGCTGGTCATTGAGTGGAGCTGGGTCCTAGCGTTGGGATGGAGTCTCTGGGAGAGCTCTTGCCGACTGATATTATGAGGGGCCGGGAGGTCTCTGGTGGACCAATGGCCTGAACTCAGCTCTGCCATCTCAGATGCTCAGGCCTGACACCTGGCCAGAGCACCAAGACCCTGTCAGCCACACGGCCAGGTACGTGGTGAGTTTCTTGCCTTTGGGGAAGTCTGAGGTCTTCTGCCAGTGTTCAGTAGGTGTTCTGTAGGAGTTGTTCCACATGCAGATGTATTTTTGATGTATTTGTGGGGAGGAAGGTGATCTCCACGTCTTACTCCTCTGCCATCTTCAGATGGATGAATCTCATTCAAAGATTCAATGCTTACAACTTTACATCCTCCAAATCCAGCAAAAATCACTTTCCATGGAAACCCACTGCACAGTCGCTTAGGATTATTTTCTGTTGTCTGAAACTCTTCTTGTTCAAGTCTTCTGGGACTGCTGCACAGAGCCTACTTCCACCTCAGCAGAAATCCCATTTTAGCCTCTCTTGTGACTCACATTGCTGGTCTCTGACTTCTCAACCATCCCGGTTAACAGGGAGCCAATGACGCAGAAACTGAGAAATGTTATTCCCTAGTGGTCAGCACTACAACAGTGCTCTCCTGGCCTTAAGACTTCAATGATCCTTTCTCTGGGTCCTTTCCAATTGCGCCAGGGTTTTTTCTCACTACCCTCTATTCTTAACCTCACTCACTTCTACTTACTCTTCAGATCTCAGTTTAAATATTAAACCCTCAAACGCCTTATCTGACAATCCACCTAACCTAAATTAATCCCACTACTCTCTCATTTCAGTATATTTATTCATTTTTGTTTGTTTTATGTCACCTATCTAAACTATAATCTCCATGGTTGCAAGAATTAGATGTTTATTTCTGAAATGCTGCATATCCAGCACTTATCACAGTACAGACAGGAGGTGATAGGAGGGGAGTTTGGGGGAGAATGGATACATGTATATTTATGGTTGAGTCACATTGCTGTGCACCTCAGACTATCACAGCATTGTTAATTGGCTATATTCCAATATAAAATAAAAAGTTTAAAAAAAAGAATTATGTGTAAATTATAAACAGAAAAGGTTTTGACTATTGAAAATCACTCTTCCCACTGAAGTTGGCAGCCCACTCAACTCTAATCTGGGCCCTATAAAAAGGAGGTTGGTGGGAGATTTACAAGCTCCTGCTTTCATTCACAGCAAGACTGCCATCTATGTCTAAAATCCCCATTATAATATCTATTTCTTGTCACATTATCACTGACTGTTTAGAGACCAAAAAAGACAAAGAAAATGAGAGGAGGAGAAAGAGAGAAAGATTTAATTTTTGTAGCTGAAGCGAATTTGATATGTAAGAAATATTCTCACCATTTTCCTTTAAGATTTGGTCTATAAAACACACTCCATAGAAAAGCCTATCATCTCTGTAATGAACACCTGCACATGCAATCTCCATTACTGTTCATATTTGGAAAGGCCAGATATACAGCTCCAATCTTTAGAAGGAAGCATCCTACAATCTCTAGTATCATACTTATCTCTTCATATATTTCATGATTGAAATCAAATCCCTCTTACTGATATATGAGGAGATAAAAATGTGAGTTAGTGCTCTTAGTTCTGGAGCAGATTATTTGAAAACCCATACTTTGAAACAATAACTCATTCAATACTCCCCCAGTGGCATGAAAAAAGTAATACAATCTGCAGATGTGCCTAAACATTTCCCAAGAGAATTACTAAGGCACTTAAAGAATCTAGCATTAAGTTCTAAAACTCCAGATATTACTGCAGTTAAGTTTTTGTAATGTGTACCTTGAAAAAGTAATAATTTCAATCTAAAATTACTAACTGAAGTTATAAAATGAGCCACAATTTGAGTTTTCCCTAAGCACTTGTTCAATAATCCAAATGTTTAATAACTATCATATTTTTCCTGCAAAAACAAAAACAAAAACAAAAAAAAAGCTACAAGATTGTAAAAGAAAAAAAAGAGAAAAGCAGCTCTCTTATGTATAGCTACCATAATGGGGGTATTGGTCAAAATATCAGGAATGATGGAAAAACTGCAAATGGAAAGCATTGCACTTACTGTGTAACTTAAAACCAAATGTTAATGAAAAATAAGAAATGCAAATCGTGTATTTATTCAACTCGATTTCATCCTAGAATGAGGAAAAGGAAGCAATGGACAAATTACAGTTACCAACAGTCCCCACACTTCATTTCTTCATTCAGCAAACATTTTCAGACTCTACTAAATGCAAGGTACTCAGCTTGGAATGAGAGAGGATACACAGAAGATGCACGTCCTTTCATTCAATACGTATCATGTATGCAGTCATTCAAAAAGCCTCTTTTACAAGTGTCTTATTCTGTAGAGGTTTCCAGGATTGCGATTAAGTTGCCTCATTCAAGAGTGGTCAATATTTAATAACCTGGACAACAATTCAAGCTATCTTTTGTAATTAGGCACACATTTGTATACGGGACTGGTGTAGGATGTAATTATGGGAGATGACGTCCATGGTAAAATTTTATCCAGTGGTTTAAAACTCCTTCTCCAATAGGTATAAAACTACAGTTGTGCTAAGGAGTAGTGATGTGACCAGACTGGCTAAAAGGAGATGGATTATATGGTTAGGATATGAATAATTACAAGGTGACTTAAGTGAGGTCACTATTTATTTCCTCTTAACACAGCTTTTTATATTAAATCGTTTTGTTCTTCAACAAGTCATCCCTTACAGTACTTCTGGAAACCATCACTACTCTACTCTTGAATGAGAGAGTCAATGAGGTCAAAATGTTTGTCCAAGACTTCAGCCAGAGCCTCACACTCAACAGAGTTGTTGATTCTTTGTGTAATTCTTAGATGATAGCTCATATGGTTTCAAAATAAAGTCATAAGCACATCAGGCCATGTACTTCTACCAAACATGCTACACATATTGAGGCATTTATTAGGGTATTAGTACATCAACAGTTTTTATATCACAGTAATTACAAAGAAAGTTTTATTATATTCTTTCAAGACGTGATTTGTCACATATAGAGGCATTTCCAAACCTTTAAAATGCAGTACATGAACATTTTCACGATAACCAGAAACTGAGACTTTGCATTTCTCTGTTCTTCCTGTGACGAGGATATAATAACATCTACTGGTTAGTGTTGCTGTGAAAAGAACATGAAACTTCTAGAACAATGCCAGGAATAAACGGGTGGTCACTAAACGGTTAGGATCCAGGTCCCAAACAGTTCACAGAGGCTAATGTTACATAGAGGCTACTCTGACACTTCAGTAAGAACTTAATAATGATAACGTATTTGTAGAGTAGTAATTGTATTCTTCAATTGTGCTAAGTACTTTACACAGACTTTTCTAAGAATGCCTACCCCAATTCTATGAGAAGGTATTGCTATTATCCTTATTTTATCAATAAAATGAAGAAACTGAGGCTTATAGTTTCAATCTGTCCAACTGGTAAGCAACCGGGCTTTGACCTGTACCAGCTCTGTTCTTATTTTAACATAACTATAGTACTTGTTCCAAGCACGAACCGTTCCTGAGTGGGGCCTATTGTAATATTACAGCAAATTTCAGACACTTGCTTTCCAAAAGTCCCAAATACCTTCTTCCTGCACCACTCTCAATCATCAGAAAAAAGAATCACCCCCTTAAAATGCCATCACAAATAGTACTTTGCATGAAAACATTTCTGTCATTGTTGAGATGAGTTACCAACTTCTACTTGAAAACAGGCTACTTCAACCACATAATTTGTTTAAACTTGTGGCAAATATCAAAGTATCCACCTGGTGCCTACTACGTGTGCAGCTCTGGGCTAGGCTTTTGTTTTGTGAGAGAAAAGTAAAGACATGATGGCTACCCTCCTCAATTCTCATACTTCTTTGCTGGGTTTGAAGCTTGAGGCCAAGGGACCTGGACTTTCCAGAAGAAAAGAAAGAAGGAGAAGGAAGAGGTGCATGGTGTGTCTGTGGTGGGGCAGTTCCCTTTAGTTTGCACTTTTACTTGCTCTGATAAAAGTATTTGCTAATCCAAAACAGTCTAAAGGCCACGAATGATAAAAATGGAGGGGAGCATTTTTTTCTTCTGCTTTTCTTAATTTTATTTACCAAATACAAAAAAGAAGGAAAATGTAATATGTTACATAGAAATGGGCAAGCCACACAAAAATTATAAAATCTGTTGGAGAAAATTTTTGTCTTATTCTTGAGAAAGTAGGTGAAATTCCTCAAATAAATTGTTGAGTGATTTTTTTAAATGGTCATCTTAATAAAACAGCTGAAGGCACTGAAAATTAAATAAAATAATAATGCCTAACTTCCATCTGGGGTTTTCTTGGAGTCAGTTCTCACAATAACACTAGAAGGTGGACCCTTTAGCACCTCTATTTCAGGGATGAATTGAGACAAGAGCACAGCTAATTTGAAGAACAATACACAGCTAATGACCAGCACAGCCAGAATTTTAAGCCAGGCTGTCTTGGCAGTAGGAAGGACCTGTGTTCTTAACAGAATTTCTGAAAGAGATCTTGTTTCTTAATTCATACAACCTTGAAAAACACTAATAAATAATCAAACGAACAAAAATTATAACTATGGGTACCATCTACAGTAGAGAAGGTGAAATCTGGATTTTATAGGGTCTCAAATTTTCCTTCCAAGAACAAGTAAAAAGATAGGAAAATCATGTGGTTGCTCAAGTTCAAACTCTGTCAAACATTTGGATATTTGAAACAGGTCCATCCTTTGCCCACAGCAAGAGTATAAATGGAGGTCAACACACAGTAAGTCTAAATATTTAAAAGTTATAAATTGTTCAATGAAACATACTTCATCCTACCTTAAAAATACAGCTTAAATTGTTTTATTAATATTTTGAAACTCTGAATCATATTAAGTCTTCATAATTATTGCAAAATAAAAATATTTACAAATCTAGTGTTTCATGTCCATCTATAGTCACCAATGTAGGTGTCACACCTTATGCATGTTATGTCTAAGTTTATATGTATATTTTTAAGAATAACATGGATTGTTTTATTTTGCAAAATGCTAATTAGTTAGCATGTTTTGAATACCACACTAGAGGGTTAATACCTCTTGAACCTGAAATTGGAACAGGAGCAGAAGCAAGAAAATGGATGTTCACAACTAACAGAGAACATTCTATTTTTCAACGCAATAAAAATCTACTGCATGCATGCCACCTGGGAAGAAGGATTTGGCAGGTGAATTAATCTTCTCCCTTACTTAGGCACTTCCACCACTTGAACCCTCAGAAGCAGCTTCCCTCTGCCACTGGCAGCCCACACACCTCAGGACATTCAGATGCAGATGCCCTGCTGGGGACTCAGGACAAGAAATGCCCAAAGTTGTTCCCATGGCCTGAGTGGGCTGCAGGCCACACTTCGCCAGCACAGACCAGGTGCTCATGCTATTTCAGATGTTTCTGTGTGTGTGTGTGTGTGTGTGTGATTAGCAGAGCTCACTAAAACATAGGGCCTAGGGCAAGGGTCGCTATTTCTTGGGTCAAAGGTGGTATTACTTGGAAATATGTGAAAAGACCTTTTATTTTGAGCTAGTATATTGGCTTAAAGCAAAGGTTCTGGAGCCCTACTACACGGCTTCAAATCACTATTCCCCATACATTAGTCATGTGACCACAAACAAGTCACTTACCTTTTCTGTGCCTTAGTTTCCTCATTTGTAAAATGGCAATATTAATAGTGTGCACTTCACAGAGTTATTTTATGAGGATTAATGAACTAATACACGTGAAGTGCTCAGATGAGTGTTGGCATATTGTAACAGCTATGTAAATGTTACCTTTTGTTCTTTATAAATAAAATGAGTTTGTTGTTTTTTTCTTAGCCTGCTCTGTAGGTCGGTTAAATTCTATCTGTAGGGACTTCCCTGGTGGTGAAATGGTTAAGAATCCGCCCGCCAATGGAGGGGACACGGGTTCATTCCCTGGCCTGGGAAGATCCCACATGCTGCGGAGCAACTAAGCCCATGCACCACAACTACTGAGCCTGTGCTCTAGAGCCCATGAGCCACAACTACTGAGCCCGTGAGCCACAACTACTGAAGCCTGCAGCTAGAGTCGGTGCTCCGCCACAAGAGAAGCCTGCGCACAGCAATGAAGACCCAACACAGCCAATAAATAAATAAATAAATTTATTTTAAAAAAAATTCTATTTGTAAGTATTTATTTTTATCTGAATCTTTCAGCTGAACTGATTTCTTTCCCTTTCTCAATAAGTAAAACATCCAAATAAAAATAGAAAATTGTGTATGTGTACGAAGAATCTAGCCAAAATTGTGCAAATATTCCATCAATGATTTACCATACTTCTACAAAAACTTCTCTAAACAAGAAGTGTTCTAAGTCTCCAAGTGCTATGCCTTACCGAAAACAGATGGTAATATTCAAAAGTACCTTGTAAGTCAGTTGTTTGTTACCTCGAACACTGACACCACATGCAAATTTACATATATCTACAAGAATACTATACCAAAAACTCTTATTTTTCACCAGTAAGGATTTCCTTTTGCTGCTCACCATATATATCAGTATCATAAATGATAAAATGTAATGACAGTAACAGTTTACATTTCAGTGAAACAACTTATGTGCCATCACTGTATTAAGCACATTACATGCATTACTCACACAGGCCATACAGCAACCCCACAAGGGAGCGGGGAGGGGGGCTCCATGATCATCATTTTATAGGATGAAGAAACAGAGATAAAGATCACCTAAGTGGTAACTTGTCTGAGATCAAACAGAGAGTTAACAGCTGGGCTGGTAGTGAACCCAGGTCTCTGATTTGAAGCTTATGCTCCCCTATACGTAGCTATAGCAAGAAGGAGGGAGTGCTAAAATTAGGTCTATAAATTTTAGTTCTCATTATGACCCACTGTTCATCATACTATGTTTGTTAGCAACTAGTTTTCTCAAATCACATGAGCTAACTAACAAGTCATAGGCCCTAATAAAATGCCTGCTGGATACAGTCACCTCACTTAGACTAAGGAATCAGAGCTTAGAACAAACTGTGGGAAGGAGAAAAGTAAACCCTGTCTTTGTGGGTAAAGGAGAGTATTGGTCAGTTATCTTTCAACCCACATAAGACCATTCTTGTAAAAGAAAGTAGAGGTGTGTGTCTCCAGTTATTCGAACTGTATTGTAAATATTTTCATATTTTCCAAATGCTTATTCAGCTTTACATGTCATTGACATGTGGAGTCAATGATATTCTGTATAGAGGTGATGGCTCATATTCAAATGTGCAAGCCCATAATTTCCAAAGTGACAGAAGAAAATAATGTCACAAGAAGACAAAGGAGAGGGACAGTAAAAGAAGATGAAGTACAAAGCTATCACGTAAAAGAATTCCTGGAAATTTTTCTTGGGTCTTGAAGGAGAATTCACACTTCTTCAGAGAAAAAGTAAACTTCTAAGTTTGTTTTATATAAGTAGATGTTTATAATATCATGAATTAGAAAAAAACCTTAAACTTGAGACAGGGCTGCAAAGAAGTCCAGAATGACATGTGTAGTTATCAAAAATTCCTGATATAATGATCATTAAAAAAAAAAAATGTGTAAGTTTATAAAAGAGTAACTCTAGAAATTTTGTTAAATATTCACTTCAAAAATGAAACCAGCACCACAGGGAGTTTTAAATTATGCATATATTAGAAACATATATTTTTGCTCTGAGGAGAAGAATAAATCCTCGGTAGATAACTTGAAAGCATTCAGACAATATGCCTTACTAAACTGTGGAATCTCAAACTTCCATGAAGCCTAGTTGTAAACAAGATGAGGTAATTCCAATTTTTCCTCATGAGCCCACTAATTGATAGCATATGCTTACATTTTTCAACTCTGAAGAATGTTAGCATACCACCAAGAAACACAGCCAGAATTGTATCATAACACAGGCTGTTTTTTGTGTTTTTTTTTACAAAATCACTACCTCTGCATTAGCATAACTTCCAAACAGTGTTGGCAGAGACCTCTGTTTCTAAAAATAGTCATAATTTATATTAATAAAGATCATATACCAATAAGGACTCTGGGTGAAATGCTGGAATTGATATGCATCAGATAAAAATTTCACCCATTCAGTGAATTCAGTTGATATCAATTGCCTATTCCCTGCAAGGCATTTTGTTGTATGTGGTGGGCAAAATAAAAGCTGTTAGTTCTAGGCCTTTCACAAGCTTAAGATATAGCAGCAGAAATGAAGTAGGTCCTCTTTATTGTAAGTCGTGGTATCCAGAATTCTAAGCCATGCTTTTAAACCATTTATTCATTAAAACAAAATTTTTGAGCCCTTCACAATCCTTTTCATCACAATGCCCAGGGCAGGTATTACTGAGAACTCTTGGCAATTGAGATAAAACTGAGATGTCATGCTGGAACTAGAGATGACTGAGACAGGAAGCCTAGGAAAGCCTCAAAAGATTTGAAGGACCCAACAACAGCTTGGCATGTTTTTTATGGGCAAAGGAAACTGTGAACCAGGCCATCCATACTATGTCTATTTCCCAAGCTGTTACCTGCTGCTTCCTAAAATTCATTGCAGTTACTTTAAAAGCTGCTGCCTGAGGATCAGGTTTCTAATTTAGCATGCATCTAGGAATGACTAGAAACCAGGGAAGCTGGAAGGTACCCACTAGCCCACTCCAAGTCACCAGTATCTCCCTGGGAAAAGCTTGTACACACATCTGGCACCCCAGCTACTGTGGCTGCCACCTGAGAAACAGGCCACTGGGTCACCTGGGTCTGCCAACAGGGCTTGCATTCAGGAGTTCCACAGGACTGTAGCAAATAAAGAAATTCTTAATGGGCTCAGGAGCACCCTCCTCCCCATATATACACACCCAGGCCCCACTCAGAGGGAACAGACAAAAATGCCTATCTCCCATTTTCTCCTTAGAAGTGGCCTAACTACATACTTTCCCAGGTGCTACCTGAAAGTCCAGCTTCCAACCAGCCTGCATCTTGGTGCTGAGTGTAATCCTCCCCTTTGAGACACCAGTGGGTCTTGGCACACTCTCAACTACTGAGATCCACTAAGAACAAAATATCAGCTTAGATGATCCAAAAGGTTTGAGAAACAACCAGGATCACAGGCTAGGCTGATTGACAAGGTCCATCAACCTATACAAAACCACTAGGTCAAGACAGAGAGAAGTACCTGTTTTATCTAGCATGCAGAAATAAACACAGAGAGTCAAAGAGAATGAAGAAACAGAGGCATATGTTACAAGCAAAAGAACAAGACAAAACTCCAAACACAGATCTTAATGAAACAGAGATAAGTGATTTACCTGATAAAGAGTTCAAGAATAAGTCGTAAAGATGCTTACAGAGGTCAGGATAACAATGTATGAACAAAGTGAGAATATCAACAGAAAGACAGAAAAGATAAGACAGTTCCAAACAGAAGTCACAGAGCTCAAGAATACAATAAATGAATTGAAAAATTCAATTGGGCATTCAACAGCAGATTAGATCAAGTGGAAGAAAGGATCAGCAAATTTGAAGACAAGACAGTGGAATTCATCCAATCACAGGTGCAAAAGGAAAAAAGAATGAAAAAGAGTAAGGATAGCTAAGGGACTTAAGAGTACATCATAAAGTGGATCAATATATGCATTACAGAGATCCCAGAAGGAGAGGAGAGAGAAAAAGGGACAGAAAGCTTATTTTTAAAATAATGGCTGAAAACTAACCGGGGAAGAAACACATCCAGAACCAAGAAGCCCAGAGAGTTCCAAAAAGAAGAATCCAAAGAAACCATACCAAGACACAGTATAATTAAAATGTCAAAAGTTAAAGACAAGGAGAGAACCTTAAAAGCAGAAAAAGAAAAACAACTTGTTATGTACAAGAGAACCCTCATAAGGTTATCAGCAGATCTTTCTTGTCAAAAAGATGAGTTATAATGAATGTTGTGGAGGATGTGGAGAAAAGGTAGACCTTGCGCACTGTTGGTAGGAATATAAATTAGTGCAGCCACTGTGGAGAACAGCATGGAGCCTCCGCAAAATATTAAAAACTAGAATTACCATATGATCTAGCAATCTCACTTATGGCTATATAGCCAAAGAAAATGAAAACAGAAATTTGACGAGATATCTGCCCTCCCATGTTCAATGAAGCATTAATCACAATAGCCGAGATATGGAAACAACCTAAATGTTTCATGAATAAAGGAAAAAAATATATATATATAAATACATATAAAGATACATAAATACACACATACATGCATATATGTGTGTGTATATATATATATATATATACACATAGGATATATATGAAACAACCATGAGAAAGATGGAAATTCTGCCATTTGTGACAACATATATGGACCTTGAGGGCATTATGCTAAATAAGTCAGACAGAGAAAGACAAATGCTGTATGAAATCACTTATATGTGAAATCTAAAGAAGCCAAACTCATAGAAAAAGAGTCTAAAATGCGGTTACCAGGGGCTGGGAGTGGGGTAGAGGATATGGGGAGATGTTGGTCAAAGAGTATAAAAACTTCCAGCTCTAAGATGAATAAATTCTGGGGATCAAACGTATAGGATGGTGATTATAGCTAATAACACTGTATTATATAATTGAAAGTTTCTAACAGAGTAAATCTTAAATGTTCTCACCACAAAAAAAGAAATGGTAATTATGTGACATAATGGAGATGTTAGCTAACACCATGGTGCTAATCATTTTGCAACATGTAAGCATATAAATCAACATTTTGTATACCTTAAATTTACGCAATGTTATTTTCAATTATCTCTCAAAAAAGCGGGAAAGAAAAATAAAATAAAATAAAATTCACATAAGTGGTGTTACAGAACCCTAATCATGGCTTAGTGATGGCAGCATCTATGAGGTTAACTGTTTGGTCTATTTGCATTTTTGTCCCCCTTCTCAATGGTAAGAAGATTATGAAAGTTTTAGGAAAGATTCCAAGAATAACTAGAATCTCAGGATAAGATATTTTGAAAACAACTGGAATGCAGGAAGGTATAAAGGCAAAATAAATTCTTTTTAACCATTACATATATCACCAAAAATGCTTCTTTTATCCTAGTGTAAATAGTTTTAACTTAAGAAATACATTTTTTCTGTTTATTGAGTGAAACTCTATGGGAGGAAAATATTCTTATGGTGGTTATTATTTAAAAGTAGAAGAATTCTAGGTACCTATTCATACAACAATAACAATGACTATAACCACACAAACAGCATGATTCCTAATACACTCAATGTTTATTTCCTACCTTTCTCCTTAAATTTTCAATTCAGGAGAAACTAACATTTACGCATAGACAGCATTAGTAACAAATCCATCCTATAAGATCTGTGTATTAATTATTTTCTCATGAACAATTAAATCCCATTCTCTACCATTCTAGGTTCCGGATAACTCTGGCAATAATCTACTGAAAGAAACTAAGTTGGTGAAAAAATGAAGAAATGCTGATGGTAAGAAAAAGGCAAATTTTAGACATAATGCTCATTCTACAGTTTAGATAAATTACCCAGTTTAGGATGTATAGGAAGCAGGGTAAATAATAAGTGACTTCTTAAAATATAGAATCCATAATTAAGTAGGAATCATAAAATTAAGTATGGTTATAAGTCAGGGTAAAACAGCTCAGACATTTACACATCTGTTATTACCACACCTAAACCGTCTTCAAAAAGTATCAATAGCTTGTAACCTGTACAACTTGCCACAGAAAAAACACTTCCATAAATTTCAAGTCTTCAGACTAATGATTTTATTGGTCAAATCCTAATTACACTGGAATCTCAAATAAGAATGTAAGTCAAACAATTTTCATCATTGGTATGATGACTGTCATTTCATAAAATTATAAATGTAAAGGTATTTATTATATTTCCTAATTAATTCAATTAATGAAAAAAATGTAAAGCAGAATTAGAAAGATAGGAACCAATCACGTGACTTAATAAATTAAGAATAGGACCTATACCTGAAAGAGGGCCCTAGTCGGTTGAAATGTTTGGCTAGCATTGACATAGTTTTTCATAAGGGGCAAGTTTCCAAAATTAGTTTCACAAGGGAGATTGTCTATACCAAAGGTTATATAACTTCCCCAGAAATCAAGAAGGTTTATTCACGCCTTTTTCAATCATTAAAAGAAAATTGATTGAGCACATCTTTTTTTGCTTGACATTATAATGGGCACTGGGGATGCAGCCATGCCCAAGCCAAAGCTCCTGCCCACATAAAGCTTACACTCTACTGAGGGAGACAGAAAACAAACATGTAGCCCAATGACAGAATGCAGAGAAGGATATGTGTAATTTGGAAAAATAACACAGAATAAGAGGTTGGAGAGGGCAGAGTTGCTGGACAAAAATTGGGTAGGAAAATGGTGGTTAAGCAAGACCTGTCCAAGAAAGTACTAAAAATCTATAAGTAAATAAGTGGTATGCAATCCTACAGATCTGTCAACTAAGCCACTGTCTGACTTAATTTTTGGAATAATTTTAAAGGACTCTATAAAATTTTTTTGCCAAAACAGTAAAAATGAACCTTACAGGATTATACCTACTAATGTTATTTGCCAAGGATCAACATTAATGTGAGGAGGTATCAAAGACTACAGAACAAGACTAACTTTTTACAAATCAAGGAGAAAACCATAGATTTAAGAATAAAATATGATACAAATCAATTTTCACTGCAAAGTAAAGGACCTGTTACAGTGGAGGATTACTGGACTGAATGTCAATATTATGACATAGTATGAGTGTGTTTTATGTTTGGTAATCACAATCATTGTTGCTTTTGTTGTGGTCATCCATTTACAATGCTTGGTGTCAGTTTATCTCTTGTAAAAATAAAATACAGTGTGTGTGTGTGAAAAAAAGAAAAAAAAAGAACAAAATATGAGTATAATACAATTAATGTATAATCCAATTCAATTAATATGTTTCATTAGGGCAGAAATTTTTGTCTGTTTGCTTCATTGCTAAGTCTCAAATGCTTAGAGTAGTACCTGCCAAATAGTAGGTCCTTGATAAATATTTGTTGAATAACAACAAACAAAACATTTGAACATCTTTTATTTATACAAAGCACTAAGGATAAGGCAAAAAAAAAAAATACAAGAAACCATTCCTTCCATCATGTAACTTATAGGCTAGTCAAGAGAAGCAGAATAAAACATGGCAGAATGAAATAAGAATGGTTCTGCAAGCATAGGGAAGAGAAGAAGAGGGAGGGAGGAAGAGAGATGTATTTACTGATTGATTCCAACAGGGAAAACTAAGAATGACTGCAAGAAGGAGATAGCACTTAAGTAAACTGTGGAAAAGGAAGGATTTTGGAAAGGGTTGTGGGAAGGACAAAGGGTATGATAAAGACTCTCTCCTTGACCAAACAATTTTTTCTTTAACAAGTATTATATACCAAATAGAATAGTTGTGTAAAAGCACAGAGAAAATAATTAGTGAGGCCTACTCAGGAAGGAGCAAGTAGTCAGCCATAACTAAGTGAATATTAAATGTGAGGAGGAGGGGAGTGTGCTATGGAGGTCCTCAGCACCACCCTGTGTAATCTGAGATTGAGATGGAGAGAATTCTAAACTGGAACTGTTCCGTCAGAAGTTTGCCAAGGGCAAGTTCTCAACTCAAAGTGGCATCAAATACATATTTAAAACAGGCATCTCACAGAGTGTATTTCAGAACACACCACTTTAACCTAAGCAAACTAGGGGAGGACAGGTGCATACTTGACATGAAAAGATCCAATCTGTTTTGTATTGAAGGTACACCACAGTCTGGAGAAGGTATTTCTAAGTGATTAATGCCACATCTTGCTCTCATCTACAGGTTTCCAAAACATCATACCCTGAGACTGACAAATGTTCCATGCCCCACATCACCCTTCCACCAATGAAAACAAAAAAACATCAAATACTTACTCTAAGTGACACCATCAAACTTGGGAAATTCTATCACCTAGGATTAAAAATCCCAGTAAATTAGTTATTTGCTTACACATACTATCAACAGATAAATATAGAAACATTTAAAAATAATGAAGAAAGCTCTATCAATCCAGAGGGGAATTTTCTATTCAGAAATGATGGAAAGTTTCTCTCTCTGGGCCTCATCTTCCTTAGCAGTGAAAAGCAAGAGCTACTTCTGACATTCACCCAGCTAAGTAAGTCACTAGTTCTGTGAAACTTCCTACCTATGGCTAAATGAAGGCTCTGATCTATTCCTTCTGCTTTCATTAGAAATCTTGGTACATCATTTTTTTCCATTCCAGGTAACATTATTCCCTACTTTTCCTTCATATTTTAATAAGTTCTAATGCTTATTAACTTTTGTCAAATGACAAATGAGTAGGAATTTGCAAAATGGCCAATTTTAAATCAAACCATAGCTACAATAAAAATGATTGAAAAACAAAACCCAAAAAGCAAAGGGAGACACATGCTTTAAGGATACCTTAGTTGAATCCACAGAAAGCACATAAGAAAGCTTCTTCAAATAGAAACAGGTCTAAAAACTTTATGCTAGTGTAAAGCTGGGTCTTTCAAGGTCAACGAAGTAGCCTATGGGAGTAAATACTTTAACCACGGGATATGGACCGTGTTACTCAGTTACTTCTGCACTTGGAATTTCAGAATCATGGGTTGGAAAACGTCAAAAACAAAAGAATTACAGAATCCAGCCAGTGTATGGAACTATGTCTTATCAGAGATGTTTTTACTGAGAAGCCAATAAAGCTTCAGGATCCCTCCCTTGCAAGGGCTCCTACCAAGGCCCCAGGAGAGCACTAGCAGTGTGTTTACAAATCATATGTTCTAGTAAAATTTGCTAAAGTAAGATATTTTTAATGCAATCACTTAAGACCACTGTCTCTTTCCATTCTTACTTAAGCTCCATTAGGCTCCCTCTCATGTTGGGTGGTGATGAAGTGTGAGGAGGCATTGAAAGTCCTGCTAAGGAAAGTTGAGTTGGGAATACATTTAGTTTGTGTTTAATGGCTATACTTATGTGGTCCACAGCCATGTCCTTGTATAGTCAAGTCATTGATAACTGTCCTGCTGTCCTAGAGTAGGAATGGCTTCCAGAAATATGCTACCGCCTGCTGTGCTGACTCCCTACACACATGCTGTCAGGACACAGAGTTGCAAAGCCAGAGGTTCTGCAGAGATATGAAAAGGTCTTCTCCTGCCTGTTACTGGAAGAACAGAAGTAGTAGAGAAGAAGCAAAGTTTGAAATGCGTGGAGCCAGCAACTGGACTACGGAAAAATCTTCTAAATCTTTAAGCTCATATATGAAAGACACTTGATGGAGGTTTGAAACAACCTTAAAAATTTGCATAGCATTGCTAATTACAAGTTGAAAAGAAATTTTTCTAAACTATCAATAAATTAAAAAACAACCAAATTTTAATTAGCCATGCTAGAAGACAGACTGCTTGATCTTTCAATTCTCTTTACAGAAAGGAAATGACAAAAATCATAGTCATATGAAGAAATAATCCAGAGCACATAGTCAAAATATAGATTAAAGCATTATAAAGATGTGTCAGCCATTTCATTAATTTAAAAGTTACATACTATTTTTCTAGTTTTTTTTAGTATCAGTGGTACTTATTAGCATTTCTGTTTGTAATCTCTTAATTCTTGTTCTAAATACATATTCAGTTTCATCTTAAATTTCTATTTTTTCTTTTACATAACACCCCCCCCCCAATTGTATAAGCTTACAACCACACAAAACCTGGATGATGCCGTGCCCTCAGGTCAGTTTATTGTTCATATCGCTCTTGATGACTTCATAAAAGAAAATCTGATGGGTAATTTTTAACATAATTTTTAATTCATATGTAGACTGTAGAGAGGTGGGAGAAAGAGAGAGATTAGTACATTTTTGCAGCTCTCTGTTCTGTGACATATCAATTAACAAATACTTTGGAAAGAGAGCATTATCACTGAGCCCAGAGAGGTATATCTCCTCCTGGCTGGGCTGGTGGCCCCACATGAAGCCAGAAAAGAGGAAACAACAGCAATGTCTCTGGCAAATGCCTGGCTGCATTAGTTTTCCATGGCTACTACAACATATTACCATGCACTCTGTGGCTTAAAACAACACAAATTTATTATCTTACAGTTCTAGAGGTCAGAAGTCCAAAATGGGCCTCACTGGGCTAAAACCAAGGTGTCAACAGAGCTGCATTCTTCTGGAGATTCTGGGGGAACTTTTTCCAGCGTCTAGAGGCTCCTCATTCCCTGGCCCCTGGCTCTCTTCCTTTTTCAAAGCCAGCAATGTCAGGGCAAAATGGTTATGCTGCCATCTCTCTGGTTCTCACTCTTCTAACTTCTCCTTCTACTTATAAGGACCCCTGTTGCTATTGATACACTGGGCCCATCAGATGCCCTATGAAAAATCTCCCTGTCTCAAAGGCAGCTGATTAGCAACCTTAATTCCACCTGCAATCTAATTTCCAAATTAACTTAACCACACAGAGCAGGATATTTAAATTATAAGTGGTGTTTTTGAGAAGTGAATGAAACTGTTTCCTTTCCAATCTAACAAAAGCAATGGGTGACACAAAGTGACAGCACATGTCACCATTCACTTTGTAATCTCCCACTGCTTTTCATTAAAAACAGATCTTTGAATCCAAATAGATTAGATTTTAAAGAACAAATTGCAAGTTTAATTTGTGAACAATCCAGACACATTTCTCTTTCCTCAGGCACCTGTAACATCTTTTTTAATCCAGGTGACAATGTGAACAAATATTAAGGCGTACGTGTTTGAAATTTTAATTTAGTGGAACTATTTTCACTAAATGCAATGTTCTAAAAACATCTGTATCTATTGTGAGTACATCACAGTGCTCTGAAAAAAATTGTATAGTTTATCCAGAATTATAGAAATTTAGAGCTAGAAAGATTATCTCAGAGGTTATCTAGTCCAGTGGTACTCAAACTACCTCTGTGCCTGGCTTTTCTTTTCAATGTGCCACTAATTTTGTAAAACATAATAAAAATGAATCACTAAAAAATAAAATAATATAAAAGCAAAATCTATAAGAATACATGTTTCCATTTTTAATTATTAGGTTCAATAGACATACAATTACTCTAGCAAATTATGTAAAATTTATAACGTACACTCTCAATTTCTGTACTTATATCATTATACATGAGTTAGTTCATTGGTCATTACTGGTTCCCAATCCATACTTGGAATGGCACTGGTAAAGTCCCCGTATTTTATAGAAGAGCAAAGTGAGAACCATAATACTTTCTTTTTTTCAGCACTGATTATGTAACAAGCAGTGATCTAGATTCTTCACATAACTTATTTTATTTAGTCCTCAAAAAGTCCTTTTTAGGTAAGGATTTTAGGTATCCTCATTTTACAGCTAAAGAAACTAATGTCCATAAAAAAGACACATCTAATAACATAGCTAGCAGCAAACCCAGGGATATCCAAGTATCTTATTCTGGTCCTAGGTGATACTTAAAACACAACCTTCAATAAATAAAAATTTGTTCTCTTCTTCAGCTAATCTAAAAGGCTGTGAAAGAAGAAATAAACTTGCCCTTAATTTCAGTTTTCAGATTTTTCAGTCTTAAGAATTTATACAGCTTGGAACTGTACCTGGTCTTGATGATTTCATCTATATAAGAGGAACATGGAACAAAAGATTAGATGGAGAAAAAATGGATACAAAAGGAAAAATTACTCTTAGTGCCAGCTGGGGACCCTAGATCTCCTACAAACTCCACGCAGCTGTGTTTACATTTTTTTCTACTAACATTAATCTCGACAATGTAAACCACTGGAAAGTTTGGTAAATTTTATTTCTCTCCTTTTTTAAAAGAATGTTTTCCTGGGAACTTCCATAGTAGTAAATATTTATTAAATATGGTATCATACTTGGGAAATAATTCACTTAAAAAAAAAATACTAACATAAAATAAGTAAAAGACTAGCAGCAAAGCACTTTTAAAACTTCTGACCGTACCAGTGATTAGAAGATACCTGGGAAATAATGCTCAGGTCCTAATAGACATAAAATTACTCTAGCAAATTAAGTTTTTTCCCTATAAAATGGCCTTTAAAAAAAAGAAAGAAAACTTTACATTCTATCTCTTAGCACATGAAAAGCAAACAGGGCAGGAGGGCAATTATCTAGACAATTCAACTAAAAAAGTTCTTGAAATGTCTAGTTAATTGCCTCAAACCACTGCTTTGTCTATGGAGACAAAACTATGGTTGCTTAGCGAATGTTAAATAATGAGTACAAGCATCTATTATTAATAAGTCTTCTATCAATTCTTAAACCTAGTAAACTATGAGTCAATAATATCCTGAAGTTATGAATTCAACTAATTAAATATGTTTAAAGTGGCATTCATTTGTCTTTATTCTGAATTCATAAATTCAAAGGAAAAATAACTTGTTAACAAAGCTTGCAATTTTAATGTAGACTTTGATTTTTCAAATGGCCTTTGTTTTGTACACACCTGTATTCCTTTGTGTTGTATTCCTCCTGGGATTTGATATTTCTCTAAAACACTTTTTCCTTTTATCTATCTTAGTATCTATAAAGTCACTGGATGCTGACTCCAGATAATCAAGAAAAATAATTAAAAATTTGCTTCTATTCGGCAAAGACCCAACTGGCACCGTTCTTCTGTAGTTATTCTCTGCATCAGACTTTGTGGTCTTCTCCCCTCTTTGCTTGGTAAGGCCAAACCAATCAATCCATTAAGGCTCAGTTCAAAGGTTGATCATTTATTTGCTCACAAACAGTCACTGACTGCCTAGTCTATCTCAGACTCCCTGGCGGGAAACAATGGTGAAAAGGTTGTCCTTTACTCATGGAGTTGACAGTTTAAATCTAAGAAAGCAGCCCCTGTACTGCAACTCCAACTGTGGGAGGGGGTTAAAGGCCCCTAGGGGCAGTCAAGGCAAGACAGAGGGTTTCTGCAGAAGGAGGTGTGCATGAAAGACCTAAGTTAGAAATAACCAGGGAATATTCAAGGAACTAAAAGGCTCTTCTGAGGCCTGCACGGAGGTAGAGAACAGAGCATGGAACTGGATCGTGCAGGATCCACAGGGATGTAGGCTAGAGGTAATAGGGGCTTAGACTAGGATGGCTGCAGTGCGGATGGAGAGAGAAAGCTTTAAGAGC
The DNA here is from genome assembly GCF_028021215.1 of Eschrichtius robustus. Lineage (NCBI taxonomy): Eukaryota > Metazoa > Chordata > Mammalia > Artiodactyla > Eschrichtiidae > Eschrichtius > Eschrichtius robustus. The sequence continues at coordinate 32,620,297 of NC_090834.1, read as the reverse complement.
TATTTAGGAGGTGAAAAAGAGTTTGTTGATAGATAAGGTATGGAAAGTGAAGGAGAGGGAAGAATCAAGCAGCCCTCTCAAACGGCCAGCTCAAGCAATTGGCTGAATAGTAGAGCTGCTCAACAAGATACGAAACACAGGGGGAGCAGCATATCTGGCAGGAAAAGATGACTGCTTTTTGTCATGATCAATTTATATGATATGGTGACATTTACATGATATTGGTGAAATATGTAAATAGGGGTGTGTGTATGCAGCACATACAGAAGTGCAGCTGAGGAGAAACACCTAGGGGTCACTAATGAACAGATGGTAATCGCAGGGATGAGCGTTAATAAGATTACTCCTAAAGAAAGTATGCAGAATGCAAAGAGAAGGGGGCTTAGACTCCTGGAGAGGAGAGACCTTGAATTTATCTAACCTTTTTCTATATGATGTCAGGTGGACTATACCAAGCTCCAAATACTGTGTTTCCCCAGGTATTTCGTTTGCAGGCTCAAGCTAATAAAAGTCCTTACCTTTCTCCTCTCCTCCTACCTCAGCGACAGAGAACCTCTGTGCTTGTCTCCTCCAGCACAAATATAACAAGTATAAAAGGCACAGAACAAAATAAACACCAGCATATTTTAGGAGTTGTCAGGACGGAGGAAAGGGTTATCTTGCATATTCATCTGCTAAGTCAGAAAAATTTGTGGGCATTTCTAGGAAGTAGATTCCACTTTAAGAAATGAAAGGACTTTCTTCCTCTGGAGTCAATAGCTGTGAATGTGCTGTATGAAGTCCTGTCACAGAGGACACCTTCATGAGTAGAAGACCAGCAGATAATCTTTAAGGCCCTCAGCGTCACTTATTATTATTATAAATGTTTATATTCATTAAACCAGGTATGTTCACTTATTTCTCATTTATTCAGAATAGATTCATAAAATTCATTGATCAAAGTGGCTAGAAAAAGTTCAGAACTTTGTACTAGTTTATAATGAAACAAAGTTTTGATAGGCAAATGTAACTATATTAATGATATAATGAATCCTTTTCTGTATTGTCTCCAGCCCAAACCATACCCTTTCCTAAAGCTTCTACAAAAAATGAGGGTTTCCTCTCCTCCAGAAAAGATGCACTACATGCAGGCTTTCCTCTTCATATAAACTGCTTACGAATTTAAAATAAAGGATCTTAAAGAGACCAGACAAGTCAGTAAAATAACTTTTTATACATTGTCAAGCAGAAAACAGTAAAAACAATCATTTAGCTAGCATTTCTTTTAAAGCAGATGAGACAGAAACACTAATTTTTAGACTTATAATCGCCTTTTACTATTAAAATTGCTACAACAAAGAAGTACTCTGATCTTTATTACCAAGATCTTTATTACTAAATAAATTCCAGCTTCTTCTGTGGGCAGTCATAAGCTTCAGGAATAGCCAGGACTTTTTTTTGTTTAATATTTTTATTGATTGATTGGTTGATTTTTGGCTGCGTTGGGTTTTCATGGCTGCACGTGGTCTTTCTCTAGTTGCGGCAAATGGGGGCTACTCTTCGTTGCGGTGGGCGGGTGGCTTCTCTTGTTGCGGAGCACAGGCTCTAAGCGCGCGGGTTTCAGTAGTTGTCGCGCACGGGCTTAGTTGCTCTGCGGCATGTGGGATCTTCCTGGACCAGGGCTCAAACCCCTGTCCCCTGCATTGGCAGGTGAATTCTTAAACACTGCGCCACCAGGGAAGTCCCTATCCAGGACTTTTAAAGTAGTAATGGAGGAGAACGATAGATATGTACCAACCTATTCATTGGTTACAAGCCTCAGGGAGGGTTAGAAACGTGCCTCCTTCACAGCCTGGCTTAGACATCAAGAAGCACATGCTTTGGTGTCTGAATTTCCTGCTTACCAGCTAGTTGACCTTGAACAACTTCTCTAAATTTATTTCACTGATAATAGGGCTAAATATATACCTCATAGGGTTGTTTTCTGGATCAAATAAAATAATGCATATAAAGGGCTGCACATAGCAAGAAAACACTCATGCACTTTCTTTTTACTACTACTACATTATACTGAGAGAATCTCTACCTTAACTAGAGTGTTTGTGAGAGTTCTCAATTTCAGATTTTTTAAGCTGTTCACATGAAAATTATCAGGGACGCAGTTACTTTGAAATAGTAATTATAGATTATATGTATTCAGACCTAGGTTCAAAAAAACCCACACGACTTTATCCCAAAATGTCTCTTGTTTATAGACTCTCGAGAATATACCACTATTAGGAACATGTTAAGAATCAAATTACATGTTATTATACTACTGTGTATTTACCAAATGACTCTGCATAACAGCACAGAAAATCCTCATAATTTTATTTGCAAAAATATCAAACTCCCTATAATTTTCCTAGCAAATAAACATATGGCATGAGTACTCCTGATGCTGAAGATAGGCAGTGGTAAAGTTATTCATACTATGACCACGGGTGACATTGTCACTGCACAATGCAGGTGCAAGATGTTCATTTCAGGACCCAGAATAACAGAAAACAGCATTCATGGTCTCACACATATCGTATAATGAAGACTAAAGCTCAGTGGCTGAGGGTACAGCACTGCAGAGTGACCAAGTGCAGTCACAGTGGTGGTGAGGGTTCGAGGAAGGAATCCTTTTCCTCCTGACTCCTGAGGTTTCCTTCCAAGTGGAGAGAACTCCATGAGGATATCCCTAGCCTCTCACATCTCCCTTACTCGTTCTCAAAGAAGAGTAACTTGGTCTACACTTAGTAAGTTGGGAATGAAAAGCTGGGCCTGAGTATCCTCACTGCCTGCAGTTCACTGGAGCAGGACACTGAGAAGGCCTCCCCTCCACCAGGCCAACAAAGCGGGGATCCGCGACTGGGATTCCATATGCAGTAAGAAACCCACACTTAGAAGACACACTCCAATACCAGTTTTATCAAAAACCAGGTGGAAAAGGCAAGTATTCTCACTGGGTCTCTTTAAACGCAAATAAATTAAATTATCATTCAGCTGATTTTTAAGAAGAAAAACAACCTTTGTTGAGCACATACTATGTGCTAGGCATTATGCAAGACGTGAAAGAAATAACTAAATGCAATTTGTGTTCTTAAGGAGATTAAGGTCTAGTAAAAGAGGGACACATATATAGAGCATACCGATATAATGTGGCAAGTGCTATACACCTGACACCTCATGCCAACCCTTAGCACAATCTGCTAACAGAGGCTGCGAGCTCTGCCCAGTTACAGGCGCCACTACGACGCCACCCCTCTCCCTCCCATATGGCAACACACACTGCAAAGCAAACAGCAGGAGTTACTGAACTGTGAAAGAACTCTGATTTGGAAAAACACATTTGCAAACTATAGTACCCTTGGAGTAACAAATTACATGAGCTCTCCCAACTGCACAGGAAGCTTTATTTGAAAGTGAAAGTGCTACAGCAGTGATGTTTAAACTCTGCTCTTTAGAGGTTTTTTTCTTTTTTTTGGTGGAGGAAGGGGAGCTCTTACAGACCTTCAGGGGCTCAAGGCCCTCTGCCAGCACCAATGCCATCACCTCCTTAGCTCTGTTTTTTCCTGTTTTATATACTGTGATTCCACAAAGGAGTTATCCTGACAAAAAAAAAAAAAAAGCTGAAGAACGATAGGAAAGCATTATATAAGAACTTAAGTATGAGGTAGGAAGTGGCCAGAGCTGAGGCTGGCATGGGAGCTGGAAGCCAGAGAAGGAAACCTAGTGTCTTTTAGGCGAGTAATTCCCAAATTCTGCTACAATTTTGCTGCAATTTGGAATTGCCTGGGCATCTTTCAAAAGTACTGATGTCTACATGGCACCTTCGGACTTTCTGATTTAATTAGTATGGGTATGATCTGGACTTTGAGATATTAGAAAGTTTCTAATGTGCAGCAAGTCGAGGGGAATGAAGTGACAAAACCAGATTCATTTCAAAGAGGTCAAATTCGTGCTGTGTGGAAGCCTAGATTCTAGTTTGGTTCTAACAAGCACTTAGCATTAAATATTTATTAAATTTTAAACTATCTGTGCAAAGGTAACTATAAAGAATAGACTTCAACACCATATTCTAGTCCTGGGACACTTGTATACCAGCCAAGGTTTTGCTTGCTGGTTTTGCGAACAATGATTATGGCTCAATTAAAGAATATATGTGTGCGGATATGTAGATTATACACACACACACACACACACACACACATACACACACACACAGAGCTCAAAAACTGAAAGAAGAATATGAACAACCAACCAATACTGAGAAGAATAGGATCCAGGGAAGCTCTGAGAACTTCAGCACAAAAATTCATGGACCTTCTCCCAGTCGGCAGCACTGTCATTTATTAGTTATTTAGTTTTAGTACTTGTATTAGCATTATGGTATTCCAATACATTTAGTCTCTGTGCCTCTCTCCATTTCTGTTACAAATTCTGCGGAGAAAGATGATAGCTCAGCGCAGGTCACAGGAATATCCACGGATAATTAGCCATGACAAGGAACTATACTTAGAGAACTGCTATCATGAACTATGCAGCATCCAACCTCCCAACACCCCCACTCCCAGTTTCTGTCCATTACACCTTCTTTAGTGTTAAGTCTACCCTGGCACACCTGAGAAGAGGAGAAGAGTACAAAAAGGACACGGGGAGGCTACCTGTGCTCACTGATAAAACATGGTATAGGCTGATCATACCTCAGTAAAGGTTCTGACATCCTGAATAAAGAGAAAAAGGAGAGAGATTAAATGTTGGTCTACAAGCGAATGGACTAATCTATCAAGAAGTGCTGCAGAGTTTCATTTAAAATTTGTACCCAAACACAGCTCCACCTGGAGAGCAGACGCCCTTTTCCTTGGTCCACATCCATTTAAACACCTCTGCTCATCACAGCAACCAAAACACCTCTTGTGTTTCCAAACACCTCTAGCATAGTAGTATCACCCCCAGTTGAGACTCTGGGTACATGGAAAGGCCGTCACAAATGGATGACTCCACTCATGATTATGAGTGTATTTCTCCTTTCTTTTTTGTAAGCCTGCCATAAACAATAAATAAGAAATGTTTGCTATTAAAACATACTGATTTGGCATGGACATATATACACTACCAAATGTAAAATAGATAACTAGTGGGAAGCAGCCACATAGCACAGGGAGGTCAGCTCGGTGCTTTGTGACCACCTAGAGGGGTGGGATAGGGAGGGTGGGAGAGAGATGCAAGACGGAGGGGATATGGGGATATATGTATATGTATAGCTGATTCACTTTGTTATACAGCAGAAATTAACACAACACTGTAAAGCAATTATACTCCAATTAAGATGTTTAAAAAAAACCCAACATACTGATTCAGAAGAAGCAGTATAGTATTGTTTTGTTATGAGAAAAATCTGTTTTGGAAATATGGCTTCTCTTTTGGGAAATTTCATTTATTGAACTCTAAAACGAGGGCAAAAATCACACGTATCTGGAACATTTACTGTGTGGATTTAATGAGATAATGCACACAGATAATGCACACGAGGCTCTTGGCATTGTTCTACCACATTAAAAAATGCTCAATAAATGGCAAGGATTATTATTTTGGTGTTGCTGCTATATTGTTGCTCATAATTCTTAATGACAATACTGCATTCAGAAATTAAATTATCCTCATGGTGACCTAGAAATGCAAAGTCCAAACATCCAGTGATTCAGCAGTTTCCAAATAAATGCTGTGACCACCAGTTTTATAAGTCAATATTGAAATATTCTGCAGGTGTATCTTGAAATTTTTTTAATTAAACTGGAAACCTACATAAATCTTAAAAAACTGCAAGGAACCTGGCAAAGCACATGCAGAGAGCCGCCTCCAATTCAACCTCTATATTTTCCCGACACCTACGGTCTCACTCTGTCGTTGTCATCTATGTTTTTGTTTTTCCTTTCTCCTTTTGGCAATTTCAAACAATTTTGTTTATCTTTCCAGGTAGCACTGTGTGGCAGCTATTTAGGTACCCTGGAGAGTGGTTTAATATGAGGAAGCCCGGACACATTTGCCTTCCACCTCCTGAAAATAATACTCATGAAAATTTTACGGCATTTCTTGTCAACTTTCTCCTTAACCTGCAACGCTTCCTCCTGTGGTCACCTTGAGTCATGAGCAGGCACATGGAAGTAAATAACTTGCCTTTCCAGTCAAGCCTCTTAGGAACATGCTATTTTTCCTTTTTTACTTATAAGATGGAGAGAAGGGAAAAGGAGTCGAATAAAACCTTGCTATCACGACGGCAGGGAGCATCACGCACCAACATTGGGTGCAACCTCGGAGAAGCGAGGTATGAAATTTACCATCTTAAAAGTTGGTACCAGAGTGCCTCTTGAAGAAACCTCACATTAACTACCTTGATCAGTTTCTGGGAGGTGGAAGGTGAGACATGAAGGCAAGAGTTGAAAGGAGATAATAAGAGGAAGAAATAGCTAAACCACTCAGCATAGGAAAATAAAGGGGGGGCTGTGGGTAGGGCAACAGAGAATGAGAGAGGAGAGACAGGTAGGGCCTGAAAAGCATAATATGAGGCTGCAGTCTGCAGGAATTCAGGTGGATGGAGGCTCACAAAGGGTATAAGATGAGTCAGAAAGACCCTCTAAATTCTAAAGTCCTTTTTTTTTTTTTTTTAAATTTAATTAATTAATTAATTTATTTTTGGCTGTGTTGGGTCTTCGTTTCTGTGAGGGCTTTCTCTAGTTGCGGCAAGCGGGGGCCACTCCTCATCGCGGTGCGCGGGCCTCTTACTATCGTGGCCTCTCTTGTTGCAGAGCACAGGCTCCAGACGCGCAGGCTCAGTGGGATCCTCCCAGACCAGGGCTCGAACCCGTGTCCCCTGCATTAGCAGGCAGATTCTCAACCACTGCACCACCTGGGAAGCCCCCTAAAGTCTTTTTTAATCCCCCTTTTCTCTACCAAAACCTCGAGTGAACTCTAATGCAGCCATGCATCCTCCAGAGACTGGACTATGGAGGGAGACACAGGCATTACCAGAAAACAGCAGGAATGTTGTGGCTGTTGGTGGGTGTCTGTGTGGTGACCTGCCACAAAGTGGAAAAACACCCACGGCAGGGCTGCGTGTGACACAGAGAAACAGTGGGACTAACTGGAAGTGGGCATGCGATTACCCCACTTTTCTCCAAATGCACCAAGAGGTGATCTCAGCTACTACGGAAAGTGCAACATCTGAATTACATAAGTAATTCTCCAGCTCCTTAAACAAACAGGAGGTAAAAATATCCTTACATCAGCCTTCACTGCATTCAAGTACACTAGCCTTTGCTGGCTGAATATGCCACATGTGATCATCCTCAGGGCTTTTGAACTTGCTGTCTCTCTCCCTGGAATGCTCTTCCTGGAGCATGGCTCATTTCTGTCATGGCTCAGACATCCTCAGAGAGACCTTCTCAGACCACCTCTCTGAACTACCTCACCTCCCCTGGGTCCAGCTACTTTCTAGCACCTCATCCTGTTTTATTATTTTCATAGACCTTATAACCACTTGGTATTTTTTGGTTTATTAATTGTATTTAATTGAATCCAGGAGGCCATCAATTATAAAATGCAGCAGTATTATGTGTATTCCCAATGAAGCAAAATGCTGCCAATTAAGCTAAGACAATATTTTCTTACCATTTTGAATTCTGATTGTAGAGCTAATTAGACGAAGTTCTTTTAGGCTTATTTAGCCATTGATTTTTACCATAAAAAACTCTTCTACGTACATAAATAGGAACATATAAATGAGATATGGTGTTTACTGTTTGTCAGTAAAATATTAAGTTTTAGTCATTCTTTCAAAAATGAATATTAGCTTCATTAATATCAAATTGAATGCTCTGTTTCTAATCTTCCTGCAGCAACAATAACTTTCTGTTTTAATGTCAAATCATAGTGTAATCTTCATAAAAACATTTTAAATGGCAACTAAACTAAACCTGTGTAATACTAACAATATAGATAATCCAATTCAATTGGCAACAATGTGCCCGCCTTTTAACAAGTTTGGGCATAAGCAGGAAATGACAGGTATGTCAGACTGCTGTCTGGCCAGTGGTAGGGAAGACACCTTCAATTTTGAGTTGCATCTGACTTCAAAATTGCTAAAACATGAAACAAAATGTATATCTTAGACTCAGAAAAATAAGCTAACTGATAATTTACCACCTCTCACATAGCCCCTCTGTCTTTAAAATATAAGATCTATGAAAGCAGGAATCTTACCTATATATCTCTACAGCCGAGAAAGTAGTAGGTACTCAAAAATTATTTATTCAAAGAATGAGATGTGTTCTCTCCTAAAGCTGCTGCTTTACCATCTGGAATGATGTAGGATGAGGTAACCACTACAAATGCAATTTCTCTGTCAACTTATAACAACTGGCATTTCTGGTCTAGTAATTATGCCTTAAAGGTTTGTTGCTGCTAATGAGAAGAAATGTCATATAATCTCCATAGACAGAGACACTATCCTAGTGTATTCCTTTAAGTATACTAGACAGCAATGAACTGTAAAAAAAAAAAAAAAAAGGCTTCTTGGTGATCTACCCTTTGATGAGATAACCTCCAGTCTGAAATTCTCATTTGCAGAAGCCTAGTAAAGTACAGATAAAATTGACAAGTGACCACAGGATGAAACTTTGGATGTACATACCACAGAAGCTCCATTAAAAACATACCATCCCCTTCAGGTGCGGGAAATCTAGAGATCTAAATACGCCCTGACATGGCAAGCATGCCAAAGAACAAGAAACTATCAGAAATTCAGGTAGTATTAGATAAATTCTCATCCTTTTATTCAATTGGATGATTTAATTCAAATTATTTATTCTTAGGTCAACTTCTCATCGTTTTCTCTGATGCTTCCTCTTGTAGTTCCCTCATTATAGCATACTGAATAGATAAGAGTTCTGATAAAATTCAATAAAAACTACGCATCTTTTAAAAAAAATTCTGCACTAGTAACATAATCTTGACATGTAACATACCCAGATGAATTTCAGATGTTTATTACTACACGAACTTCTTGTTGTTGTTTTTTCCCCTTCTTAGTACAGAAATGTAACAATATACTTACCTACTTTCCTACAGCTAGACATAAAATACTCAATGGCCTCAGTGTGGGTTCCCAGTAACCTCTTTTGCAAACTCTTTATATGGAGGTTCCTCTTTCATGTTGATTTTTTCCTGGCATCAATTATTTGTATTACTTTTCAATTCTCCTCTTTATAACATGAGTAAAGCAGACTTATAAAACCCTTTTATAAGGAAAGTTATCTAATGAGCCAGTTACTACAGATAATATAATTCTATACAGCATTATTTTAAAGGATTCTTCATGCTTAATATTTATGTTCTTGTTGAAACCATTATCTTCTTCTCGTGTAACCAATGATTAGTCTTACATGGAGACTTTAAGATTACAATTAGCTGATCTGTTAAAATAAAACATACTTCCTTACTACTAAACCCACCATTCGCCATTATGTTCCAAGAGTATACCAAGTGAACAATGAGACTGCATAACGTACTATGCAGTGACTGTATTAGGATAGAAAAGATTCTACTGCATAACAAAATAACCTTGACATCTCAGGAGCTTAACTCAAACTTTGTTTCTCATTCACATACAAAGCATTTTGGGTGACCCTCTTGTAGCTCCCTCATTTGGAACTCCAAGGTTACTGAAGTAGAGGGAAAAAATTAATGGAAGAGACACACTGACTTTTAACTGCCTCAGCCCAGATTTGACAAATGTCACTTCAACTACTGTCCATTAGGTAGAATTAGTTATGAAGATTAAATAAACAATAACTCATAAAATAACGCCTAGCCTACAGTAACATTCACTGATCTTTAGCTATTAAATTCATATTATATTTAAGTATTACTAATTCAATTCATTATTGTTATATTAACATAATACCTAAGTGTTACCATTTCATTATTACTATTATTATTAAACAATTCAGTTTCATGGATTGATTTTGAATCCTGGTCATTTTATAATATTATTTTCCCAAATAATGAAAATTGAGTAATATGGATAAAATTTTTCTTGAAATCAATAACACATCCTACTTGGATAATAAACAAAACATGTAGGTTCTTCACTTTTACCCTTTGTTAGTGAACTATAACAGGGAAAAATATAAGTGCTTTTAAATATTAATATTGAATATTAAATATTAATCAACTTTTCTTTATCAGTTAGTCACTTTCATCATAATGCTGGGTTACCATCCAGTAATGGTAAAATGTGAAATGAAATTTTACTCTGATTGTCCTTGTAATGTCTGTACCACATATACTTGGGGTCATGCAGGGCTACAGAGATTCTAAAAACCCCAAAATAAGGAGTCATGCTAAAATGTTCAGGGGAGGAGTGCATGGAGTGGTACATTCCACAGTATTCTCTAACACATTTCCTCAAAATCCACCAGAAGAGGCATTTACTCTGCCCATCACTCTTATACACAAGCAGTCTTATCTCCTTCCAATTACAGTGAGCTGAAGATACCTAAAATATCTTAGAAAAAATCCTTAGTAGTAGCCCATTTCATACATGATTTAGTTTGTTTAAAAGTAAAAGAATCACGAAAATTTATCAGATTGTATTTCCTGTCAACAGGATGAACACAGGTATTCCTCCCTTAACTTTATAATTTTACTTACACTCAAAGCAAGGTACCTCTGTCTTTAGGTTCCACAATCAATCCATTAGTGAGTTTTGTTGGCTTTACCTCCAAAATATAATCTGAATTCATCTAAATCTCTCTGTTTCTACTGCTTCCATCCTAAACCAAGCCACCATTATTTCCTGCTTAGATTACTGCAACCGAACCTTAACTACTATAGTGTGTTTCCACTCTTACTCCATCCTTAACCCTTCCCCACCATAATCTATTTCACTCCGAGTGCCAGGAGCCAAACTGATTTGCTTAAAGTTCTGCAATGCATGACCTTTTCACTGCATTTAGAAATCTCTATAGCCCTGCATGACCCCAAGTATGTGCGGTACAGATATTACAAGGACAATCAGAGTAAAATTTCATTTCACCTTTTACCATTACTTGATCGCAACCCAGCATTATGATGAAAGTGACTGATAAAGAAAAGTTGATTAATATTTAATATTCAATATTAATATTTAAAAGCACTTATATTTTTCCCTGTTATAGTTCACTAACAAAGGGTAAAAGTGAAGAACCTACATGTTTTGTTTATTATCCAAGTAGGATGTGTTATTGATTTCAAGAAAAATTTTATCCATATTACCCAGTCTACAAGCCCCTAAAAAGATCTGCTTATCTACTATCACTCTAGTTCTCACTCATCATGTATATTAGTTTTCTAAGTTTGCTGTAACACACAATCTCAAATTTAGTGGCTCAAAACAATAGGAATTTATGTCTCACAGGTTTGGAGACCAGAGGCCAAAATCAAGGTGATGGCAGGGCCATGCTCTCTCCAGAGCTCTAGTGGAAAATTCATTCTTTGCCTGTTCCAACTGCTAGTGGCTGCCATCATTCTTTTGCTTGTGGTTGCATCACTCTGACCTCTGCCTCTATCTTCTCCCTGCTTTTTTCTCTTCTGTGGATCCACTCTTTTGCCTGTGTCTAATCCCCCGCTGCCTCTCTCTTATAAGAACATTTTGTGATGGCAGTTAGGGCCTACTTGGGCAATCAAAAATAATCTCCTCATCTCAGAATCCTTAATTTAATCACATCTGCACTGATTTTACCATATCAGGTAACACTGGCAGGTTCCAGGGATTAGGACCTGCCATCTTTGGGTGGGTGCTGTTCAGCCCACTATACCAGAACGCAGTGCACTGGGCCTCCTTCTGTCCTCCTGCTTTTAGGTGTTTGTACTTGTTCCCACTGCCTGGAATGTTCCTCCTCCCAATTTTCACAAAGCCTGTTCCTTGATATCATTCAACTGTCACTTCCTAGAGTTTATTCTTCTACAACCCACCTAATATTGCCACCTATCAACCCCACTAATTGTCAAAGCTCCCTGTTTTATTTTTTCCAAGGTACTTCTAAATTTTGGAGACCATCCTGTTTACTTATTACTACTTTGCCTCTTCCCTAACTAGAAAGTTAGTTCCATAAGAGTAGGGGATTTGCCTTTCCTGGCCATTATTATACATCCAGGTCTTAGAACAGTGCTTAGCACTGTGGTAAGCACTCAGATATTTGTTAAATAAATGGAAGATTAAATGGTTGCCAGCATCCAGTAAATGACATGCAACAAAGATCATTTTTCTAATTTTGATTAATTTGAATTTTTATAACTTGTCAATAATGACATTGGAATTGTGAATAACTTTATCAACAAGATTTCAGTGGGATTTTATAAGCTAAGCCTTCTGTAGATGAACTTTTGAACTATTTCTAATAAGTTTTCTGTGAAGTTCTGAAGTTCTCATCACACTTTCAGCTTCTATACTGAAGACAATACAGCAAGGAGGTCCAAACATATTTACACATTTGGAGTTGGAGTTGTCTAGTATGTGATGCGTATGCTCTGCATGTTCAAGTATGGCGGTGTTATCTGTGACAAGTGTTCTAGTCCTCTGCAAGTGCTATCCTTACTGACATGTTTCACTATGTGATTCACTTTTTTTAATTCACAGTAACTAATTAACTCTCCTTGAGAGTTAAACAGCAATAATAATCACTAGTATTTACTGAGATGCTACTGTGTATCATATAATACACTAGACTATACAGACTAGTCATTTAATACATGAATGCAAGATCAGCGTGATGAGTTCCATTCAGTTTCTTAAAAAACAAACCAAAACAAGAAGAAAACTGAGGCTCAAAGAGGCTATATAACCTATTATGTGACACAGCCCTGAGTCCTGGTGTATCCTGCAACCAGGGTTTATCTGTGCATATCATTCACCAGGGACATGATCTGGTAAAACTGAAGAGACCTAGTAGCCACCAAAATGAGTACCTCTTAACTACAGATATGGCCCCATGTTAGAAGAGACAGCTGCGTGGATCACGCCTATGCTTACTTCTTGTTTCACCTAATGAATCTCTGACAACCACATGCATTTCTGTAACATTAATCATTCCTTTCACCTACTAATGAAATATATAGGGAGCATGAAAGTAGCAATTAAATTTTTTTAAGAGTTCTGTTTCTATTACCCTTTGCAAGTATAAACCCAGATGTGTGTAAACAAATGGGTGTTTAGATGTTACACACACACACGCACACACTCACACACATTTAATACCATCTTTGGAATACTACATACTAGGTATCTGCTGAAAAATCAGCAATGGATTACACACATTAAACACTTAGCCTTAATTTTTTTCAGATGCTGAGAGTCTCTAAGGACACACATCCCATTAATCATAGTTAGAACATCCTAAGTATACTATTAAAAAGAAATGATTGTGTTAGATTAGAAAATTTATCACATATACAAAATGAAATTCTAAACTGGGATAATAAGATTCATAAAAAGCCCAATTAATTCAAGTGGTACAAACTGAGTAACACCAGACATAGGGAACCACACTATGGCTTTGACTGTCTGAAGGTACCCAGTCCATAGGATAGAGTGAGTCATCCATCTATCCATTCACTCATTAAACACCTTCAATGTATCGAGACAAATGCCAAGCTCTGAGAACTCACATTTCATGTCCTTAAGAAGCTCACAATCAGTATTGTGGTTAAGATCAATATCTTAATTAGGGATACATTGGTTTCAAGCAATAGAATATTTAGCTTAGGTAAAAAGGAGAATTTAGGGGCAGACACACAGAGATCTCCTGGAACCCAAGGCAGTATGTTTACTCAGGCTTCATGAGGGGCTGAAACCCCTAGCTCAAAGTCAGAACCAGAGGTCTGCTCTTTGCCTCCCCAGGCCCCATGGGCTACCTATCTCCAGTCTCCTTTCTCTTTTCTGATTGGTCTTCTTTACTTCTGTACCCACAAAATGGAAAGCAGCCATTCCTCTCAGTTGAACTTTCAGTGACCTCCTACATCATTAGAGTTTCTGAGCCGAAATTCAAGCTTTCAGTGAGAGAGAATCTGGTTGACCCAGACTGAATCAAGTGTCTGTCCTTGCCCAATGTCCTGAGGCCAGTGGGGCATGGCAGGGGATCCACTGCCCTCTCATCAGGGACTATGGTTAGTCTCTGAGAAGGGTCATAGGTAAGGCAGGTAAACTGATAACTATGTCTGTTATATTAGTGATTAGACAATCACATTTAGATGGCCTGCTATCTATAAAACAATTAGTACAATTCCTGGATCAAAACAAGTTCTTAATAAACAGTGGCTAACCTTCTCAGTGTCTATTATACCACACAGTGTCAGGTGTTATAGGGAAAGTAAGCCCAGAGACCTGAGGCAGCCCACTGCAGGGGCACTGTTTCAGTTTTGAGGAAACTCAGAAAGGGTTGCGAGATGAGCTGGTGAAAGAGAAGGAACTACATAGATGATCATGGGAATTTGTGTAGGAGGTGGAAGTAAGGGGGCTTTCCAAAATGGTGGAGTATAAATGAAATCCCAGAGGAAAGAGAGAACTGCTATTTTCCAGAAATCCCAAGTGGTTTAGTGTGCCAGAAGCCAGGGTGTATGTCTGTGCAAAGGCTTGAGGGGTTTGAAGAAGTCAACACATGGGCCTTACTCAAGGCTATTCTGTTGCATTGGAGGATTTTAAGAAGGGAGGGACCTGCTCTGATTTCTACCTACTCCTTGCAGTGGTGGAGAACTGCAGATTAGATGACAACAGGAAGGGAGTGGGACCCTTCTTAATAGGAGTGCCATTCACCAAGATACAGAGCACTGAAGGGAAACTGACTTCAGAAAAGGCTAGAATGAGTTTAGCTCTGTGCTCAGTGAATTTAACGTAACTGAGAGACAGCTATGAGGTGTCTATAAGGGAATTAAAGATCAGGGTCTGCACTCAAGGGGGAGGTCTAGGAAATGCATTGAGCACTAATAAGAAAATATATAAAATACTAGCACCAAGAGCTGTGGGAATAGAGATGGAGACGTCAACTCCCGGAAAGGCTGGAAAGTGCTCTAGACAGAGAAGATAAGGTAACATTGGATTTGAGTTGGAAGGAAAAGAAGGGGTGTCCAGGCAGACAGGTGTAATGGGATGGTGAGGGAGAGGGAGGCATTTCCAAAAGAGGGGAGTGTAAATGCAGAGACAACTCCATGAGCCTCATCTTCGGAATCTGAAGAAGGAGGATATCAGGCACCACTCAGCTCTCATGTACACTGGAAAAGACCTAGAACTGTCTTTACAATTCAGTCTTTGAAGACTAGACCTCCAAGAGAGCCAAGGCTATCTATGACTTAATGATCTAGCTACTGTCCATAATGATTCTATAGAAATGAAAATAAAACATCTCTAAAATCACATTAGCAGTCTTCCCATTAAGCATGACAGATTGAACAAGCATGTTTACCTTTCCTTCCTCTCAAAACCCACGAATCATCACCTCTCAGTGTAAAAAGACAGTAAATGATGCCTAAAATTGACAAATCTAGAAACAGAAGTATATGCAAAGAAATAACAAAATATTTGCCAATTAAAGAAAAAAGCCAGAGTACTCGGGGAATTGGGATTTGCACATAAAAAGAGATTGGAAGGACCACTCTTCATTACTGTAAACGCTGAGAGACTTCTGTTTGACTTTTTAGCTATATACATATACTGACAAAAATAAACATTTTATAAATTACAACATCAATGACATGAGAATGAGATTCAGCTTGTATGTAACTTTTCACAAATACACCTTCTCTAATAATAAATAACTTGAAAAGCATGATTATGTCATACTAAATCTATGTCAACATTTGCTCTGCCAGGTGCGCCTGCACCAATAGCTATCTGTCATCACTTTTATGCTTTACTGCAGATAATTGTAAAGGATTATCCTGCCTGCCAGATCAAGTACTTTTAAGAAACACTCAAACATTGGGGTCAACTCCCTAAAAGACTTTACAGTGATATTTTACTTATACACACCATAAAATTTTAGAACTAGAAGAGACTTAGAGTATAACTAGCCCAAGGTCCTCATTTTGCATATGGAAAAACTAAGTACCATCCTAGAGAATTTGCTAGTCGTCAAACAGCTCAGCAGGGGCTGCACTTAAAGTTCCTTCCTTCCATTCTTTGTTCTACTAACCCAGCATTTCTACATCTCTGGTCTACTGAACACTAGGGCCCATTATACCAAATGGCCTGCATAAGATATTAACACTATTGTAAATATTAAGTGCATTTTAAATTTTATCTGTTGTTTAGAATGTTTAAAGGACCTTTAAACATTGGACCAATACAGAATTGCATCCTTAATAAATAAAATGCTCCAGCACTCTCCTCATGACATAGCTGTGAATAAGAGATTCAGTCACTGCCCTATAGCTTGTCAACATACATTCTAGCAGGAGAAAGGGGGATTAAAAAAACAAAAAAATGTAATAAAGTGTGATGATCAACACAGAAAATACTTCATGGGAACTGGAATATTCTGCCAAACCCCGAAATCATAAACATGCCTACAGATACAAAATTTACAGCACTGTTTCTAGAGTAAAAGTAAAGCTTATTTGGCAAATTTCATCCTTAGCACAAGGAAAAGCTATAGTGCTCCAGAGTACTGAGCCTTTTTAGTACTCCATACTTCAGAAAGTTACAGTTGAATTGGTAAAATCTCACTTTGTTGCTATAGACCATCCTGACTTGACTGGGTCACAGATTGACTGGCTGACTTCCACGTAACAAATTCTGTGATGATTGATTATGATTTTCCATTGTACCTGAAATTATTCTGCGAGCAATGTACATAACTTTTCTGTGTCTTCTTACTTACTGAATGTCTAGAATTCTCCATCTGGAATTCTGTCTGCCACTCCTGCCCTTCCAAACAGGCCCACTTAACACCTAGATCAAGCTGCTGTCTGCCACCTTTGCTGAACCCACACTACCTCCCAACACCCACCCTTATCCAGAGCACAGAGCTTCCCCTCTGCAGAGAGATGCCAGGGTTTTGTCAATGCTTATGCAAAAATGCTTGGTCTCCCCAGAAGAAAATGAGCTCCTAAAAGCAGAAACCATGCCCACTCATCTTGTATCCTCCACATTTAGCCAATTCTTGATACACTGTAGGCATCCCCAACCTGGCCTATGTTATGGAGATGAATATTTTCTGAAAATTTTCATATTAAGAGCAAATGATATTAATCCATGATAGCTAATCTGATATAATAATTCTACGTGTTAAAGGAAAAAAATGAAATGATGTAACTACCAAAATTATCATATTTATTGAACAGAGAAAAAATTGACAACAGATTGTAATTTATACATTAACTCTTTCTTTAAATTAAAAATCCACTCTTAAGAAAACTCAGTGAGGAAACCCATGTTTACAAAGCAGTTATTTTAGACAGAAATTTGCATTCCAAGAGGTATCACTACAAAGCTTTTTTAAACAGCAAAATCCCTGGTTAGATTAATTTTGTTTTCCAGTTTTTACAATGCTTTGATTCTCCAATGGGATTAAAAAATTTCTTATGCTTCCTTCCAGACCTATGTGTATTATCAAGAATCCATCTGGGTCCACAAGTGGTGTAAACTTATATATATGTACTTTTAAATTCTTCTAATATTTGACTAGGGAGAAACCTGCATTAGTTCTTTAGTTCCTTGCTACTAAGTGTGCTCCACAAACAAGCAGCATGGAAATCAGCTAGTAGCTTGTTAGATGCACCATATCAGGCTCATGACAGACCTCCTGAATCTTCAGACTCAACATTTCAACATTATCCCCAGGTAGTTCATATGCACAATATATTTTGAGATGCACAACTTTAATCCATCTACCTTTCCTTCTCTGTGGTCTGAATGTGTCATTTCAAAATAAATAACTAAATATCTATAGCATTAAACATACAGTATGATTATACCACACATTGTATGGTACTTTGAATTTTTTCAGAGTACTTTTAAATTCACATGATCTCCTTTGATTCTTTCATTATCTGCTCTAACGATACCGCAGAACGGTGTTATTTCCAATAGACAGATGACCCAGGATTCTGTAGTTCGTGAAAGTTGGCAGTGAAGCCTATGGCAGCTAATTCCTAATGCAGAAATTGGGTGCACTGTACTGCGACCTCAGAGCATAACAGGGGTGGGGAGAAGGGATATAACTTCTAATGGAAATAGTTAAAAAATAAAATGAATAAAAGTAACAGGAGATACGTGGGAAACGGTGAGCACCAGGTGCCCCAGGAGAAATTAATATCTGATAAACCATAAGGTTTATATGGATCTGAACTGAACCAGAAATAAGCTCCTGGGACAAAAATTTAATCACAAACACTAAGAACTAAAGACTAACACCAACATTAGTGTAGAAGCTATTGCTTTCAACTGGACAAAGGATAATCCAGTGATTTTTCACTTGAAACAACAAACACTTCACATTCAATGACGTAATTGGAACCAAGTGCATAATTCCTTGGTTAATAAAGAAAACTGCCTTCCCTGAAAACCAGTATTAACACTACATACAGTGACAAAACTTTGAACCCTTGCCATGTCTTAATAAATAACTTTCCCTGAACAAAAAAAGCAAAAGAAATATCAGGATAGACTACTACTCAGGCTGATGTGCAAATTAAATCTTAATTAAACTTTTGAATATCAGAACAAATATAGCACAAAACTGTAATGCCAATTAGCATTTTGTTTATCAGTCATTACCATAAAACAAAGAGCAAATATAATCATGTTACTTTAATAAGGTCATAATTAGAGTAAATTACTTTAGCACAAAATGCAAAGAATCATAGCAACATTCACGTAACAGTATTACAGTAGACACGACAAAAAGAGATTGAGCTCATTTACAATCAGTGTGTGAAAAATCCTGTGCATTAAATAATCCTCTGTGTCAAAAAGTATACTTTCTAAAATACAACGAAAAAAGGAAGCTTAGTTCCCCTAACCCCTAAAGGAAGGAGTTCTCTAAGATGGTAACTTTAGAGACATTCTCTTCTTCCCCTTCCCTTTCATCCTTCAGGAGCCTCACCCTTCAGTGTAGTTAACTCCAATGCCAAACACTCTGGAGATCAATTCCACATTTCTAACTGCACCTCCCTCTGGATGTCATGCTGGAAACTGAAGCAACACATCCAGACCCAACCATCATTTTAATCTTCTAATTTCCCTACTGTTGTTAATGTTTGTTAATGTTAATGTCCCTAACCCTCTCCCAGTTATCCATGCATTTGGAATTCTCTTCAATGGAATCTAAATTACTGCTGAGATCTCTCCCTTCCTTTCTATTCTCATGGCTAACAGCTCCATGTAGGCTTTGGTGAGGTCTCACTATGTTAACAGAGTCCTATCTGGTTCTCACTGGTTCTCCCATCATTTTAACTTGGATGCCCAGGAGCACAGGGCCTCCGTGGCCTGGCCCCTGACCCTTGTTCGTTTCCCTCTCCCCTCTCCTCTGCACACTGCTGCTCTCCGACGCTCCTCCTTGTTACTGGATACGCCTTCTTTTTCCTGCCCCTACATCTCTGCTTAGTTTAGTTTCTCAGCCTGTAATGCTCTCCTCAAACTCAGCCTTTGAAAGATTCTCATCTGTAGGGGGTTGAATAGTGGTTCCCCCAAAAGATATGTCCACACTCTAATACCAGAAACTTGTGACTAGTACCTTATATGGCAAAAGATACGATTAAGTTTAAGACCTTGAGGAGTTTACCCTGTACAGTATTATTCACCTGAGTCCTACATACAATCTCAGCTGTCCTTATAAAAGGAGCCAAGAGATAGTCAACACACAGATGAGAAGGCAGTGTGACCAGGGAGGCAGAGTCTGGAGTGATGTGTCCACAGCCCAGGACAGCCAGCAGCCAAGAGAAGGCTGGGAACAGATTCTCCCCGAGAGCCTCTGCTGGCTGTGCCACCCTGCTGGCACCTCGCTGTTGGGCTTCTGGCCTCCAGAACTGCGAAAGAATCAATTCCTGTTGTTTTAGTCACCAAGGCTGTAGTAATTTGATACAACAGCCCTAGAAAATATACCATCTTTATGGTCTGGTTCAAACACCATTTTCTATTCCATAAAAGGATTCCTGATTCTCTGGGGTTAGTAACTCTCCCTAATTAGAACTGTTATAGCATCATATTTTAACACTTACCATATATAATTAACACTGCCACATTAATGAGATCACATATATTTAGGTCATGTATGAACATATTTATGACATGTGTAACACACATTTGAACAGATAAATAAGTGTGCAGGTATGTGTATACCTGTGTATATACATATATGTAAAATGTTATCATGCATCTGGGTATATGTGTGTATGTGTGAATATATACATATTATATAAATGTAGAGATGATCTAATAGATTGTTTAAATCTCCATCTTATCTACCTAGGGCAGTGCCTTACTAACAACAGATGCTCAGTAATTATTTGTCAAATAAATCAATGAGTTTTCAAGTCTTCTGTGAGTTCCCTTATCACCAAGTCTCCAAGTTCTTGATGTAGTTAAGTGAGAGTCTGAGATGTGATTGACCATGCTTTAGAAAAATGTAAGGCCTAAGAACTTCTTTGTGACTGGAAAGGGAAAGTGTTCCAAGAAGTGATGGTTATTCCACGAAAATCGTCTAGAAAATGTAGACTGTCCATAAGTCACTCAACACAGCCAATGCCTTCTGTAGTAGCCAACATTATGATGCATCAAGGAGCAAAGGTGTGGGCCTTGCTACCGCATCTCCATTATGGATTCAGAACCACCTGCTGTCAGGGTATCCTGAGTGAGGCTAGGAAATCATTCCTGTAATGACAGGGAACTCTCCAGGGAAGACAGTGATATGTCTCACTGAGATCACATGGTCTTGAGATCACACAGCTCCAACAGCTCCCTGGAAGATGATGGCCTCATTTTTAGGGCACTATGGAGATTTTCTTTCTAGTGCATATTTCAAGAATAGGGTGCTGTTATCATTAATATTGTGTAAAGAAAATTAATTGCTTTCTCTACTAAACATGCTATTTTAAAAGGTCCACCATATTTTCATTTGTGATTTTTTTTTTTTTTTGGATAGGAAGCTGTACTCCTTTTGGTATTAGGAACACCTCCAGATCAGGAATTGTTTGCTGGGGCTGTTTTAGAAACTCATGAATTAGATAATAAGATTTATACTAAAACAAATATCTATGCCAGGCCTATGCGTTTCTGAACACACTGGAGAAGAGGAAACGTGAATTAGGGATCTTGAGTCAATGCTTATAGAATAAAGCAGAAACCCTGTCCTTTGTGGAATTCTTATTTGATATTGGCCTCTATGAAAATACAAAATCTGGCTGCTGATCGGATTTCAAAGATTTGGTTTCATCTATATATTTTTATCCTTGGAGGCATTATTTACATTTTGAGGCAATGTAAAGCATTTTGGGGAAGAGTTTTGGGGAACCACTCTTACACTGGTTCTGGGATGGAGGTCCCTCCCTCAGTGCTCTCTTGGCTTGTTTAGCTCAAGGCAGTTACTCTGGTGCCTACAATCTACTGGCCTTGAGAGTCTCCCCACCATATGAACTCCCATGGTGGAGAATCATGTCTCTTTTACCAGCACATCTCTAGCAGCTAAAGTGCCTGGCTAGATATTCAGTAAATATTCCGTAAATGACTGATAAATCAAGCAAAACTCACTTCCAAAGTGCTGCTTAAAATCCAGGAAAGGATTTACTTTTTTCCCTTGGTTACATTATGAAACTGATTTGTCTACTTTTTAAACTCAGTTAAGATTATTTAAGGGAGCTTAAGTTTCTGTTCTTTCTCTTAAGCCTAGTTTGTATATATTGCTTTTAGATGTTAAAGGAAGCTTTGATTGGCAACTCAGAAGTGGATTTCATCCTGACTTTCAACTTTATTTAGATTCATGTTTTATATACAGAAAGCAGATTGCTAAAAAATCAAGCCTCTCCTGAACAGGCTGCAAACTAGCTTGATCTTTGACTTAAAAATAATCCAGTAAGCTGAACACTGACGGTTAAGATTATAAATAAAATTTTAAAAAAGAAGAAAAAAAAGGAACAATCACAAATTCTCAATTCTTATCACTACTTTCTAGTTCAAAATGCTAAAAAAAATTATAGCCATTATATTTGCCATAAAAAAGCCCAAACTGAACACAATGCTGGAGGGAAGGATAGACAGTATTGATGATATAATCAATAAGAGGTTGGTGAGGTCACTTTCTTTCATTCTTATCTCCAGTCTTTACTGAAACTGCCTGTTGTCATACCTAACCATAGACATGAGGCATCTGTGATACTATGGAAAGAGTAACAGATGAGAGGTTAGAAAACTTGTACTTGAATCTGATCCACTGTGTGACTTTCGGCAAGTCACTGCACTTCTCTCTGTGCCATAGTTTCATCAACCATACAGCAAGAAGATGGCCTAGCCTACCTCAAAGAAGCCTTCCAGCCCTAAAATTTAGTGAGCCTATGAAGTCATCATATAAACATGCTGTAGAAATAGCCATTACTACTACTTGTAGTAAGGTACAACTTTTATTATTTAATGTATACTCTGAAAAAATGTTGAAATGTGAAAAAACCCTGATAAACAACTTAATGCAGACATCTAAATACCCTATTGTTTATTAAGTATTGTTTCTTTAACATTGTGTTAAGAGCTCTCCATCTAGTAACTGATCTTCATATTCACTTTATAATATAGGTGTTTTTCTCTTTTTTGTTTATTTGTTTGTTGTTTTCAATCTCTGAGGTCTGAGAGGGGTTGAGTAATTTCCCAAGAATACGTAGCTAGCAAGTGGTAGGGGCAGATTTCAGCTCAGGTCTTGCTATCTTTAATCATTATTCCATACAGCCTCTCATCAGGCTAGATTTCCTTTTCATAATAATAAATTTCATTAACCTCTGTTAGTATAAATTGGATGCTCTATTATACAATATATGTGTCTAAGACATTATTTTTCTGTATACACATTGGGAACCCTCTTATCAACATAGTTGAAACAGCAATGCATTGATCAATTTAAAACACCGGTTAAAATGGAGAGTTTTATATTTTATTTTAGCTTAAACATAAAAATGTGCATTCCAGTGACCAAGTTCTGATGAAGTACAAAGATCTTTTCTTTCAGTATGTCTCATACTGATAAAATCTTTGTAATATTTCTTGAATAAGCCATGTCCATAACTCATCCATAATTTCCAATTTTTCTTTCTTCAAAGTAGAAAGAAAATTAAATATACATATGAAGTAATTTATAGATGGAGTCCTTCAGGCTTCTTAGATTTATTTTATTTTATTTTCACTCTGGAGAATAGTTCAATTGTCTCACTCATACCTAACTCAACAACATATTTTTTTAGGAACTCATCATTAAAGCTTGGAAAAAGTATTCAATTAAATATTTTTGGAAACAAAACTCTCCTTTGTTTTGTTGTGTCACACAATATTTAAATTATGTAATTACATTAATGTGTACAACTGGAAGACATATGCTTGGGAACAAATATAGTAGTCTCCCCTATCCACAGGGGATACAGTTCAAGACCCTCAGTGGATGCCTGAAACCATGGCTAGTACAAAACTCTATATATACTCTGTTTTTCCTATATATACATACCTATAATAAAATTTAATTTATAAATTAAGTACAGTAAGAGATTAACAACAATAATAATAAAATAGAATTATAGCAATATACTCTAATAAAGGTTATATGAATGTGCAATATACTGTAATAAAGGTTATATGAATGTGGTCTCTCTCTCTCTTACTCTATCTCAATATCTTATTGTACACATTTAATGTCTTTTTCACCTTAACTAAGCACTTATTGTGCACTGTGGCCTTAACGTTTGCAGTTTGAGATGCAACAGTAAAACCAGCAAAATTTCATTTTCCTTCTTAACAATTTTATAGATAGAAGATTTGTTCTTACCATAGATCTTAGCAACCTCAGCATATGATTTTTTTTCTTTATTGAGAACTTTCACCTTTGCACTTAAAGGAAGTACTTTAAGACTTCTCTGGCATATCTGAATTGCCAGCATCACTATTCTTGGGCTTTGGAGCCACTGTTAAATAAAATAAGGGTGACTTGAACACAAGTGCTATGATACCTCAACATAACCTATGATGGCTACTGAGTGACTAAAGGGCTTTGGACAAAAAGATGATTCACTTTGTCAGCGGACTACAGTGGGACAGCAGGAGATTTCATCATGCTACACAAAACGGCACACAATTTAAAACTTGTGGGTTTTTTTTAATTTCTGGAAGTTTCCATTTAATATTTTCCCACCACAGTTGACTGCATGTAACTGAAACCATGGAGAGAGAAATGGTGGATAAGGGGGGACTGCTGTACAACAGACCCGTGGTGTGTGTGTATGTATATATGTATAAATGTCTCAATCATGGAAGCAAAAATGCATACAAGGGAAGTAACACAAAAGCACTGCAATCAGTGTGCTCATTAGTCTGTCAGAATGTTTTAAATTAAGACTAGACCATGTGGTTAAGCCAGCTCTTGGGGTAACGGAGTCCTGTTGTACTAATTTGTTTATCTGGTAGAAGATATTTTCACATTTCTTCAGAATAAACTCAAATGGCAAGATATGTACCTTAATACCAAGGAATCATTCAGATTTTGTGGGGTCTGACACATACAATTTGGGATGCTCTCTTTAAGAAAACTATCACTTTATATTATAAATATAAAATTAGGTAATAGGGCCTTGGAAGGGACCTAGTAAGGGAAGGACCCTGAAGCTTAAGTTTCATTAGTTTCCAAGTCGGTCCACCACTGCTACCCACAGACACCTTGCTCTTGCTTCAAGATTGAGCTTCATCTGAATTGCACTCTGCTGATGTTCATCCAATCATTTAGCAAATACTTACTGAGCATCTCCTATACACCTGGTACTATTCCAGGAGCCAGGCATACAGTAGGGAATAAAAGAGACAAAGTCTCTATCCTAACAGAGCTTAGATTCTTGGGAGGATAAAGAACATGCACAAATAAAAATGAATGATACAATTTCAAGTAGAGGTAAGTGAGAAGGGTGCACAAGGGCATGCTAAAAAAGTCACTGTTTTCAAAACCACTTCTTCACTGAAAACAAAAAGTGCCTTATGAATAAAAGTTTTTGCATAACAATAGAGTCATGCTGTGTCTTGACATAAAGAGTTGTTGAAGAGATTCTGAGCTCATGAAGCAGTGCCTTTCTTAGCCTTCCTTAGCCTTTCCAATCTTGGGTGTTTGTTTTGAAAACTAGGTACACCATGCTGAGGTCCTTCCTGGGATGAGACATCAAAATGGGCAACTCAGGTTGCAACCCCCACAGAAAGAAATAAATTTTACAGCAATGAGAGTTTTACATAACATCATTGCATATAAGCCTCTCACAGGAACACAATCCAATGAGATGTTTCTAAAATCAGTTAAGGAAAAAAAGTACACCCTTACAAGCCATTCTACTTGATAGAACACTTTTGCTTGCCCAAATTACAAACAGATTAAAAGGCCATGCCAACAAACACCCAACCAAAAGCTTGGTAGAAATATGTCACTTAGGAAAAGTAGAAATTATTTATATTTCTGTAATAACTTTTATTAATCACCTTTCACTTCTTGGTCACGGAGTAAACGAATGATAGATCTGAAATTTTAAAATGCAAAACAACAGTTTTCATAACATTTAATTTTCCTTAACAAAAAGGCATGCTCCAAATATATGCTGTCCAAAGCTTCTAAAGCCAAGGAGATATGGGTAATTTAATAAAAATCTGTACCAAATATATAATAGGTTAACCCCCTCCCAAACACCTAGCAGTATTTTGTTTTTTACAGATCTTTTACTGATCAGCCAGAAAGAGTAATTCTTTAAACTGGTCAAGTGATAAAAAGAGAATGTTATCATTACCTAAGTCAAATTAAGTTGTAAATGAAAAGGAAAACCAGTGCTGGTTAAACACAGCTTTTTTTCCATCCATAGCAGAGAAATGAAGTGCCAGCTGCTGTTTTCAAAAGAAGCTTCTCAAATATCAGAAATTTTGCACCTGCATATAATATAAACTGAGTAGCCCGGTTGACTGCAAGTGTATGAGATACTGCAAAAAAATTTTTTTTAAGAGTATACATGAAAATAAACAGAAATGTCAACTCTAACGATGTTGATATAAGAAAACAAAATATAAACCACATAAAACTTGCCCATGCTGGATTATTAATCCCCCTAAAAAGTGATAGTCAATTTAAACACGTTGCAACAAAGAGAGGGAGACATAGTTTTCATAAGTTCAATATTTTTTTATGTTGGAAAAACACCAGTGATAACTTGTGTTTGTCTACATAAATAATCTTATGATACTGTGTTGTTCAAATCAGTAATGCCTAGCATCATGTGGTTACTGAGTATTTGCAATGTGACTAGTCTGAAATAGTATGTGTTATATGTATATATAAAATGCATATCATCATATTTTGAAGGCTCAATATGATAAAAATAATATAAAAAGAAATCAGTATTTTAAAAATATTTATTAAACATTGAAACAATAATATTTGGATATAGATTGGATTAAATAAAATATATTATTAAAATTAACTTCATGCTTTTCTTTTTACTTTTTTATATGGTTACTAAAGTTTTTAAAATAACATTGGTTTGCATTATATTTCTGTTGGACAATGTTGGCCTACAGTGGTGAGAATTGGGTTCAATCTGAGCTAAGGGAACTGGGCTCAGAAATTCAACTGGAATTCTCTGACTCTGTCCTAAACTCCAAATTTCTAATAATCCTAATATTTGCAAATATGTCATCTAGAAATATCTATGTTCCATCACCTAACATACAATATCATCATTGCACTTACACATATCATATTACATCAGCATACTCTCCATACCAATAAGTACTCTGTGGATGGTAGCTATTATCACATGATTATCATATAGTTAATTAACAAAATAATTATTATCACATCACTTTCAACACTTTGCCCCAGAACTTAGTATAGAAACTGACACGTAATAGTCTCACGACAAACTCTGTGGCATAAACAAATGAATAAACTATGAGCCAACAAATGCATAAATGACATATTTAGGTTAAGGGAAAATTTTAAGAATCAATGAAAATATGATGAAATAGGATCACTGTCCTTTTCATTATGTCAGGACTTAATCTTATCTGAAAAATAGATAAGATTTGGAACCAGAATTTCCTAAATATTCTGACATGGAACTATGGCAGAAGTAAGGCTTGTCTTACTAGAGAATTCTCAAAGGCAGAGATCAAAATGCACCATTAAAATGTCAATACAGCTTTATTGGCCAATGAAATTTTACAGTTAGAAAACTGCTCAACAAGTAAGCAGTTCAACCATTCATCTTTCACATCAAAGACACTTTATTAGTTTCCTGTGAGTGCTGTAACAAATTGCCACAAGTTTACTGGCTTAAAACAACACACACTTATTCTCTTAGAATCCTGGAGGCCACAAGTGCGAAATCAGTTCAAAGAGCCAAAATCAAGGTGTTGGCAGGGTCTTGCTCCTTCCGGATGCTCAAGTGGAGAATCTGTTCCTTGCATCTTCCAGCCTCTGGTGGCTGCTAGCATTCCTTGGCTTGTGGTCGCAGCAGCACTCAAATCTCCGTTTCTGTGGTCACATTGCCCTCTCTTCTGCCTGTGTCAAATCTCCCTAGGTCTCTCTCCCATAAGGGCATTTGTGATTGCATCAGGGCCCATTGAGATAATTCAGGATAATCTCACCTTTTCAAGATCCTAAGCTAAATCACATCTGCAGAGTCTTTGCCATAGAACATAGCAGTTAGGTACCAGAATTAGGACATGAGGGTCATTATTCAGCCTCATACAGACCCCAATACATAGTTTTCCAATCTGCCCTAAAGCATTCACTAAAAATGGTCATTTTTGTATACCACTTTGAAATTTTTATTAAAGCTGGATGAACACAACCACATTTTTTTAATGTGGAATTATGTGGCTATTGCACACCCATAACTGATTACTGCTCTGCATCTAGGTAGAGAGCTGCAGGTTTCATGTTCCTACACTTTTACATGCTCACCACTCTGCCCTGTGTCTCCTTAGGATCTCAGAAACTGCAACGTTCAGAGAAGATGACTTCTCACTTCTGATATCATAATAATGCTTTTGTCCCCCAAAGTAACTTATTTTTGATAAACCCATTCACCCGACAAGTAATGAGGAGTCTCTAGGGACTTACTGCAAGTCTAGAGTGGCCAACTAGCTGGCCATGCACTCAAAGGAAATTTGTCAGCCAGTGGCTGTGCACATGCAACTGTTGTTCAGAAAATGATTTTCAACTAATCAATGTTTCTAAATTGGACTTTCAGGAATTTTATACATGCAAACTAGATGAGTAAAGGGTACAAAGCAGTAAAATGGTCATGTATTTTCAACATATTTTAATTGTACTTAAAATTTATTGAGGTCATATGGACTATAATAGTTATATATTAATGACAGATCACCATGATTTGTAGTTTATTCTTTTCAATGTATTTGGAAAATATAAAATTTCCCTAGTTGAACTGACATGCCCAACCAAGAGAGGGAGTAAAAAAAAAAAATAGGATGCACAAAGCTGTCTTTTTTCTGCTGCCATCCAGTGGTCAAATAATCATAGTGCATATCACATGTTAAAAAGTTAAGTCTTCCTGGGTAAGTAAGTGAGCCCCTATATTAGTTTTTATGGTTCAGAAATATTTAGCCTAAAATCTAAAGCCAAGAACGTATGACTCCCAGTTCTAAAATTAAAAGTTACTTTTCTGCTCAAATCTTAATTGATATAATAATAGTAATAGTAATAACCAATAAAGGATTTGTCTTTCAATCTTCAAATAGTACTGTGCTCAACAACAGCTTAATCAATATCATTTTTTTCTGAACTAAATATTAGGATAGATGATTTACGGTTACAATTTGGTCAACAGGACAGAGTATTTAAAAAAAACAACAAAGTAACATGATGGCGGACACAGATGGCCCGGTCTTACCCTTTGTTTATTCCCATGAATACTTTATCTCAACAACTGAAGTATAAGCTTTAACAGAGTAGAGAGTGTGCCCTAGGTTTAACTGTTTCTGCCTCAGTGCTTCATCCAGAGATTTGTATGTAGTCAGTACTCAATAAATATTTGTTGAACAAATGAGTAGTGTTTATGTTTATTGCAGTTGGGTCTGGTGAAAAGTAGTAAACTAAAGAATTGAATGAAAACAATATAAAGCCACAATGGCTCTTCCTGGGGTATTTAAATAATCTCCGCATATTCTGTACTTAAACTAAATTCCAAATAGCTCTCACACCATCTCTCTCTCTCTCTCTTTTTTTTTAATTAGCAACTATCTAAAAATCTTTTAATTCCATGTTTAGCAACTTCATCTATGGACTTTTTGTTTTCATAGGAAATGTATACTTTTTTTATTCCATTCAATAGCAACTCTCTTATTTAATCCTCAGTAAAATACCGTGAACATGTTCTCTCTCTGTAGATAAATCTTTAAACAGAATGGAGATGCATTACTCTTTCCTTAGCTTTCCACAGTCAATCATCCTGACTGAACCTTAAGACTTGTTTCATGATCCTTAATTTATTTCTTTTTCTTTCTTTTGAACTTTAATTAAGTAGTGGGAACTTCACGTAGAAGTACTCAAATACTAATTCTGGAAAGGAAAGGTATACCAAAAAGGATTGATTCTAGTCAGAGTATGTGTGAGATTTTTTTGGCCGGGGTGTGGGGTGGGGGGTGTTGCGTGGGGGAGAAACAGTTGAAAATTCTCCACATTTCATTGATATTAGTCCAAAATTAACCCCAAAGTGTCATGCTTATGCCTAAGGCAGCAGTCTAAAAGTATATGTGATCTTGAAATTTTCAACTAAGTCATTTAGAAATGACCAATTCTTCACACCAAGCCACTGTCTATAATGGCTATGAAAGCACTTTGTCATGTTATAAGAACTCTAGGAATATCAGCTATTAGTATTATACACCCACAATCATGAATACCACTTTATTTTTTTTTGACTTTTTTTAATTTTTAATTTTTTATGCAATTTTTGAAGGTTACTTTTCATTTACAGTTATTACAAAATATTGGCTATATTCCCCATCTTGTGCAATACATCCTTCAGCCTATCTTACACCCAATAGTTTGTACCTCCCACTCCCCCACCCCTATATTAACTCTCCCTCTTTCCCTGGTAACCATTAGCTTGTTCTCTATATCTGCGAGTCTGCTTCTTTTTTGTTATATTCACTAGTTTGTTGTATTTTTTAGATTCCACATACAAGTGGTATCATACAGTATTTATCTTTCTCTGTCTGACTTAATTTCACTTAGCCTAATGCCCTCCCGGTCCATCCATGTTGCTGCAAATGGCAACATTTCGTTCTTTCTTATGGCTGAGTACTATTCCACTGTACATATACACCACATCTTCTTTATCCATTTATGTGTTGATAGACACTTAGGTTGTTGCCACATCTTTGCAATTATAAATAATGCTGCTATGAACAATGGGGTGCATGTATCTTTTTGAATTAGTGTTGGTGTTTTTTTCAGATATAAACCCAGGAGTGGAATTGCTGAGTCATATGGTAGTTCTATTTTTAGTTTTTTGAGCATCCTCCATACTGTTCTCCATAGTGGCTGCACCAATTTACATTCCCACCAACAGTGTACAAGGGTTCCCTTTTCTCCACATCCTTTTTTTTTTTTTTAACATCCTTATTGAAGTATAATTGCTTTACAATGGTGTGTTTGTTTCTGCTTTATAACAAAGTGAATCAGCTATACGTATACATATATCTTCATATCTCCTCCCTCTTGCGTCTCCCTCCCACCCTCCTTATCCCACCCATCTAGGTGGTCACAGAGCACCGAGCTGATCTCCCTGGGCTATGTGGCTGCTTCCCACTAGCTATCTATTTTACATTTGGTAGTGTATATGTGTCCATGCCACTCTCTCACTTCGACCACTTACTTTTAAAACATGATAGCACATAGTTGATTACTTCATGTTCACTGTGCATGCATTTCATGCAAATGAGTGCTTCTCTATTACCTCCCTCCTCTAGATTTCATCCACATGGATATTGTACAAGCTCCTAAAGCTTAAAATATCCACAAATTAATTTTCTATCTTCATGACCTTCCCTCATCTGTTCATCCTCTTCTAATCCTTATCCTGTTCAATAATACAAACAGCCATCCAGACAATTTACAGAAAACTTACAGTCACCCTAGATTCAGAGTTTAAACATCCTTGCTCCCATTCATTTACAATCTGATAGGGCTCATGTGGCCCAAATATCAGTCATAAACAGAAGACAGTTATTGGTTGATTTACTGACTCTTCAAACCTTATTGAGGAGAAGTCCTACGTGCCAGGCAATGAAACAGACAATGAGGTGCACAGCTTCATTAAATATAACAAGTATGCTCACATCAGCAGATGGCAGATTTGTAAATAAATAAGCACCATGGAAACATTGGGAAAACAAAGGAGTAGCCAATTCTACCTAGGGAGGATTGGGAGTCAGAAAAGGCTACATAGGGTGGTGCAATTCCTGTCTAAAATGTGATACCTGGTCAGCACATTCACTCAATAGTTCATTCAAAAACAATTATGTTGTGTCTGGAAGAAAAACAACAAAAGGATTAATACTGCTAAGGAATTCACCATTGGATGAATAACCCAATATTTTAAAAAACTGATAATTTCACCCTGAGGCCTACTGAATTGGAGCATTTCCTTTAAGTGCCAGTGGGATCACCCACTGCAGACCTCAAGAAGTGAAATAAAAAGACAGATCAAAAGCTCAATAAACAGCAGAAGCAGTAAAAATAGATTTACACATCATTCACATATAAGTAGCAATTGACACTTTGGAAAAAACTAAGATCCTCTTGAGACTAACAGTGAGGAAAAGTGAGAAGATAAGGCTAAGGCCAGAGCCTTAAGGGCAGACAGGAAGATGAAGACTCAGCCAAGGAGACAAAAAAATAAATAAGTAAAAGAGCACTCAATGATATAAGGGAAAATTTCTATGTGGTTATTCAATGTCATATTTCTATAGTATAAGTATTCTGTTTTTTAAATATTATAAGTTTATATATATGTATATGTACATATCTACCTCCAAAATGCTTCAATTGTAGAGCTTGATAGGTTATAATATGACATTATTTTTTAACTTTAAACGTTGTTTCTTTTTATATTAACAAGATCCCAATTACATTCTAAGATTTTTCCTACTTCTTTCACTATTCATAATGGTTACAGGGACAGAACAAAACATAAGATACACTTTTTAAGCCTTTTCTAATCTTGTTTCTCCAAAGAACCTAAAATAAGTACTGTGTTAATTCTGGCTTTATTTCTATCACCATTTCAAACTTACATTTAGGAATAGTTAAGGCAAAGGAGGGGTAGTGTCAAACCAAAGGAAGAGAACATTTCAAGAATGATCACAAAGGAGGCTACAGATCACAGTGACCTCACCCAGAGTGGTAGGGATGACTTCAAACTGCAATGGGTAAGGGAAACAAGAAGTAGAGACAGTAAGGCATGGTGAGACCGAAGAAGTTTATATGGTGATAAAATGAAGAAAAACATTAAAACAAATTATATATGTTGTGGGAGAATGCAAAGACAGTTAAACATATGTGTGGGCTAACAGGATGGAGACAATAAGAAGAGAAAGTTTAAATACAGGAGAGTAGTAAACTCTGTGGGTTTAGGGCATGGGTTTGAAGGAGTCAGAAAGAGGCGGAATCCTGCACAGGAGAGAGACCAAGAGCACAACACCCTCATGCACGACTGAACAGAGTCTAATTTATAAGAGCACTGCTGCTTTCCTGATCCTGACATAGTATTAACACTAATACCAGTTTTACACTGTTGTTGTTGTTTAGCAGCTACATCATTTGTTGAAGCATAAGCTGTGTTCAACTAAACCAGTTAGAAGATAAAGATATAGACATATCTCTATCTATCTATCATTCTATCTCTCTATCTAGCATAGCATAAACTGAAGTTAATTCAAGTTATTCCATTCTGTAATTATGCAGTTGTTTTTATTTTCTAACCAAAGAACTAGATTTTGCATTTATCCCTGTTGAATTTCTTTCTGATAGGATCAGCCCATCATTTCAACCTAAGAGCATGTAGATTCTCTAATTCAGCAGTCAGCAAACTACAGCCTGCAGGCCCACTGCCTGTTTTTGTAAATAAAGTTTTATTGGAACACAGCCACACACATTCATTTATGGAATTCCTATGGCTGCTCTCATGCTATAATGGCAGAGTTGAATAGTTGCAACAGAGACCTCATGACTTTAGGAAAGCCTAAAATATTTACTATCTGGCCCTTTACAGAAAAAATCAGCCAAACTCTATCTAATTCAACCTGTTAACTATTTTTTCCAGATAAAGTATGCAAGTAAATGTGTTTTCTGTGTCTTCATTGAAGTTATTCAGAATCCTGAACCCAATAGGGTCTAATCCAAAATGCAGATAAAAATTCCTGTTCACCTCCCTCTTGGCTAACACAAATCGATTAGTTATCACTAAAAGAATGATAATAACAGTCCATGATTATTCAGACTATAATTTTTCTTTTCCACAAGGTTGTCATAGTAAGCATTGTCAATTTTCTGGTTGAAATCCATATATACATAAGCTAATACCACTTCCAGTTTATGATCCTGGTAAACCTATTAAACATACAATCTAAACTTTCCTTTAAGACTCAAGAACATCCTCTAAAATCATCAGTTTTACTGGGCTGTAATATAGTACTTCCCCAGTGACATACGGAAAGAGGTTAGAGACCATTGGGGCTGCTATAACAAAATTCTACAGATTGAGTGGCTTAAAACTACAGATATGTATTTCCTAGAGTCTGAGAGGCTGGGAAGCCCAGCAGATTCCATGTTTTTTTGCTGTCTCCTCATGTGGTGGAAGAGGTGAGGATATCTCTGGGGTCTCTTTTATGAGGGCGCTAATCTCATTCATGAGGGCCCTGCTCTCATGATTCTAATCAACTTCCAAGGGCTCCACTTCCTAAGATCATCACACTGGGGGTTGGGATTTTGACATACAAATTTTGGGGGGACACAAATAAATATTCAGTCCATTGCAAGCTGGAACTATTCTCACCTGATTCAATAAGAAGCCTAAGCCAGCTGTGCTCGCTCAGGTCTTATGAATGCTTTTTGAAGCCTGAAAAAAGTAAGAGGAAGCAGGAAAACTACTAGCTGTCACTTCTCAATGCTAATAGTGTGAATATATCGAACCAGTCCTGTTCTCTATTCTAACACCATGCTCTTGCTGTGCTGTGGACAGGGAAACCACATATGCAAGTGAGATAGAGCTACATGGAAAGTAAAGGAAAAGGGTATATGAGTGTCTACCACAGGAACTTTATGACCTCATTTATACACGTTGTGACACTGATTTGGCCTTTAAGTGGATCTGTTGCACATATATTAGTTCATTTGGTTGCATTTTACATAGCTGAAGCTGCTGAATAGTGAAATTCTGAAAAAGTAGGCTCTTGCTATAGAGCTTATTAAATGTTTCAGCAAAATGCAGCGCTTAGCAGCACCTTCTCACATCGGATCTGAAATGACTTGTTCAAAACTAACATAGCATATTCAACCCATTCTCAGAGCCCACACTCAAGAACTGTCACTGAGCTCCCTCAGTCCAAAGAAGGCATGCTAGATTTCAAATTTCAAAAGTCAAGAGTCCTAACATACAAGGTTTCAAATCACGTTTGGCTCATATTTATAGGCAAAGCACTGCACCCAAAACTGTCCGTCTTTATAAACACTCTACAAAAAGTGCTCAAGTAAAAAACCCCAAACTTGGGAAAAGATCACTCTTCATAATGAAGGACAGCTCACGTGCTATGACCTCCCTGTCTGCACACAGCACAAATCACAAAAAACACAGTATTAATCTATTAAAATTAAAGCTAATAAATGAATGTCAGCATATCAGGGAGAAGAGCAAAGATATATTACTATATTCATCATCAATGCTTGTAAGAAACAAGGCATGCTTCATTCTTATTCTGAAAAAAAAATTCTTGGAAGAAAATATTTCTTCCTGTCTGTGCACTTTTGCACTTTAGTGTCTCACGGACTTATTCCTTTATTTAGGACTTACATTTGGTCCTAAAATACTATATGGGGAG
The DNA here is from genome assembly GCF_028021215.1 of Eschrichtius robustus. Classification (NCBI taxonomy): domain Eukaryota; kingdom Metazoa; phylum Chordata; class Mammalia; order Artiodactyla; family Eschrichtiidae; genus Eschrichtius; species Eschrichtius robustus. Next base: position 32,584,923 of record NC_090834.1, on the reverse strand, counting down.
TCAGAACATTTTTGCTGCAGCATTTGTCTTGGATTCTTTCCTTTTGCTACTGTATATCATCCCCCTGTAGCTTTTTGCTGAAACTGTCCTTCACGTAAAAGTTATATAAAAAAGTCCCTTTCAAAATTGCATAAATTCTGAAATGTAAAACTTTGAAATAACTTAAAATGTTGTCAAACACTAACCAGGTTACCTCTGTGATTTACATTACCCTAATGAGACCTCAGATCCAGTTAATAAAATCCAATATCTGGCATGCTGCGCTGCAGAGGGGCTTCCAGGGTGAGGGGACCTCAGTGATATCCAGGCACTGGGCACTTTAAATTTAGAAATTTTGAACTAGGCTCCTATTTTAATACAGGAAGAATTTTATTAAAATGTTCAGCTAATGCCTTTTTACACTAATATCATTTCAGCAAAGAAAGTCCAAGAGTAAGTTCCAGAAGGAAGATGATTTGCATCATGACTCAGCTCTCAAGGACAGAGACATAAATGTCTATATCCTCCAGACTCTCAGAATGACAGGATTCTCTGAGACCACATATGCTCAGGAGTCCCATGTAAGTGACTCTGGGGACATTGCTTCATTGTTAGCACTTTAATAAACAATAAAGGTTTGCTTTCATTTGCTGAAAGGGAAAAATCCTGTATTCAAAAATCACTGTCATTCAATGAACACACAATGGTTATTAGTATAACTCACAACCTTATGGCATCTTCCACTGTACACTGTGGAGATATCTGGCTAAACTCACCTCTTTAAAAGAACTTCTATTAAGTAATATAACCTACGGTGGCAAGTCAAAGCCATGCTGCATTTAAAATATGTAATCTCCATTACTCTCTGTAGCCTTAGTACACTTAGAGTTGAACAGAAAAATATAAATACAGAAGAACCTCAGGTTTAGACACTAATGTGATTCTTAGCTTTCAGACACTTTAAAACTAATTTGTTTAAATTACCCTCTGTTTTATTTTTGCCTTTCCTTTAAGCTCTGATCTTTGCACCAAAGTCAGTGTGCTGTCATCAATGAGGACAATAGAAACTGACGTTATTTAAGAAATAAGCTGGACCTCTTAAAAAAGAATCTCAGACCACAATTACTAAAACTGCAGGCCAATCACAAGATAATGATAATAGACAATAGACAATTCAAGTCCTGGCATACTAAACAACAAAACAGAACTATATTCAGAATAATTTACCACCAACACCTGTACTTTCTGAAAGCAAAAAAGGGTCAAGAAAATGAAGAGTGCATCTGTAATCTTAACCCCATAAGCAGGAAGTTCTATCTAGTTAGATTTAAAAATAAGTAAGCAATACTGTCAGTTAATTGCTACCTTCACACTTCTTGATTCACACTCTGAGAAATACCAGTTGTGGCCAGTTATTATAACAAAAGCACCAACTGCACAGGCACTAAAATAAAAATATGTAGATGCTATTGCTAAAGGAAGATTTTCTCTGTGCTAAGAGTTGGATCAGGAATGGGTTTCAAAAGTAAATCAGTTTGAGAAAGAATAACAAATATGATATAAGGAAGCATAAATACTCAATTAAGCACTGCAAACTGTTATATTTTAATTCTTCTTGGCTATAGAACCTATTAGTTTCCTCCTGGAGACAGAGACCAAATTCAACCACCCTCTTCCTTGGGTCACCTTTTGTCATTCTGCAAGTGCTGGCAAGGGCTCTACATACATCCCTTTTAGAACAAGAACATAATGTGATGAAGAGTTCTGAAAGGCCAGGAGACTGCAACAGAGCAGCCTCCTACACTGGGTAGAAGGAGACTATCATTTACCAACCTTCACACTCTGTCTCCAATTCATTTCTTAACTACTTCAGTTACCTGGAGCTATTAGGTACTGGGAGACCAAAAATCAAGATTTTGTATCAGGCTGGATAGGATCCAACATACCTCATGCCAAGAACAGGGGATTCCTGTCATCATTCTTCCTTTCTTAACCCCAACATTAGGCAGCAGCTAACAGGGTCAGCAGAGACAAAACGATGGCCCTCAAGTGTAAAGACAGTTCCGTCATTAGATAATGTTTTCGAAACCCCTAGTAAGGGCCATATCTAATCTTTTGTTAGATTTCCTACAATTTGTAATCTGAGGGCCAGGTCTTCTAAGGACCCTAAATTAATGTTTGGAAACTTTTATCTTCTATCTTCCCCTTATTGTATTCTCTGTTTATGTCCTCCGCAAACTTATACCCTGTCTTAATCAGATCAAGAGTATTGTCCCCTTTATTGAGCCATTAGGAACTTTGAGAGAGCAAGTTTAAAATGTCTGGAATCAGAAAAAGGGTTTAATTTAATAAGTTATTACTTTCTCTCATCAGCTCAATTGTTGCCATTAAAATTTCCCAGTGGATGTCCAAACTTTTTCAAAGACCCTTTATTCTTACTCTCTCACCAAAACTCTACAACAGTGTTTCTCAACCTTTTCTTCATATCATCACTCCCCTGGTTAAGCAGCCTTTTTAGACATTCCTTTTTTTCTAATCACATCTGCTCCCTATGAATTGCTAATACTACAGATGTACTGTATATCTGTTTATATGTACTGACTCTTTGGAGGACCACAAACCACTGTAATTTCTAAGACTATTTTTCACCTCCTAAGATCCAACTGCTTTCCTTTGGGGCAATATTACCATTTTTAGAGAATGTCTCTCTATAACAAGAATAAGCTGCCTTTTGAAAATTCCCCCAACTAAAAGTTCATTATGAGCGTTAATTATTTTTACTCTGTATACAACAACTTTCTTTTAATCCAACTACCTTTCCCCCTTTCCTAGCCTTGTTTGTAAATGAGATTGACACTGAGTTAAGTACTGAGCAATCTGAATTAATCAAAGTGTGTGTGTGTATGTGTGCTGTAACTGCAAAACAGCTCTAGCTAAAATATGAAGAAATAAATCCAGGGTAGTTTTCAAATTTTATTAAAATAAAGCATTAGCACTTCTCGTATAGACTAGATAGATGTACAGAGTTTTAACAGCAAAAAGTAAAATGAGATTATTCTTTTCCAAAAAACAGAGATATGAGCTGCGTGACTTGGTTTTAGTCAGAATCTTGGGTTAATGGGCAATGGTTACATACTTTTGATTTTCTGTCCTTGATTTCTTGTAACTCATACTTGGGAAGCTAAGGATTACAAAATTACCGCTATGAAGTCATACAAATTATAAATGGCCTTTTACTCTATGTAGCTGAAAGGGCACATTAAGTGCAAACATTAACAAATCTAAAAACTCAATGAGTAGAAGATTGTCCCTGGTGGAAACATTAATGAGTGAAACAAAGCTATGAAAGTTTAGTCTTGAGCCTAAACCTTTTTTTTAAAATTAATAAGATAATTTTGTGCTTACACTAAGATGAAGAGTTATCAAAAATGCACTGCTAGCATATTTTACACAAAATACTGTGATAAGGTAATTCTATAAATACAGGGTGACCTTCTGCCTGGAGGTTACTCTGTGCCTTCCCTGTACCCCCTCCACTTCAGATGACTTTAGCACACTGAAACACACAGCATACTTGCCACCAGAAAATATAATAAAGTTTTTGTTTGTTTGTTTCAAAGCACAGAAGCCTTTCAGTGATGTCCAAATTAAGGACATACCAAGAGAGAAACTGATAAGAAAATAAGAAGGCTAATATGTAATTACCAGAGGTCAAATGTTGCCAGCTCCAAGAGTGAAGCCATTAAGAATAGCTTGGTGATCTCCTTAGGAGATCTGTTAGAACTTTAAGCAAGCAGAAGGAAAGAAAGATATTTTTGATGAAGGGAAACAAAACAAACACAAAAACCTATGGGTCAGTTCAGGTAGATGGCGAAAACAGCTGCAAATTATTGGCAACATCAGCTGTACTTGAGAATTCAGGAACAAATCAGACCTTGGTGGAGGCCCAGAAAGTCAATAAACGCAATTAAAATCGCTGGGATCCAATGACCCAGGTGTCCTCCATAGTAAAGGAAAACAAACAAGCCTGCTTGGGACCTTGCTTAGGAGAGCTGTTTAAAGAGCTTTGCTTCTTGCAAACAGTTGGAAAGAATTCTATGCAAGACAACTAATAGCAGAAGCCAGGTCCCCCTGGGATACAGATAAAACTCCAAAAGGCATTTTTCTCCCAGACTCTGAGTTTCTGAGCCACGCTGAACTCCACTGGAAAAATCACTCTGGGGATGAAAAGGGCAACATACTGCACACCGCAGTCTCCTCAACATAAATAATACATAAATAAGTTGTCACTCTGTTCCAGCTATCATTTCCTCTGAAATGAATCATTCCCTTTCCCCACACTTAAGAAAAATAAAAATAAATCACCCAGAGAAAGCCACTCTTGAGTCCCTCCACCTATCACAAATGCCCCATCTATCCGTGTTTCCAGTCCAAAAGGTTAGGAGCCTGACCGTGTTGCGGCGCAGCCTGCAACTTTCTTCAACTCTGGGATCCTAGCATCAGTTGACTGTTGGACACCAAAATGACTTCTCTAGGGTCAGGGAGATGAGCCACCTGACCTATCCGATCCCCTCAGGCACACGTCCCACACCCCTCTGTCCATTCCCGAAGAAGGGGCTCTCTCGGGACTGGAGAAAGGACCCGACCCCTCTTCCCCCTCCACCCCCCACCCACCCATACACACAACCAAGGTTCATATGAAAGACTGAAAAGGGGTGTGGGACAACAATGATGACAACAAAAAACGTGATTACTTAATTAAAAAAAATAAAATCTGAGTCTCTTACCATCTCGCCTGAGGTTGGCGTTGCGCAAAGCTTTGATGGATGCGCTCTGCGGAGTTGCAGAAGTGTCCCGGTAGCTGCAAAAGTTTGAGCAGACTAGCGTGTAGACAAGGATGAGCCGGTGCATTGGGATCAGCGACCTAGGGACAGCGTCGCTCCAAGAAAAAGCCGGGACAGGCTCCCAGGACCACGCCGCGCTCTGGCCCCCACGCTCGCCCTGCGCTAGCCCGGGCCGCCCCGCCGTGCTAGTCGCCGAGCTCTCCCCAAACTTCCTGCATGCTGAACTTTCCGCGCGCGGGTGGCGGCCGCACTTCCTTGTGGTGCTGAGAGTTGATAAATGGTGACGGGACAAACAACAGGTTGACGTTTGTTCGCCCCCTCCGGTGGCCGGCAGCTGCAACACAGGCTGCAGGGGGCGGGTGGCGCGGCGTCCCGGGCGGGCGAGCAGAGAAGCCGCGTCCTCGGCCCCAGCGGCGGCGCCGGCCCCTGAGCTGCGCGCACTCGGGCTCCCAGCCGCGGCGCGCGCACAAGGCTGCCTGGGTCCGGCCGAAGCCCGCTCTGCCACTGAGCGCGCCCAGTGTGACCGTAGGACGCAACTCTTCCCACCACTCTGGGCTTAACCCTAGAGGTTAGACCAGAGGGACAGCGGGGAACAAGGAACAGGGTGGCCGGGAGGAAGTGGGAGAGGGTAGAATCCCCACACTTCTCCAGAGGTGATGGGCTCCTCCACCCATAAGACATGGCTCCTGCTTGGGTGATGGTGGGGTTTGGGGAGGAGGGCTGGAGTTGGAAGTTTGTCGTTTACAATAATCAAGATCAGATTCTACTCAGTCAAGATTTTACTAAGTGAAAAAGTGGAAGAGCTCAATAGTAAATGAGCTTGTTTCTGAGCTTCCTTTGAGCTCCAGTAGGTGTGACCTTGGCCAAGTCAAGGTTAATTTCTCAGGGGGAAACACAGCCTGTCCTTCCTATCTCACAGGGCCCTAGGTATGAGAGGTGTGTGTGACCAAGTGTACAGTAAATCCTCAAGGGTGTTGGTATATGTCCCACCCCCTGAAAAGTAGAAGGGGCTAGAAGTTGGGTGGGGTTGAGCCAGGACAGACAGGAAAGTTGAAGAAGTTGAGGGGGGATTGTGTTGTATTCGTGGTCCCCAAAAAGAGGCAGGGAACATCCAGGACTTTGGGCCTCCCTACTCTGAGTGTCTGGAAGCTCGGAGGTCCAGAGGAACTGCCTCTGGATTCCAAGAACTTCTAGATCATGCCTCTATCTCCCAGGGGTAGGGGACTATATATGGAACAGGAGCGAATCAAGACTCTGCTGCTCACTAGCCTTGTCACCTTAAGTCATTTGACATTTTGAGCCTCAGTTTCTTTACTTAAAAAAGGTGAGTAGTCATTCTTTAGTTTGTATGGTTGTGGTGAGAATTATATGAAATAACTTTAGTATTTTGCTTTGTTTGTAGCTGAATCCAACTCCAGATTTACATAATTTCTCAGCTGCTCAAGGAAGAGACATTTTCCAGTCTCTTTTAGGCCTTTCAGCTCCTGAAAGTCTGGGGTATGAGAATATCTCTGTATATGATATATAGAGAGAGCTGGAAGCCCTGAGAAGCCTAGGAAATTCAGGAAAATTTAGACTTGAGATTACACCATCCAAGGCTGACTAATACATGTGTTCTTTCTACATACTCAAAAATTAATGTGGTTTACCTCTTGGCATTTTTGTCTAAAACAGTGTTACAAACTGCATGTTTGTGCATTGTGAAATAAATTACAAGACCAGCATTATTTTTTTTTAACTGACTTTATTTTTTTAGAGCAGTTTTAGGTTCACTGCAAAATTGAGAGGAAGGTCCAGAGATTTCCCATGTGCCCTCTGCCCCCACATATGCATGGCCTTCCCCATTATCAAATCCCCCACCAGAGTGGTACATTTGTTACGACTGATGAACCTGCATTTATGGTACACTCTTGGTTACATATGGTACACATAAAGATTACATTACAGCTCACTCTTGGTGTTGCACATTCTGTGGGTTTCGACAAATATAAAATGGCGTATTTGCCGTTAAATATTGCATATTTGCCAATATTCATACCATATTCATCATTGTGGTATCATACAGAGTACTTTTACTGCTCTAAAAATCCTCTGCTGCAGCATTATTTTTTAAATAAATATAAATAGAATGAAATACAATAGCTTTTAATTATCAGATTGTTTCATGACTATTTTGTTTCAAACACACACAAGCACAGGGATGTAAAAGGTATTTCCATCAAGCCTGATCAAAAAGTTTGTAAGTCACTGGGAAAAGAGGTCTCAAAATATAATCAGTCCCTGGAAGAGGCACCGATGAGGGACATAAAACCTGGGCTTACATTTGATCATTTATTCACTCAGCAAGTTTTAATTAAGCATTAGATTTTCCCTCTTGCCATAGCCTAGTCTAAAAACCCTGGGGATAAAATAGTGAACATGAAACATAAAATCTCTACTTCCTTGGAGTGTACATTCTAATGGATGAGAGAGATCATAAACAAATATATATCTGTATTAATAAGAGAAGAGGGTCAAAGATTGATGGGATAGGAGGAGGGTAATTAAAATATATGATACCACTTTTAAAAAGTGTTTAGAAACACTCATTAAATTTCATCCATAGCTCCTGACGTGAGAATATAGGAATCATTAGAAAATGTGCAAGTGGCTTATGTTATTATAAGCAAAGAAATACTCAGCAAGATTATTTATCTCAATATCTTATATAAAATATTGAATTTAAAGCACTCAAAGTAGTTTTGTCCAAGATACTAATACTGTGCTATCACAAGGTATTATTCACTCATAATGTCAAATAATTACCTGAGAATAGTGAAGGATGTCACACATAATCAACATGTTCTTCATTTTTAACGTCAGTAAATACACCAAATCAACTATAAAACCAAAAAATTAGGCACCTGAGCCTAACCAATTGTTCAGAACCTTGTTTTCAGTATTACCTAATACTTAATTCTTATAAATTATGTTGATTATATCAACTAAGCTATCACTGTACACAGAGTAGAGTTTAATAAAAATATATTGAGAGAATGGGAAAGGTCTGGTATGGAGATAATAGATAAGATTGTATCAACTAATTTTTCACATGTATCTCAAACTAACTTACCAACAGATTGAATTTGCCACTACATTTTTTTTTTAACATCTTTATTGGAGTATAGTTGCTTTACAATGGTGGGTTAGTTTCTGCTTTATAACAAAGTGAATCAGCTATACATATACATATATCACCATATCTCTTCCCTCTAGCGTCTCCGTCCCTCCCACCCTCCCTATCTCCCCCCTCTAGGTGGTCACAAAGCACCGAGCTGATCTCCCTGTGCTATGCGGCTCCTTCCCACTAGCTATCGATTTTACATTTGGTAGTATATATATCTCCATGCCACTCTCTCACTTTGTCCAACTTACCCTTCCCCCTCCCCGTGTCCTCAAGTCCATTCTCTAGTAGGTCTGTGTCTTTAATCCCGTCCTGCCCCTAGGTTCTTCATAACCACTTTTTTTTTTTTTTAGATTCCATATATATGTGTTAGCATATTGTATTTGTTTTTCTCTTTCTGACTAACTTCACTCTGTATGACAGATTCTAGGTCCATCCACCTCACTACAAATTACTCAATTTCGTTTCTTTTTATGGCTGAGTAATATTCCATTGTATATATGTGCCACATCTTCTTTATCCATTCATCTGTCAATGGACACTTAGGTTGCTTCCATCTCCTGGCTATTGTAAATAAAGCTGCAATGAACATTTGGGTACATGACTCTTTTTGAATTATGGTTTTCTCAGGGTATATGCCCAGTAGTGGGATTGCTGGGTAGTATGGTAGTTCTAATTTTAGTTTTTTAAGGAACCTCCATATTGTTCTCCATAGCGGTTGTATCAATTTACATTCTCACCAACAGTGCAACAGGATTCCCTTTTCTCCACACCCTCTCCAGCATTTACTGTTTGTAGATTTTTTGTTGATGGCCCTCTGACTGGTATGAGGTGATACCTCATTGTAGTTTTGATTTGCATTTCTCTAATGATTAGTGATGTTGAGCATCCTTTCATGTGTTTGTTGGCAATCTGTATATCTTTTTTGGAGAAATGTCTGTTTAGGTTTTCTGCCCATTTTTGGATTGGGTTGTTTGCTTTTCTGATATTGAGCTGCATGAGCTGCTTGTAAATCTTGGAGATTAATCCTTTGTCAGTTGCTTCATTTGCAAATATTTTCTCCCATTCTGAGGGTTGTCTTTTCGTCTTATTTATGGTTTCCTTTGCTGTGCAAAAGCTTTTAAGTTTCATTAGGTCCCATTTGTTTATTTTTGTTTTTATTTCCATTTCTCTAGGAGGTGGGTCAAAAAGGATCTTGCTGTGATTTATGTCACAGAGTGTTCTGCCTATGTTTTCCTCTAAGAGTCTGATAGTGTCTGGCCTTACATTTAGGTCTTTAATCCATTTTGAGTTTATTTTTGTCTATGTTGTTAGGGAGTGTTCTAATTTCATTCTTTTACATGTAACTGTCCAGTTTTCCCAGCACCACTTAGTGAAGAGGCTGTCTTTTCTCCATTGTATATTCTTGCCTCCTTTATCAAAGATAAGGTGACCATATGCGTGGGTTTATTTCTGGGCTTTCTATCTGTTCCATTGATCTATATTTCTGTTTTTGTGCCAGTACCATATTGTCTTGATTACTGTAGATTTGTAGTATACTCTGAAGTCAGGGAGCCTGATTCCTCCAGCTCCGTTTTTCTTTCTCAAGATTGCTTTGGCTATTCGCAGTCTTTTGTGTTTCCATAAATATTGTGAAATTTTTTGTTCTAGTTCTGTGAAAAATACCAGTGGTAGTTTGATAGGGACTGCATTGAATCTGTAGATTGCTTTGGGTACTGTAGTCATTTTCACAATGTTGATTCTTCCAATCAAGAACATGGTATATCTCTCAATCTGTTTGTATCATCTTTAATTTCTTTCATCAGTGTATTATAGTTTTCTGCATACAGATCTTTTCTCAGCTTAGGCAGGTTATTCCTAGGTGTTTTATTCTTTTTGTTGCAATGGTAAATGGGAGTGTTTCCTTAATTTCTCTTTCAGATTTTTCATCATTAGTGTATAGGAATGCAAGAGATTTCTGTGCATTAATTTTGTATCCTGCTACTTTACCAAATTCATTGATTAGCTCTAGTAGTTTCCTGGTAGCATCTTTAGGATTCTCTATGTATAGTATCATGTCATCTGCAAACAGTGACAGCTTTACTTCTTCTTTTCCGATTTGGATTCCTTCTATTTCTTTTTCTACTCTGATTACTGTGGCTAAAACTTCCAAAACAATGTGGAATAATAGTGGTGAGAGTGGGCAACCTTGACTTGTTCCTGATCTTAGTGGAAATGGTTTCAGTTTTTCACCATTGAGAATGATGTTGGCTGTGGGTTTGTCATATATGGCCTTTATTATGTTGAGGTAAGTTCCCTCTGTGCCTACTTTCTGGAGGGTTTTTATCATAAATGTGGGTTGAATTTTGTCAAAAGCTTTTTCTGCATTTATTGAGATGAACATATGGTTTTTATTCAGTTTTTTGATACAGTATATCACATTGATTGATTTGCATATATTGAAGAATCCTTGCATTCCTGGGATAAACCTCACTTGATCATGGTGTATGATCCTTTTAATGTGCTGTTGGATTCTGTTTGCTAGCATTTTCTTGAGGATTTTTCCTCTATGTTCATCAGAGATGTTGGCATGTAGTTTTCTTTCTTTGTGACATCTTTGTCTGGTTTTGGTATCAGGGAGATGGAGGCCTCATAGAATGAGTTTGGGACTGTTCCTCCCTCAGCTATGGTTTGGAAGACTTTGAGAAGGATAGGTGTTATCTCTTCTCTAAATGTTTGATAGAATTAGCCTGGGAAGGCATCTGGTCCTGGGCTTTTGTTTGTTGGAAGATTTTTAATCACAGTTTCAATTTCAGTGTTTATGATTCGTCTGTTTATATTTTCTATTTCTTCCTGGTTCAGTATCAGAAGGTTGTGCTTTTCTAGGAGTTTGTTCATTTCTTCCAGGTTGTCCATTTTATTGGCATATAGTTGCTTATAGTAATCTCTCATGATCCTTTGTATTTCAGCAGTGTCAGTTTTTACTTCTCCTTTTTCATTGTTAATTCTGTTGACTTGAGTCTTCTCTCTTTTTTTCTTGATGAGTCTGGCTAATGGTTGCTCAATTTTGTTTATCATCTCAAAGAACCAGTTTTAGTTTTATTGATCTTTGCTATTGTTTCCTTCATTTCTTTTTCATTTATTTCTGATCTGATCTTTATGATTTCTTTCCTTCTGCTAACTTTGGGGTTTTTTGTTCTTCTTTCTATAATTGTGTTAGATATAAGGTTAGGTTGTTTATTTGAGATGTTTCTGGTTTCTTGAGGTAGGATTTTATTGCTATAAACTTCCCTCTTAGAACTGCTTTTGATGCATCCCATAGGTTTTGGGTTGTTGTGTTTTCACTCTCATTTGTTCCTAGATATTTTTTGATTTCCTTTTGATTTCTTCAGTGATCTCTTGGTTATTAAATAGTGTATTGTTTAGCCTCTATGTATTTGTATTTTTTACAGATTTTTTCCTGTAATTGATATCTAGTCTCATAGCGTTGTGGTCGGAAAAGATATTTGATACTCTTTCAATTTTGTTAAATTTACCAAGGCTTGAAATTTGACCCAAGATATGATCTATTCTGGAGAATGTTCCATTAGCACTTGAGAAGAAAGTGTATTCTGTTTTTTTTTTTTTTGGATGGAATGTCCTATAAATATCAATTAATTCCGTCTTGTTTAAAGTATCATTTAAAGCTTGTATTTCCTTATTTATTTTCATTTTGGATAATCTGTCCATTGGTGAAAGTGGGGTGTTAAAGTCCCAAACAAACAATGACTGTGTTACTGTCGATTTCCCCTTTTATGGCTGTTAGCATTTGTCTTATATATCGAGGTGCTCCTATGTTAGGTGCATAAATATTTACAATTTCTATATCTTCTTCTTGGATTGATCCCTTGATCATTATCTAGTGTCCTTCTTTGTCTCTTGTAATAGTCTTTATTCTAAAGTCTATTTTGGCTGATATGAGAATTGCTACTCCAGCTTTCTTTTGATTTCCATTTGCATGGAATATCTTTTTTCATTCCCTCACTTTCAGTCTGTATGTGTCCCTAGGTCTGAAGTGGATCTCTTGTAGATAGCATATATACAGGTCTTGTTTTTGTATCCATTCAGCCAATCTGTGTCTTTTGGTCAGAGCATGTAATCCAATTACATTTAAGGTAATTATTGATATGTATGTATTACCATTTTCTTAATTGTTTTGGTTTGTTTTTGTAGGTCTTTTCCTTCCTTGTGTATCCTGCCTGGAGAGGTTCCTTTAGCATTTGTTGTAAAGCTGGTTTCTTTGTGCTGAATTCTCGTAGCTTTTGCTTGTCTGTAAAGGTTTTAGTTTCTCCATCAAATCTGAATGATATCCTTGCTGAGTAGAGTAATCTTGGTTGTAGGTTTTTCCCTTTCATCACTTCAAATTTGTCCTGCCACTCTCTTCTGGCTTGCAGAGTTTCTGCTGAAAGATCAGCTGTTTACCTTATGGGGATTCCCTTGTATGCCATTTGTTGCTTTTCCCTTGCTGGCTTTAATATTTTTTCTTTGTATTTAATTTTTGATAGTTTGATTAATATGTATCTTGGCATGTTTCTCCTTGGATTTATCCTGTATGGGACTCTCTGTGCTTCCTGGACTTGATTGACTATTTCCTTTGCCATATTAGGGAAGTTTTCAACTATAATCTCTTCACATATTTTCTCAGTCCCTTTCTTTTTCTTTTCTTCTTCTGGGACCCCTATAATTCGAATGTTTGTGTGTTTAATGTTGTCCCAGAAGTCTCTGAGGCTGTTCTCAACTCTTTTCATCCTTTTTTCTTTATTCTGCTCTGCAGTAGTTATTTCCACTATTTTGTCTTCCAGGTCACTTATCCATTCTTCTGCCTCAGTTATTCTGCTATTGATTCCTTCTAGAGAATTTTTAATTTCATTTATTGTGTAGTTCATCATTGTTTGTTTGCTCTTTAGTTCTTGTAGGTCCTTGTTAAACGTTTCTTGTATTTTCTCCATTCTATTTCCAAGATTTTGGATCATCTTTACTACCATTATTCTGAATTCTTTTTCAGGTAGACAGCCTATTTCCTCTTCATTTCTTTGGTCTGGTGGGTTTTTACCTTGCCCCTTCATCTGCTGTGTGTTTGTCTTCTCATTTTGCTTAACTTACTTTGTTTGAGGTCTCCTGTTTGTAGGCTGCAGGTTCGTAGTTCCTGTTGTTTTTGGTGTCTGCCCCCAGTGGCTAAGGTTGTTTCAGTGGATTGTGTAGGCTTCCTGGTGGAGGGGACAAGTGCCTGTGTTCTGGTGGAGGAGGCTGGATCTTGTGTTTCTGGTGGGCAGGTCCACGTCCGGTGGTGTGTTTTGGGGTGTCTGTAACCTTATTATGATTTTTGGCAGCATTTGTGCTAGTGGGTGGGGTTGTATTCCTGTCTTGCTAGTTGTTTGGCATAGGGTGTCCAGCACTGTTGCTTGCTGGTCTTTGAGTGGAGCTGGTTCTTGGCGTTGAGATGGAGATCTCTGGGAGATTTTCACCATCTGATATTACATGGATCTGGGAGGTCTCTGGTGGACCAGTGTCCTGAATTCAGCTCTCCCACCTCAGAGGCACAGGCCTGAACCTGGCCGGAGCACCAAGGCCCTGTCATCCCGATGGCTCAGAATAAAAGGGAGAAAAAAAGAAAGAAAGAAAAAAGAAAAAAATAAATAAAATAAAGTTATTTAAATAAAAAATAATTAAAAATTAAAGGTTATTTAAAAAAAGAAAGAAGGAAGAGAGCAACCACACCAAAAAACAAATCCACCAATGATAACAAGCGCTAAAAACTATACTGAAAACAAAAACAAAAACAAAAACGGACAGACAGAACCCTAGGACAAATGGTAAAAGCAAAGCTATACAGACAAAATCACACACAGAAGCATACACATACACACTCACAAAAAGAGAAAAGGGAAAATATATATATATATCGTTCCCCCAAAGTCCACTGCCTCAATTTGGGATGATTCGTTGTCTATTCAGGTATTCCACAGATGCAGGGTACATCAAGTTGTTTGTGGAAATTTAACCCACTGCGCCTGAGGCTACTGGGAGAGACTCCCCTTTCTCTTCTTTGTTCACAGAGCTCCTGGGGTTCCGCTTTGGATTTGGCCCTGCCTTTGCATGTAGGTTGCCTGAGCGCGTCTGTTCTTCCCTCATACAGGAAGGGGTTAAAGGAACAGCTGATTAGGGGGCTCTGGCTCACTCAGGCCAGGGGGTGGAAGGGGTACAGAATGCAGGGAAAGCCTGCGGCAGCAGAGGCCAGCGTGACGTTGCAACAGTGGGAGGTTCGCCGTGTGTTTTCCCATGGAAGTTGTACCTGGATCACGGGACCCTGACAGTGGCACAGGCTCCCGGGAGGGGAGGTGTGGAGAGTGACCTGTGCTGGCACACAGGCTTCTTGGTGGCTGCAGCAGCAGCTTTAGCGTCTCATGCCCATCTCTGGGGTCCATGCTGATAGCCGCGGCTCACGCCCGTCTCTGGAACTCGTTTAGGCGGTGCTCTGAATCCCCTCTCCTCGTGCACTGTGAAACAAAGAGGCAAGAAAAAGTCTCTTGCCTCTTTGGCAGTTCCAGAATTTTTCGCAGACTCCCTCCCAGCTAGCTGTGGCGCACTAGTCCCCTTCAGGCTGTGTTCATGCAGGCAACCCCAGTCCTCTCCCTGGGATCTGACCTCTGAAGCCAGAGCCTCAGCTCCCAACTCCCACCCGCCCTGGTGAGCAGACAAGCCTCTCGGGCTGGTGAGTGCTGGTCGACACTGATCCTCTGTGCGGGAATCTCTCCACTTTGCCCTCCACACCCCTGTGGCTGCGCTCTCCTCCGTGGCTCTGAAGCTTCCCCCCTCGCCACCTGCAGTTTCTGCCCGCGAAGGGCCTTCCTAGTGTGTGGAAACCTTTCCTCCTTCACAGCTCCCTCCCAGAGGTGCAGGTCCTGTCCCTATTCTTTTGTCTCTGTTTTTTCTTTTTTCTTTTGCCCTACCCAGGTACGTGGGGAGTTTCTTGCCTTTTGGAAGTCTGAGGTCTTCTGCCAGCGTTCAGTAGGTGTTCTGTAGGAGTTGTTCCACATGTAGATGTATTTCTGCTGTATTTGTGGGGTGGAAGATGATCTCCACGTCTTACTCTTCTGCCATCTTGAAGGTCTCCCTGCCACTACATTTTAAATGCACATAGGTCAATTAGAACATGAGGCCATGCAATGAAAACAGATTTTAAATATTTATTACTATTTACAATAATATAAATCAACTATTCTATATTTATTTCATTTTCTATGACATTTGTATAACTATAAAAGAAACCTGTATTATTTACAAAGTTTTTTTAAATGAGGGTAACTAATAATAGGTAAATATATTTACCTATTATTATAAAATGGCATTTATCTCAAACATATTCTGGCAGTGATAATTTGATAAAAGGGTAGGTTAGGATATGACACTATTTTTATCATCTGCTCTTCCTTTGTTTAATAGACACAAGAATGATGTTTCCTATTACATCTTCAAATATGCTTAGCTTCTTTCACTAACTCATAAAAACTATGGTAGAAAAGGAATGAAATGTGGCATGACTTTTTTGAAGCCTTTCATTTCTTCAAGTGGCTCACACCAGTGTCTTTTTTTTTTTTTTTTTTTAATAAACCTCTACCAACTTTGAGTGAAGTCTGCTTTATTCAAAGAGGACATCCCTCTCATTCGTCTTCTACTCAAAAAAAGCAAAACACTTTGACATGACATCCTAATTTCTGCTCTGCTCCTAGACTATTGAACTTGGTCGATATTGAAGCTTTATGGGAATTAGATCCTTTCCTATGAAATGAGAGTGTTAGATTAGATAACATTAAAGATTTATTTCAGAAATCTGAATATTTTGTTTTATTTTTTAAACCTTGCCTTCACTCATTATTTTTCACCATGTACTCTATATGTAGCTTTGTCAAGCTCAAATGAATTTTAAATAGTTGTAGAAGGTCTGGTTTTATATAAGAATAAAAGTTTTCTGTAAATTTTAATGAGCTGATATTTTGATATTTCAATAACTAATCTATAATAAAATTATAGCTCAGATGTTGGTTTATTATTTAAGATTAATACTTTTATTTTCAAAATTTTATTTTCTTTTAAAGAAATCAATGGTTCCGCTCTATAAAAACATAGGTAAGGAGAACATGTTTTACTGGTAGAAAGAACTCAATAGAAGAAATATGGTTGACTAAAATTATGACAAATTTAGAAAATAGATGCTTTAAGATGTATAGCAAAATGATTTTGACCTGTGATTTGCCTCAAAAAAAAAACTGGATTAAACTCAGTTATTTTCAAAATAAAAAGATGTTTGAATATTCTGGGTGCCAAAGAATGAAATTACATATTTTTAAGATGACAAATTCTGATATATTTTTCAATAGTTCTGCATGATTTTCAAAACCTGGAATACTGGGATGGTTACAGAATATTTTGTATCAAGTGTGTGTAAAATATATTATTAAATTATGTTAACTCCAACAAATAGCACACCCTTTTTTAACCAATCTTATGACTCTTTTAACAATAAAAGTTACCTGTTTAAACTCTTTCATATTTTTAACTGACTTATTTGTCATGTTTATCACATTTATCCTTTTATTCCCATTGTCATGAGTAATAAAATAAATTGTATAAGGACTTTTTAAGCATCTTGTCTTTAAATAGGGTTTAAAGAGGAAGAAAATGATTCTGGAATTAGGGCTGTTTGGAGGAATGAAACTTATTGGTTTATTTAATTTGTTTCAAAGCAGCATTAGTCTACTCTTCTTTTCAGTTATTGGTGAGGGATCCTATGTCCTGAACATTGCCTTTCCACAACAGGCCATGGCACTGAGTTCCTTCTTGTTAAGTCTTTATCTTTACAACTCTGATTTCAATGGCACATACTAAATGTATACCATAAAAACACATGACAAATGGTAATGATGTTTCTTTCTACTTGAGAGACTCAAATGTGAGCCTATGTCTATTTTCTGTGTCCTAACTTGAAGAAAATCATAGTACATGGCAATGCAATCCTAAGCCCAGGTGTGTTCAATTTATACTACACTCTATTATTTACTTTATATATTATATATATATATATATATATACATATATATATGTATATATATATATATATATATATAAACTGTTCTAGGTTCCTAAATAGCAATGTCAAATACATTTGACATAATGCTGATACATTTTGAGCACTAGGTTCCAGATGTGATATTTTAAAATTAGTGGTAGGTGAGACTATCAGCTTGACTTTTTGACAACTAACAGGTCCAGTCAGTCAGTTAGGTAAGGTAGGTGTTCTGTTCTGTTCTGTTCTGTTCTGTAAAACATTAGTTTACCTTTACTTCAGTGAATTAACCAGTGATACAGCTTAATAGAATGAGTCATTAAGTTATAAGTTTATCATGTAAAAGAATCCCCACATCTATAATTCTTTTTCAGTTTAGCTATATTTTTTTATTTCCATCTACCGATTCTTGAGATGCATTATCTAAATTTAAGGTTTCAAAGATGAATATGTTGTCTATACTGCAGGATTTCTTACTTAATCGATCTGGGATGTCTGCCAGTCGCCTTCAGAATTCTGCACTTTTATCTTTATAAGATTGGCTTATAGCCAGTGAATTATCATACTTTAAGTTCTTCTCTTACCTTGCTATTTCTTGAGCCAGAAATTGGTATTCAGGTCTTCAAAATTTCCTTTCCTTGACTGAGAGTTTAATTCAATCAAGGAAATATTTTATTATATTTATGTCCCTTGGGATTCCATATTACACACTTATTCTTCTGTTCAGTTGAGCCAATACTGAATTTATTAATAAGATGATATTTAAAATTTGAGTATTTAACTCTTATTAATGACCAGATTCTTTTTTTTTTCTCTTCAGCTACTTTAACTCATCTGATGTGTATTCTTCTCCATCAAGGAGTTGCTTTTAAGAGTTTGAGATTGAGGACATCTTTTGTGTTCTAAAATCTCAGTTATCTTTTCAGACTTCCCTCCTTATATTTAGTCTACTAAAGAAAATAAAATTGCACAGTGGAAGAGAATTAAGTGTTGAAAGTGTTGTGCAAAATGAATAATATAGTTTACTTGGAATAACTAACTTGTGGTAGAAATGAATCACATCATTAGACCTTGACCCTGATTCTTCTTTTTTTCTTTTGGAGTCACAAGAAATTTGTTTCCTGAGGAAAGACTAGCAGTGTCCCTCATTTGAAAATTTTACACTTCTACAAATGAGAGACTGTTTTGATAAAGGGTAGACAATACTCACTAGTCTCATCAACATAATCTTATTTTTCAGTATTGTATACTGATTGACTAAGTAAAGAATCCTCAAGTGACCCTAAAGTATAAAATAATGTGGCATCTTTGAAAGGTCATGTTTCATGATTATATACTTTATGCTTGAGCATAGGCCACTTTCAAAGTAATGAAAAGCCATCTGTGGTTCAAACTATTTATTGAACGTTCCTGTTTTAAAGTAGGCTACAATGAAACTCTGTACATCTCAGGAAGGTTTGAAGAAACAAGCAAGCTCATTGACTTCATGTATAACAGTCAATGAGATGCAATTTCAAGAATGGACTGGATAAAGTGAAAAACAATAAAAATGTGACAAAGAAAGGATGTGGGAAACCATAGCAAACAAGTAGGTCATTTCAAGGTAATAAGGGTTAAAAAAGTCTGTCCAATTAAAGTCTGTCTGTGTACCATATATAAATGTAGAAAAACTAATATTCATACTTATGAAGGTACACGGATAGTGATGTATCACTGTGGAAACTATTTTTTAAGAATTATGAAAATAAAGCCTTGAGATAAGTGGGAGTGGAGGGAGAGTTGACATAGTGGTAAAGGATGCAGAGAGACAAAAATTGTCTTCAAGTACTTGAAGAAGTGAAGATCTATTATATGGCAGATTAAATAAACATTTTCTTCTCTATTCTGTGTATAGGAACAAAGGATGGGGTTTAGCAGGAGGCACATTCCAGTTAATACACTGTATAATTTGACCTGTTTAAGAGTGGAATGAATTGAATCTTAAGACAGAAGTTGTTTTATTTTTTAATTACTAAAAGCATTATCATGGGAACTGCACAAATATTAAAAGTATTAAAAATGAAGTTACATCATTAAGAAGAAATTTTAAAGGCCTTCAACTTATTTTTCCAACTCTAAGATTTGTAATTCTATGATCATATCTCCCACAAGATTATTAAGTTGTTTTTTTTTTTAACATCTTTATTGGAGTATAATTGCTTTACAATGGTGTGTTAGTTTCTGTTTTATAAAAAAGTGAATCAGTTATACATATACATATGTCCCCATATCTCTTCCCTCTTGCGTCTCCCTCCCTCCCACCCTCCCTATCCCACCCCACTAGGTGGTCACAAAGCACCGAGCTGATCTCCCTGTGCTATGCGGCTGCTTCCCCCTAGCTATCTGTTTTACGTTTGGTAGTGTATATATGTCCATGCCACTCTCTCACTTTGTCCCAGCTTACCCTTCCCCCTCCCCGTATCCTCAAGTCCATTCTCTAGTAGGTCTGCATCTTTATTCCTGTCTTGCCCCTAGGTTCTTCTCACCATTTCTTTTTCTTTCTTTCTTTCTTTTTTCTTTTTTTGATTCCATATATATTTGTTAGCATACGGTATTTGTTTTTCTCTTTCTGACTTACTTCACTCTGTATGACAGTCTCTAGGTCCATCCACTTCACTACAAATAACTCAGTTTCATTCCTTTTTATGGCTGAGTAATATTCCATTGTATATATGTGCCACATCTTTATCCATTCATCTGTTGATGGACACTTAGGTTGCTTCCATGTCCTGGCTATTGTAAATAGAGCTGCAATGACCATTTTGGTACATGACTCTTTTTGAATTCTGGTTTTCTCAGGGTATATGCCCAGTAGTGGGATTGCTGGGTTTTATTGTAGTTCTATTTTTAGTTTTTTAAGGAACCTCCATACTGTTCTCCATGGTGGCTGTATCAATTTACATTCCCACCAACGGTGCAAGAGGGTTCCTTTTTCTCCACACCCTCTCTAGCATTTATTGTTTGTAGATTTTTTGATGATGGCCATTCTGACTGGTGTCCGATGATATCACATTGTAGCTTTGATTTGCATTTCTCTTATGATTAATGATGTTGAGCATTCTTTAATGTGTTTGTTGGCAATTTGTACATCTTCTTTGGATAAATGTCTATTTAGGTCTTCTGCCCATTTTTGGATTGAGTTGTTTGTTTTTTTGATATTGAGCTGCATGAGTTGCTTGAACAATAATCCTATCATATACAGCACAGCTGGGAATTTTTAATAGTTCTATTTCAGATCCTTTTTAAATGTTTTTAGTTATTAGAAGAGTTGTCTAGACTCCCATTAAGGCATAGTAGCATTCTTAAAATGGTCCTAAGGCATATAAAAGGATGATCTTATACTGAGAATAAAAAATATACAGATTAGTTTTCTTCTTAATCTGGCCAGCTTTTTGAATAGTGCTATGACTACACATATATTTTTCCCTAATGCATTAAAGTTGCTGTAATTGTTTTTCTAGCACAATATTAATTTTAACAATCTCAAAAAGTTGTCGAATTCACTTTTGAGGCCAAATATAGCTGCAGAAAATATGAAAACATTAAGGCTGACAAAATCTGAACTTTTTTACATTATTTCAAAAATAACTCATTCAGCAATTTGAAGGAACTATAATAAAACTGAGGAGCAATCTCTGAACAGCCAAACTAAGTGTTCCAAAGATCATTCTGAAAAGTCTGTGTACTTCACTTTATGGGAAAACTTCAGGCCCTAATTCAGAGCTGACTTGGTTTTACTTTGTACACAGTTTTTTTTTTTTTTTTTTTTTAAACATCTTTATTGAAGTATAATTGCCTTACAATGGTGTGTTAGCTTCTGCTTTATAACAAAGTGAATCAGTTATACATATACAATATGTTCCCATTTCTCTTCCCTCTTGCATCTCCCTCCGTCCCACACTCCCCATCCCACCCCTCTAGGTGGTCACAAAGCACCGAGCTGATCTCCCTGTGCTATGCGGCTGCTTCCCACTAGTTATCTATTTTACATTTGGTAGTGTATATATGTCCATGACACTCTCTTACCCTGTCACATCTCACCCCACCCCCTCCCCATATCTTCAAGTCCATTCTCTAGTAGGTCTGTGTCTTTATTCCCGTCTTGCCACTAGGTTCTTCATGGCCTTTTTTTTTTTTTTTCCTTAGATTCCGTATATATGTGTTAGCATACTGTATTTGTTTTTCTCTTTCTGACTTACTTCACTCTGTATGACAGACTCTAACTCCATCCACCTCATTACAAATACCTCCATTTCATTTCTTTTTATGGCTGAGTAATATTCCATTGTATATATGTGCCACATCTTCTTTATCCATTCATCTGTCGATGGACATTTAGGTTGCTTCCATGTCCTGGCTATTGTAAATAGAGCTGCAATGAACATTTTGGTACATGACTCTTTTTGACCTATGGTTTTCTCAGGGTATATGCCCAGTATTGGGATTGCTGGGTCGTATGGTAGTTCTATTTGTAGTTTTTTAAGGAACCTCCATACTGTTCTCCATAGTGGCTGTATCAATTTACATTCCCACCAACAGTGCAAGAGTGTTCCCTTTCCTCCACACCCTCTCCAGCATTTATTGTTTCTAGCTTTTTTGATGATGGCCATTCTGACTGGTGTGAGATGATATCTCATTGTAGTTTTGATTTGCATTTCTCTAATGATTAATGATGTTGAGCATTCTTTCATGTGTCTGTAGGCCATCTGTATATCTTCTTTGGAGAAATGTCTATTTAGGTCTTCTGCCCATTTTTGGATTGGGTTGTTGGTTTTTTTGTTATTGAGCTGCATGAGCTGCTTGTAAATCTTGGAGATTAATCCTTTGTCAGTTGCTTCATTTGCAAATATTTTCTCCCATTCTGATGGTTGTCTTTTGGTCTTGTTTATGGTTTCCTTTGCTGTGCAAAAGCTTTTAAGTTTCATTAGGTCCCATTTGTTTATTTGTGTTCTTATTTCCATTTCTCTGGGAGCTGGGTCAAAAAGAATCTTGCTGTGATGTATGTCATAGAGTGTTCTGCCTATGTTTTCCTCTAAGAGTTTGATAGTGTCTGCCCTTACACTTAGGTCTTTAATCCATTTTGAGTTTATTTTTGTGCATGGTGTCAGGGAGTGTTCTAATTTCATACTTTTACATGTACCTGTCCAATTTTCCCAGCACCACTTATTGAAGAGGCTGTCTTTTCTCCACTGTATATTCTTGCCACCTTTATCAAAGATAAGGTGACCATATGTGTGTGGGTTTATCTCTGGGCTTTCTATCCTGTTCCATTGGTCTATATTTCTGTTTTTGTGCCAGTACCAAACTGTCTTGATTACTGAAGCTTTGTAATATAGTCTGAAGTCAGGGAGCCTGATTCCCCCAGCTCCATTTTTCGTTCTCAAGATTGCTTTGGCTATTCGGGGTCTTTTGTGTTTCCATACAAATTGTGAAATTTTTTGTTCTAGTTCTGTGAAAAATGCCAGTGGTAGTTTGATAGGGATTGCATTGAATCTGTAGATTGCTTTGGGTAGTAGAGTCATTTTCTCAATGTTGATTCTTCCAATCCAGGAACATGGTATATCTCTCCATCTATTTGTATCATCTTTAAGTTCTTTCATCAGTGTCTTATAATTTTCTGCATACAGGTCTTTTGTCTCCTTAGGTAGGTTTATTCCTAGATATTTTACTCTTTTTGTTGCAATGGTAAATGGGAGTGTTTTCTTAATTTCACTTTCAGATTTTTCGTCATTAGTGTATAGAAATGCAAGAGATTTCTGTGCATTTATTTTGTATCCTGCTACTTTACCAAATTCATTGATTAGCTCTAGGAGTTTTCTGGTAGCATCTTTAGGATTCTCTATGTGTAGTATCATGTCATCTGCAAATAGTGACAGCTTTACTTCTTCTTTTCCGATTTGGATTCCTTTTATTTCTTTGTCTTCTCTGATTGCTGTGGCTAACACTTCCAAAACTATGTTGAATAATAGTGGTGAGAGTGGGCAACCTTGTCTTGTTCCTGATCTTAGTGGAAATGGTTTCAGTTTTTCACCATTGAGGACAATGTTGGCTGTGGGTTTGTCATATATGGCCTTTATTATGTTGAGGAAGGTTCCCTCTATGCCTACTTTCTGCAGGACTTTTATCATAAATGGGTGTTGAATTTTGTCGAAAGCTTTCTCTGCATCTATTGAGATGATCATATGGTTTTTCTCCTTCAATTTGTTAATATGGTGTATCACATTGATTGATTTGCGTATATTGAAGAATCCTTGCATTCCTGGGATAAACCCCACTTGATCATGGTGTATGATCCTTTTAATGTGCTGTTGGATTCTGTTTGCTAGTATTTTGTTGAGGATTTTTGCATCTATGTTCATCAGTGATATTGGCCTGCAGTTTTCTTTCTTTGTGACATCTTTGTCTGGTTTTGGTATCAGGGTGATGGTGGCCTCGTAGAATGAGTTTGGGAGTGTTCCTCCCTCTGCAATATTTTGGAAGAGTTTGAGAAGGATAGGTGTTAGCTCTTCTCTAAATGTTTGATAGAATTCACCTGTGAAGCCATCTGGTCCTGGGCTTTTGTTTGTTGGAAGGTTTTTAATCACAGTTTCAATTTCAGTGCTTGTGATTTGTCTGTTCATATTTTCTATTTCTTCCTGGTTCAGTCTCGGCAGTTTGTGCATTTCTAAGAATCTGTCCATTTCTTCCAGGTTGTCCATTTTATTGGCATAGAGTTGCTTGTAGTAATCTCTCATGATCTTTTGTATTTCTGCAGTGTCAGTGGTTACTTCTCCTTTTTCATTTCTAATTCTATTGATCTGAGTCTTCTCCCTTTTTCTCTTGATGAGTCTGGCTAATGGTTTATCAATTTTGTTTATCTTCTCAAAGAACCAGCTTTTAGTTTCATTGATTTTTGCTATTGTTTCCTTCATTTCTTTTTCATTTATTTCTGATCTGATCTTTATAATTTCTTTCCTTCTGCTGGCTTTGGGGTTTTTTTGTTCTTCTTTCTCTAATTGCTTCAGGTGCAAGGTTAGGTTGTTTATTCGAGATGTTTCCTGTTTCTTGAGGTAGGCTTGTATTGCTATAAACTTCCCTCTTAGCACTGCTTTTGCTGTTTCCCATAGGTTTTGGGTCGTCGTATCTCCATTGTCATTTGTTTCTAGGTATTTTTTGATTTCCCCTTTGATTTCTTCAGTAATCACTTCATTATTAAGTAGTGTATTGTGTAGCCTCCATGTGTTTGTATTTTTTTTTTTTTTTTAATTTTTTTTTATTTATTTATGGCTGTGTTGGGTCTTCATTTCTGTACGAGGGCTTTCTCCATTTGCGGCAAGCGGGGGCCACCCTTCATCGCGGTGCGCAGGCCTCTCACTATCGTGGCCTCTCTCCTTGCGGAGCACAGGCTCCAGACGCGCAGGCTCAGCAATTGTGGCTCACGGGCCCAGCCGCTCCGCGGCACGCGGGATCCTCCCAGACCAGGGCCCGAACCCGCGTCCCCCGCATTGGCAGGCAGACCCCCAACCACTGCGCCACCAGGGAAGCCCCATGTGTTTGTATTTTTTACAGATCTTTTCCTGTAATTGATATCTAGTCTCATAGCGTTGTGGTCGGAAAAGATACTTGATACGATTTCAATTTTCTTAAATTTACCAAGGCTTGATTTATGACCCAAGATATGATCTATCCTGGAGAATGTTCCATGAGCACTTGAGAAAAATGTGTATTCTGTTGCTTTTGGGTAGAATGTCCTATAAATATCAATTAAGTCCATCTTGTTTAATGTCTCATTTAAAGCTTGTGTTTCCTTATTTATTTTCATTTTGGATGATCTGTCCATTGGTGAAAGTGGGGTGTTAAAGTCCCCTACTATGATTGTGTTGCTGTCGATTTCCCCTTTTATGGCTGTTAGTATTTGCCTTATGTATTGAGGTGCTCCTATGTTGGGTGCATAAATATTTACAATTGTTATAGCTTCCTCTTGGATCGATCCCTTGATCATTATATAGTGTCCTTCTTTGTCTCTTGTAATAGTCTTTATTTTAAAGTCTATTTTGTCTGATATGAGAATTGCTACTCCAGCTTTCTTTTGATTTCCATTTGCATGGAATATCTTTTTCCATCCCCTCACTTTCAGTCTGTATGTGTCTCTAGGTCTGAAGTGGGTCTCTTGTAGACAGCATATATATGGGTCTTGTTTTTGTATCCATTCAGCCAGCCTGTGTCTTTTGGTGGGAGCTTTTAATCCATTTACATTCAAGGTAATTATCGATATGTATGTTCCTATTCCCATTTTCTTAAATGTTTTGGGTTTGTTATTGTAGGTGTTTTCCTTCTCTTGTGTTTCCTGCCTAGAGAAGTTCCTTTAGCATTTGTGGTAAAGCTGGTTTGGTGGTGCTGAACTCTCTCAGCTTTTGCTTGTCTGTAAAGGTTTTAATTTCTCCATCGAATCTGAATGAGATCCTTGCTAGGTAGAGTAATCTTGGTTGTAGGTTTTTCTCCTTCATCACTTTAAGTATATCCTGCCACACTCCCTTCTGGCTTGCAGAGTTTCTGCTGAAAGATCAGATGTTAACCTTATGGGGATTCCCTTGTGTGTTATTTGTTTTTTTTCCCTTGCTGCCTTTAATATGTTTTCCTTATATTTAATTTTTGACAGTTTGATTAATATGTGTCTTGGCGTGTTTCTCCTTGGGTTTATCCTGTATGGGACTCTCTGTGCTTCCAGGACTTGATTAACTATTTCCTTTCCCATATTAGGGAAGTTTTCAACTATAATCTCTTCAAATATTTTCTCAGTCCCTTTCTTTTTCTCTTCTTCTTCTGGGACCCCTATAATTCAAATGTTGGTGCGTTTAATGTTGTCCCAGAGGTCTCTGAGACTGTCCTCAGTTCTTTTCATTCTTTTTTCTTTATCCTGCTCTGTAGTAGTTATTTCTACCATTTTATCTTCCAGGTCACTTATCCTTTCTTCTGCCTCAGTTATTCTACTATTGATCCCATCTAGAGTATTTTTAATTTCATTTATTGTGTTTTTCATCATTGCTTGGTTCCTCTTTAGTTCTTCTACGTCCTTGTTAAATGTTTCTTGCATTTTGTCTATTCTATTTCCAAGATTTTGGATCATCCTTACTATCATTATTCTGAATTCTCTTTCAGGTAGACTACCTATTTCCTCTTCATTTGTTAAGTCTGGTGTGCTTTGACCCTGCTCCTTCATCTGCTGTGTGTTTTTCTGTCGTCTCATTTTGCTTATCTTACTGTGTTTGGGGTCTCCTTTTCACAGACTGCAGGTTTGTAGTTCCCGTTGTTTTTGGTATCTGTCCCCAGTGGCTAAGGTTGGTTCAGTGGGTTGTGTAGGCTTCCTGGTGTAGGGAACTAGTGCCTGAGCTCTGGTGGATGAGGCTGGATCTTGTCTTTCTGGTGGGCACATCCACATCTGGTGGTGTATTTTGGGGTGTCTGTGGCCTTATTATGATTTTAGGCAGCCTCTCTGCTAATGGATGGGGCTGTGTTCCTGTCTTGCTAGTTGTTTGGCATAGGGTGTCCAGCACTGTAGCTTGCTGGTCGTTGAGTGAAGCTGGGTCTTGATGTTGAGATGGAGATCTCTGAGAGATTTTTACCGTTTGGTATTACGTGGAGCTGGGAGGTCTCTTGTGGACCAGTGTCCTGAAGTTGGCTCTCCCACCTCAGAGGCCCGGCCCTGATGCCTGGCTGGAGCACCAAGAGCCTTTCGCCCACACGGCTCAGAGTAAAAGGGAGAAAAAATAGAAAGAAAGAAAGAAAGAAAGAAAGAAAGAAAGAAAGAAAGAAAGAAAGAAAGAGGCTATAATATAGTGAAGCAAAATAAAGCTATTGTAAAGCAAAGCTATACAGACAAAATCTCACCCAGAAGCATATACATATACACTCACAAAAAAAAAGGAACAGGGGAAAAATTAATATATCCTGCTCCCAAAGTCCACCTCCTGAATTTGGGATGATTCGTTGTCTATTCAGGTATTCAACAGATGCAGGCACATCAAGTTGTTTGTGGAGTTTTAATCCGCTGCCTCTGAGGCTGCTGGGAGAGATTTCCCCTTCTCTTCCCTGTTCACACAGCTCCTGGGGTTCAGCTTTGGATTTGGACCCGCCTCTGCGTGTAGGTCACCTGAGGGCATCTATTCCCCGCCCAGACAGAACGGGGTTAAAGGAGCCGCTGCTTCGGGGGCGCTGGCTCACTCAGGCCGTGGGGAGGGAGGGGTACGGAGGAGGCGGGGCGAGCCTGCGGCAGCAGAGGCCGGCATGACGTTGCACCAGCCTGAGGCGCGCAGTGCGTTCTCCCGGGGAATTTGTCCGGGGATCACGGGACCCTGGCAGTGGCGGGCTGCACTGGCTCCCGGGAGGGGCGGTGTGGAGAGTGACCTGTGCTCACACACAGGCTTTTTGGAGGCGGCAGCAGCAGCCCCAGCGTCTCACGCCTGTCTCTGGGGTCCGCGCTGATCGCCGCGTCTCGCGCCCTTCTCTGGAGTTCGTTTAGGCGGCGCTCTGAATCCCCTCTCCTTGCGCGCAGCGAAACAAAGAGGCAAGAAAAAGCCTCTTGCCTCTTCGGCAGCTGCAGACCTTTTCCCAGTCTCCCTCCCAGTCAGCTGTGGTGCGCTAACCCCTTCAGGCTGTGTTCACGCCGCCAGCCCCAGTCCTTTCCCTGCAATCCGACCGAAGCCCGAGCCTCAGCTCCCAGCCCCACCCGCCCCGGCGGGTGAGCAGACAAGCCTCTCGGGCTGGTGAGCGCTGCTCGGCGCCGAGCCTCTGTGCGGGAGTCTCTCCGTTTTTCCCTCTGCGCCCCTGTTGCTGTGGGGTCTGCGCTGATAGCCGCGGCTCGCGCCCTTCTCTGGAGTTCGTTTAGGCGGCGCTCTGAATCCCCTCTCCTTGCGCGCAGCGAAACAAAGAGGCAAGAAAAAGTCTCTTGCCTCTTCGGCAGCTGCAGACTTTTTCCCGGTCTCCCTCCCAGCCAGCTGTGGTGCGCTAACCCCTTCAGGCTGTGTTCACGCCGCCAATCCCAGTCCTCTCCCTGCGATCCGACCGAAGCCGAGCCTCAGCTCCCAGCCCCTGCCCGCCCCGGCGGGGGAGCAGACAAGCCTCTCGGGCTGGTGAGTGCTGGTCGGCACCGCTCCTCCGTGCGGGAGCCTCTCCGCTTTGCCCTCCGCACCCCTGTGGCTGCGCTCTCTTCCGTGGCTCCGAAGCTTCCCCCCTCTGCCACCCGCAGTCTCTGCCCGCGAAGGGGCTTCCTAGTGCGTGGAAATCTTTCCTCCTTCACAGCTCCCTCCCACTGGTGCAGGTGCCGTCCCTATTCTTTTGTCTCTGTTATTTCTTTTTTCTTTTGCCCTACCCAAGTACGGGGGGAGTTTCTTGCCTTTTTGGAGGTTGGACGTTTTCTGCCAGCGTTCAGTGGGTGTTCTGTAGAAGCAGTTCCACGTGTAGATGTATTTCTACTGTATCTGTGGGAAGGAAGGTGATCTCCGCGTCTTACTCTTCCGCCATCTTCTCTCATCCGTACACAGTTTTAATCAGTTCAAATATCTGGTTTCTCCACTGAGCAGCCAAGTGGAAGGGAAAATATCAAGAATAATAAGGGAGAATTGAGAGTAAGGGAAGATTTTTAAAAAATGTATCAAAAGAAGAGCCTAAAATTCAACATGGCAGTCTGGTTATTTACAATACTTCTAAACATCCTGATATACCTTTTTGGGGCTCATGGATATCTATAGAATGTTCCATAAATTGAAACTTATAATAATGGAGCTAAATTATCATTGAAACTTAAATTCCATTGGCCCTATTCTATTTAATATGATTAAGTTTTACATTGCCAATATGGGAATTACTTTAAAATCAATTGAATAACAATAATGTGACATATGTGTATGTGTACACAAGTTAACTCCAATTTAAATTCAAGCAATAGTTGTTTAGCATTTGTGAAAAAAATCTTTGAGAGAAATCAGCGCTGCAGAAGTTAGTGCTTATGGCCTCATGAATATCCAAATATACATAAGAGGATTTTGTTAACATATACACAATTATTCATACAATAATAGAAATGATTTTTTATTAGTGAAGTGAATAGTGTCCTACATATATGGCTGTTAGGAAATATTAGTCAGGCCCCAGCTTCAATGAATGAAGTATAAGAATTCAGCAAGATCAGCAACTGAATGTGTTGGGTGCAGAACACAGTACTGACCAGAGCCCTTAGACCTGCATTCTCCTGCTCTGCAGAGTGCCTTGTCTCCTGACCCAGTTACAACTTCAGAGTGAGTCTGTCATGCAGGTGCTGGTTGGAATGTCTGAACACAATTGCACTGTCCCCAGGTGACACAGCAGCTGTAATAGCTGGCTCTTTGTTTTGTACTTGTTTGTTAATAATATTTTTGTGTTTGGTATGTATGTGTTTCTCTTGTAACATAACAACTGGTCAGAAAGTTGTAGGGAGAGGACATTTAGCCTTCAACTATTGGTTGACAGAGACAACCAATATTTACCCCAAAAGCCTAGAATTTGCTTCATGACTACATCAGCTTAGCTTAGTTTAGTAACACAAACATACATTATAGAATTGTGTAGTCACACTGTATGATAGAAGGCAAACAACTTTAGATGTAATTAAGATTTTATTACCTTAAAATTTACATCATGACCATCTCTTTCTTTGATAATACTGGGTGAATATGGAACTGTCTGTATTAACATCACGTTCATCCCCAGATTTTCAGAGATTTAGAGTGCCACATAGCAAAGACAAGACAAAACAAAGAAATCCTACAAAGAACATTAGCTAACTATAAAAGTCTTTTTCCAAAGGATGTTCTTCCATGCACAAATCTTATCACATATTCTATTAAAAAAGGTCCTGTAATCAAATAATTTTCAGAAATGTTACATAATTTGCTATTCTTAGATAATCACAATGTACATCAATATACATTTGAGAAAGTTGTGTTAAAGAATCCTGTTTAACTTTGCTTAATCAAGCATTTTCCCAATATATTAGACATTAATTGGGGAAATTCTGAATTAGAAGGAAACCCAAATTGGACTCATCTTTAAACTGAATTCTATGACTAATATTTGGGGAAAGACACTGATAAACTAAACTAGATATATAAAAAGACTACCAGAAAGGTGAGGGAAGTGAAAGTACTGAAACACTAAAATAGAAGACAATATAGAATACATGTAAAAATAAGTTTTCACACATAAAATTGTTGTCCTGGCTGGGAAAAACAAAAACTACTCGACATGTTTGGCAAATAGTATACCATATATCATCAAGTCTAAGATGTATTGCTTTTTCTCATTTTAAACAGCTGTAAAATCGGGATAAATCATTTGCTTCTCTCAAACAATCTTGGCCAAGTGGCAATCATAACATTGTTGATATCACTTGACACCTCTGGTAAGATTAGGAAAGCCCACGCATCAGACTTTACAGGATGGTTTTGGCAGATAAGGAGAAAAGTTCAGACAATAGTGGAGCACTCTTTTAATAAATCCTGTATCATCGGCACTCCTGATGACCCAGAAAATAACATTATATATAAAAAAAACACAGAGTTTAATAATTCTCAACCAAAAAATGCCTCAGGAGAGTTGGGTTCTGCATTGGAAGTTTTCAGGAATACTTAAACCAATGTATTTTGCTAATATTTTCATTTTTATTTATGCACAGTAAAAAACTATGTATGAAATCAATTTGAAAGAGTTCTTTGAATAAGCAAAACATTTCTAAAGATAACGAAGCATTGATTAATTTAATCGGTAGTTTAATTGGCAGGTTTTTTTTTTCCTTTCACAAGGGTACACAAAATAATGACATATCTTAAGACTGCAGCATAGTTATGTTTAACTATGTTAATTCTCCACTGGATGCTAGAACTTTAAAATATTCATATTGGCATCAAGTTTCTCAAAATAATTCAATTATTTATTTATTTATTTATTTATTTATTTATTTATTTATCTTAACAGCTTTATTGGAGTATAATTACTTTACAATGGTGTGTTAGTTTCTGCTTTATAACAAAGTGAATCAGTTATACATATACATATGTTCCCATATCTCTTCCCTCTTGCATCTCCCTCCCTCCCACCCTCCGCATCCTACCCCTCCAGGTGGTCACAAAGCACCGAGCTGATCTCCCTGTGCTATGCCGTTGCGTCCCACTAGCTATTTTACGTTTGGTAGTGTATATATGTCCATGCCACTCTCTAACTTTGACCCAGCTTACCCTTCCCTCTCCCCATATCCTCAAGTCCATTCTCTAGTAGGTCTATGTCTTTATTCCAGTTTGCCACTAGGTTCTTCTTGACCTTTCTTTTTTTTTTTCCTTAGATTCCATATATATGTGTTAGCATACTGTGTTTGTTTTCTCCTTCTGACTTACTTCACTCTGTATGACAGACTCTAACTCCATCCACCTCACCACAAATAACTCAATTTCGTTTCTTTTTATGGCTGAGTAATATTCCATTGTATATATGTGCCACATCTTCTTTATCCATTCATCCGATGATGGACACTTCCATGTCCTGGCTATTGTAAATAGAGCTGCAATGAACATTTTGGTACATGACTCTTTTTGAATTATGGTTTTCTCAGGGTATACGCCCAGTAGTGGGATTGCTGGGTCGTATGGTAGTTCTATTTTTACTTTTTTAAGGAACCTCCATACTGTTCTCCATAGTGGCTGTATCAATTTACATTCCCACCAACAGTGCAAGAGGGTTCCCTTTTCTCCACACCCTCTCCAGCATTTATTGTTTCTAGATTTTTTGATGATGACCATTCTGACCAGTGTGAGATGATATCTCATTGTAGTTTTGGTTTGCATTTCTCTAATGATTAATGATGTTGAGCATTCTTTCATGTGTTTGTTGGCAATCTGTATATCTTCTTTGGAGAAATGTCTATTTAGGTCTTCTGCCCATTTTTGCATTGGGTTGTTTGTTTTTTTGTTACTGAGCTGCATGAGCTGCTTGTAAAATTTGGAGATTAATCCTTTGTCAGTTGCTTCATTTGCAAATATTTTCTCCCATTCTGAGTGTTGTCTTTTGGTCTTGTTTATGGTTTCCTTTGCTGTGCAAAAGCTTTTAAGTTTCATTAGGTCCCATTTGTTTATTTTTGTTTTTATTTCCATTTCTCTAAGAGGTGGGTCAAAAAGGATCTTGCTGTGATGTATGTCATAGAGTGTTCTGCCTATGTTTTCCTCTAAGAGTTTTATAGTGTCTGACCTTACATTTAGGTTTTTAATCCATTTTGAGTTTATTTTTGTGTATGGTGTAAGGGAGTGTTCTAATTTCATACTTTTACATGTACCTGTCCAGTTTTCCCAGCACCACTTATTGAAGAGGCTGTCTTTTCTCCACTGTATATGCTTGCCCCCTTTATCAAAGATAAGGTGACCATATGTGTGTGGGTTTATCTCTGGGCTTTCTATCCTGTTCCATTGATCTATGTTTCTGTTTTTGTGCCAGTACCATACTGTCTTGATCACTGTAGCTTTGTAGTATAGTCTGAAGGCAGGGAGCCTGATTCCTCCAGCTCCGTTTTTCTTTTTCAAGATTGCTTTGGCTATTCGGGATCTTTTGTATTTCCATACAAATTGTGAAATTTTTTGTTCTAGTTCTGTGAAAAATGCCAGTGGTAGTTTGATAGGGATTGCATTGAATCTGTAGATTGCTTTGGGTAGTAGAATCATTTTCACAATGTTGATTCTTCCAATCCAAGAACATGGTATATCTCTCCATCTCTTTGTATCATCTTTAATTTCTTTCATCAGTGTCTTATAATTTTCTGCATACAGGTTTTTTGTCTCCTTAGGTAGGTTTATTCCTAGGTATTTTATTCTTTTTGTTGCAATGGTAAATGGCAGTGTTTTCTTAATTTTGCTTTCAGATTTTTCATCATTAGTGTATAGAAATGCAAGAGATTTCTGTGCATTAATTTTGTATCCTGCTACTTTACCAAATTCTGTGATTAGTTCTGGTAGCATCTTTAGGATTCTCTATGTATAGTATCATGTCATCTGCAAACAGTGACAGCTTTACTTCTTCTTTTCCGATTTGGATTCCTTTTATTTCTTTTTCTTCTCTGATTGCTGTGGCTAAAACTTCCAAAACTATGTTGAATAACAGTGGTGAGAGTGGGCAACCTTGTCTTGTTCCTGATCTTAGTGGAAATGGTTTCAGTTTTTCACCATAATTCAATAATTTTTTACTAAATAGTTCTTATTTTCTACTAGAATAACTAACTTTCTTGTTTTCTACCAGTTTGAACTTCTACGTATGTTCAAACTGACCTTTTTCAGGAAGTTATTAACTGATCAGATTGAAAGATGTCTACACAATGGGTAAAATGACAATACTTTGCATAAAGTATTTGCAATCCAAATGATTTTTTTCAGTATGTTGTTTGACATGTGTGATCATGATGAAAACAATAAAGTTGACTAAAAATGCATTAAAGAATTATTGTCATATGAATCTGCAATTATCTGATAAGCTTTTGGCTGAAAATCTGATGCATGAGTTTTCTTCCTAAAATCTGTAATGAGATTTTCATCTACACTGAAGTATTAAAGGACTGAAGTTGCTTCCATATTTTTTATTTTGTCATTCTTCCTCTTGTTGGTTTTGTTATAGTTCAGTAGGTATGATACTCAATAGTAGAAAAAGTATCATCTCAAAAATATATATATTCTTATTTATTATATGTATTTTCTTCTTTTATAAATCAGCACCTTTTTCCTTTTCACAGAGCATTATTAAAAATGAAAACAATACCATATATTAAGCGAGTAATGCTTCGATTAGAATTTTGTTCTGTGGATATGGTACTACCTCTTCATGAGCAATGTCTGAATTAAGTAAATCTCAGCCAGAAGAACATGATTATTTGTAAAAATTATCATTTTTAACTTTTTTTTCTGACGGGTTTTCCATTAACGTCAGGTACCTTATCTTTAGTCTGATTAAAAGTGGGACAAATTTATCATTATGTAAATGCAGATGTCAGTGTCCTCTAAAATTTGTATTGTCTTAAAATTTTGTCTTCATTGTATCATTCCTATGTATACATCTACCCAACAAAAATTTAAGGGGAGCTGCTTGGCACATATGTTAGTTTCTTTTCACTATGCAAATAACTTTGCCAGATTAAGGAGCCAATAACTCCATTTTGAAACAATGAATTATCCAAATTTTCTGCTGACATTGGCTGTAACTATAAACACTGGCTTATATGCCACATTTTTAAAGTGGGGTAGAAATTTGAGATGTGTTTAACTGTTGAGAGACCTGAGGAAAGGAAATATATAGAATGAAAGAAAAAGGGAGAGATTTTCTGAAGTCAAATGACATGAAAACTATATATATATAGATAAGATCTTCCCTCCAACAGGAAAGCTTTAGAAATACAAATGTTGGGCCAGTTTTAAGCTACAACTAAGTGAAAGAAGAAAGTTGGATGTATAGGAAGCATCATAATTAGGATCTGGGGATGTTTCAAAGATGACACAGTTGCATGTGAAGCAATATGATAGGGCCTTGGTATGAGAGGTAAGAACATGATTTACGGAAAACCTCAGCTTTGGGGGCAGACTAAGGAGGATCAAAGGATGAACACTAACTATGATCCCAGGCTATTTACTCAAAGAACACTTTCCTCATCTGTAAAATGGAGAAATAACATTATGCTAGTCGACTGTAGTGTCACATGGGAGGTGTTATAAAAGTTAAGGCTACCATTTTAATAGTAAAATAAGTTAATAGTCCAAACAATATAGGGTAGAAAACAGAATATTTGGTGGGGTCACATAAAGGTATTTGGCATATGTTCACTTATGGTAAAAAGAGACAAGAAAATATGAAGGAAAGAACTGGAGAAAATATTAGAAGTGAATTAGATGCATTGCAGGGCCCAAGGAATTAAACATTTATTCATTAAGTCATTCAACTAGTATTTATTGAATGCCTGCTCTATGTCAGGTACTGTAGGTGCTAGGGATACAGAAATAAACAAATCACTCAAGCATCCAAATATGGGTGATATAAGTAATATACATATAACAAGTTAGAGTAAAAGCTAAGGGTAGAAAATTAAGCAGAAAATGGGGTTATGATGTGCCAGTAGTTAAAGGGTGGGGGAGTGCTAACATTTAGACAGATTATTAGCCAAGAAAGTTTTATCTGAGAAAGTGACTTTTTAAGTAAAAATCTAAAGGAAGTGAGAGAGCAAGCCATGCACATATCTGAGAGAAGCACTTTCCAGACAGGAAACAGTTGCAAAGGCCCTGTGGTTGGAGTGTGCTGACCTATTCCAGGCACTGTGAGGAGACCAGAAGGAATAAATAGGATGGTTGAAAGAGAATTAGTGGCCTTGTGGCCAGATTATTTTGGGGACTTGGAGGCTTAGTACAGACTTCGGCTTTTACTTTAGTGAGATGAGAAGTCTTTGGGTTTTGAGGAGTGACGTGTTCCGACCTATATTTTAACAAGGCCATTTTAGCTCTTGTAAGAATAGCTCAAAAAGGGACGTGTGTGTGAAAGGAAGAAGATCAGTGAGGAAGTTATGACTCATACAGATGAGAAATAGCAGTGACTCAGAATAGAGTGGTAAAGTTGGGAGTTTTAAGAAATGTTCAGATTATGAATAAAATTTTAAGTAGAGCCAATGGGATTTGTTAGTGAAATCATTGTACAGTATGAGAAAAAGGGAAGAGTTAAACATAATTCCAAGAATTTTGGCAACTGGAAAGATGGAGGAGACTGAAGGAGAATCAGGTTTGGAGGGATATCAGTGTCTCAGTTTTGGGGATGATG
This sequence comes from Eschrichtius robustus, assembly GCF_028021215.1. Classification (NCBI taxonomy): domain Eukaryota; kingdom Metazoa; phylum Chordata; class Mammalia; order Artiodactyla; family Eschrichtiidae; genus Eschrichtius; species Eschrichtius robustus. Next base: position 32,548,979 of record NC_090834.1, on the reverse strand, counting down.
AGCTTGCCGTGCTTTTTAGACATCCAAGTGAAGATGTCAAAAAGACAGTTGGATATGCAAGCCATGAGATGGATAAGATTACTTAGGGAGTGATTTTGATAAAAAAACAGAAAATATTCAAGGACTGAACCCTGTGAATATCAGCATTAACAGGTTGGGGAGAAAAATAAGGACCAACAAAGGCTACTGAGAAGGAGTGGTCAAAAATGTGTGAGAAAAAGCAGGGAAGTGTGTGTTCTAGAAGCTCAGTGAAGATGTTTCATATTAACTATATGAATTAGAAAAGCAAAATAGTAGTAAAAGTAGATAAGACATATCAGAGCTTTTTCTAAAAATTGAAGGAAAAATGTATATTCCTCCACAGAAAACAATAGAGGGAAGGGTAATGCACTGGCTGAGGGCCCTGTTAGAAGGAATTAACAAGAAAGGACGGGGGACCTCTAGAAGCTTCTCATAATGTATTTGGGATAACCATCTGCATCAGATCACCTAAGATGTTCATTAAGACATGCAGATTCCTGAATTAGAATTTTTCATGGCCGATGAGGGATTTTCAGAAAGCTCCACATGTGATTCTTATATATATTATACATATTACTAAGATTAAAATATTAAAACAGAGAAATAGATTCTCAGTAATAGTTAAAAGGATTATATGTAAGTGTGCAAATATGGTTATGTATTTGGAGATGGGGGTCACCAGTTTGTGGCTTCCACACTCATGCTGTATATTTTCATCCAAGAATAGGATTAGATGATAGCCATACAGAGAAGAAATGCATTGCTTTACTTTACACTTAATATCCCTTCTTCACCAAATATATTAGAAAGCTCAAATTGACAACGTAATTATTTTTCCATTTCACTTCATGCTCTGTGGGGGAGGAATCAAAAATTGAAATTTGCAAGGCCTCCCATGGGTTTGCCTCTGCCTCTAAGACACACTTAGCAAGTGCAGTAGAACCCATCATTACCTTGCCCATTATTCCATTAACTCAGTGATTTTGCATGTCAAAATGGATCCCCCTTTCTCTACATATGCACATCACATCACACACACATACAGACGCACATGCACTCACACATGTGCACACATCTGATATACAAGCAGTTTCTGCAAAATCCTGTGAGAGGATTTCATGTTGGGCTTGTGCAAATCCACTTCAGTGCTTCATGGGCAATCTCACATGTCAGATCAAGCTTTTGGCCTCGTTTTTAAGGTCATGGGAGATCTCAAACTGTTATACAGTTGGTCAAAAAGTATTGTCTATGAGAAGTACAATTCTGCAGATGCATCATTAAAAACCATGAAGTGGACTTCCAATTCAGTGAACTATAACTATGTTTGGAAAGAGTGGAAGGGGTGAAGGGGAGGAGGGTACTGTACACAGACAAAAGTAAAGAATATGGGATAGCTTCTAATATTTACCTTGTGCCTTCTATAGTCCCAATATTCTCCCTGTGTTTTACATTCATTGTCTCATTTTATCCTTTCAGTTCTATTTGGTAGAATAGATGAAGAAACTGAAGCTCGTTTACCCATTAATACATACAAAATTAGAAATATATATGTAGGTCTGTCAGATGGTAACTCTGTTTGTTCAGTGTGCCATCCAAGCTCTTTTGGAATTCAATGTCACTACTGGAATTGGTGCATGACAACTGGTGCACTATTTAGATGCTAGCATCCCAAGCATGTGGGAAATATCTATGACGTATATCATGGCATAAATACCATGGTGAACTACCAGTCTAAAGAGTCTTAAGGTATGAGAATAACCTACCGTTTGTAAGGAATTTCAGTATAAAAACCATAGGGAAATGAGAGGTACAGTGTCCTTACAGATACACTTTCTCCAGCTTACCACCTCTAGGCATCTTATCTGACCTCTATCCCTCCCTCTAGGTTCTACATCATGTGGTCTTGTTTTTCTAAAGAATGGATAGTGTAATATCGCTTATGTGTGGAATATGGAAAAATGGTGCAGATGAACTTATTTGCAAAGAAGAAATAGAGACACATATGTAGAGAACAAACTTATGGATACCGGGGGGCGGGGGGAAAGGGGAGTGTGGGATGAACCGGAGATTGGGATTGACATATATACACTACTATGTATAAAATAGATAACTAATGATAACCTACTTATAGCACAGGGAACACTACTCAGTGCTCTGTGGTGACCTGAATGGGAAGGAAAACTAAAAAAGAGGGGATATGTATATGTAAAACTGATTCGCTTTGCTGTACAGCAGAAACTAACACAACATTATAAAGCAACTGTACTCCAATAAAATTAAAAAAAATTTTTTTTTAATTAAGAAAAGAGTGGATAATTCCTAGTTATGCAGCCCCAGATACCCCTCCTGGCTGAATTTGTTGGCATAAAAATGGATCCTCTGAAGGCTTATTAGCCCACTCACTGTATCGTGACTCCCAGTGATTATTTTCTTTCTTCTTTGTACTTAGTTCTGTCCGCAAAATATTACGTTGTTAAAAGGGTCTTTTTGTCATCCTCATAGATCCCTCACTATTAGGTAGATTTTTCCCTACACATAAGAGGTTTCCTCGGCCATAGGTTCCCTCTTTTTCTGACACATCCCCTTCGCTGGAAACATTGGTAATGCTGCTGTTAGGTTTGAGGAGGTGTTCTGGGATACAGGAAAATGGACTGAGAAGCAAGATATATATATGTGTACCTGAGGGGAAGAAAAACCAATTATTTACGACAAAGTGCTCGTCAATGCTTTACAATGTAGGGAAATCTTAATATATAATATATAGTATGTTACATAGCTTGTATCATGAAAAATTACTAGAAAAATCTGTGGATTTTATTTTTAAAGATTAATGTATTTTACATATTTTATACATGTACATTGGAATAAGCATAAAGAAAACAAAATATTAGTTTAAAAATATATGAAAAACAAAGTAAAACCTGCTTTTATTCATGCATAGAAATAAATTCTTAAATATTAAAAAAAGAGAGAGAGAGATTTTAGTCTAATTCCCGCCATTAACTCATTTTTGACCTTGACTGGTAACATATCTTTCCTGAGTCTCACTTTCCTTATCATTAAAACAAAGTATTTTGACTAAGTGATCTCCATGGTCCTTTCTGGATCTAATATCCCAACATACTGTGATCATTCTTTTAAAAAAATTATGCATTTTCCTTGACATTGTTCTATGTACAGCCAAACAAGGTGTACATATAATTCTCTATGGGAATAACCCATCTTAGGCTATTTTTATAAAAAGCGAGACATTTTTGGATGCAAACTTTATTTTCTTAATAACATTTATCTGTTTTTCTGATTATAAAAGTGACACATTACCATCGAACAAAAATTGGAAAACAGAGCATATAAAAAACGAAGATCAAAATCACACATAGTTCTTCAACACAGTGATAATCACTGTTTACATTTCAGTGTTCTTGCTTGCTTGATTCTTTTCTTTGTTTTTTCAATAAAATCGGGGTCATTTTTTTGGTATACTGCTTTTTTCCTTTCAACATATTATCCTAAGTATTTCATGTTTTATTAAGTAGTTTTTGGAAATATTATTTTGAAAATGTTATTTCTGCATAACATTCCTTATTATTGTTATACCTTACTACAGTAATCTATGGTTGTACATTAATATATTTTCAATTTTGCATTCTCTTGAATAATACTGTAAGAATATCTGTGTACATATATGTGTTCAACGATTTCACCAACATAAATTCCTAGAATTAATTATCTGGTCAAAATTATAAATATGTATTAAGCCTTTAGATACAGTTATCAAACTGCTCTCCAAGAAGGTGGTATGCATTTCCATTCCTATCAGGAGATTTGAGAATACCTATCCTTCACTCTTCTCTCCAGCAATGTGCATTGACTTTAAATCTCTGCCTATTTGATAGTAAAATTGTTTTTCATTATATTTTTATTTTGTTTAAATCATATTCATGAGATTGTTTAAAAAATAAATTTGTTGCTTCAATTGCCTTAAGGCCACACATGGCCTTATTTCTTCCCAACCACCTTTCCTATATTACTCTACCTAGCTACACTGATCTTGCTGTTCTTAGATTATGCTACATTTGTTTCCATCTCTGGTCCTTGACCTTGCAGTTGGTTTTCGCTACCTGCAATGTATCCTTGTATCCAAATCCTTGCAAGTCTCACTCTTTCCCTCCATTCTGTTCTGTTCATATGCCACCTCCTCAGAGAAGCTTTCCATGTGCCCACATCCAAAATAGCCTCTTCCCGCATTGTTTTATAACTACGTCCCTTACTTTTTTATGACATTTATTTACCACCTGAAATTATGTTGTTTATTTATGGAATTGCCTCCTGTTTACTTTTTTACTGCTTGTCTTCTCATTAGGTAAAGAGCTTTCTGAGGGGGTAGAGTGAGACTATCTTATTCATTCTGGTATTAACTCCCACCACTCAGAACCCTGTGTAGCATATACTAGTTGCTTAATAAATATTTATGCAATGAATTGTCTAAATTTTACATGTTCCCATCTGTCTTAGTCTGTTAGGGCTTCTTTAATAGGAATACCATAGACTGGGTGGCTTACAAACAACAGAGATTTATTTCTTACAGTTCTAGAGACTGGGAAGTTCAAGATCAAGGCACAGGCAGATTTGATGTCTGATGAGGGCCTGGTTCATATACAGCCATCTTCTCGCTGTGTCTGCACATGGCAGGAGGTGAGAGAGCACTCTGGGGTCTTTTTTATAAAGGCACTAATCCCATCTATGAGTGCTCCCTAATCACCTCCCAAAGACCTTACCTCCTAATACCATCACATTGGGTCTTAAGATCTCAACATATGAATTTTTAGGGACACGAACACATATCATTCATCATACTATTTTTCTATTTGAATGTTTCTCTTTTCCTTATAGAAAGATGGCAATAGAATAAGACCATCAATCTGATTACTCCTTTGATATCTCTGCTTTGATATCTCACATTTTTCTTAGTTGTTTGTCTTTGGGGCGGGGCGGGGCAGGGGTGAGTGGAGGAATTAAACATTTGTGGGAAAGTTTTAAAATTTTAGGAAGTTATATTTGTTAAAAATTTTTTCAGGGTTCCCTTCTCTAATATTATGTTCAAAAAGTCTTTCTGCAGTCTTATAACTGATAAATATTCACATATTATTTCTTCCAGTTTTAAAATTCCTTTTTACTTCTTAAATTCTAGAATTTATTTTAATGCATGTCATTTGTCTTATCTCACTTATTTAAACTGAATACAGTGAAATCCAGAAAAAAATTTAATAAACTGTTTACCATCGTAGAGTTTCTTGCTGTGAACATGTCCCTGGGTAAATCAGAGGAAAATACTACAGTTGGAAATTTTATTTTTCTTAAGCTTAGCATGTTTGCTACTGATTACAGACATATTGCTTTCTCACTGGTAACCTCTGGAACCGTTCTGATATGTACACAAGGAGAGTAGTTACCTACAAGACATAACTTGAAAAGCACCAAAAACCTCTTTTATAAAATGTGGCTGCTATTCCTGGGAAAGTGTTTAAATATCATTTTTTCTACTTAAGTGTGATCCAGAACATGTTATTAGTTTTACATATATTATCTTACTTAGTATTCCCAGGCACAATGAGTCAAGTTATTAATTTCATTTTACAAAGGAAGAAACTGATACTCTAAGAGTTTAAATAACATTCCTAAGGCTGTACAGATAGTAAGTGGCAGAATTGTGGTATGTCTGATATCAAAGCCAATGGTACAAATTGCAACTGATATGTGTGAATGCCTACTGTAAGCCAGTACTGAACTAAGTCTATTAAGCAAGTTGCTTTGTTAAATACTCACAGAAACCTATTACACCTATTTGACAGATAAGGTGATTAAGTTTTAGAGATTTGCTCAAGTTCACGCAACTACTATGCTGCACTTCTTCTAATAGTACTTCTTCACAATGTCCTATCCTTTGGGTAACAGTGATTTTAGTTAACATCTGTATAAACTAGACTAGGCTAACTCTTGTAACATTGAGACCCCCCAAATTTATTTGGGCTCAAACTCAAGGTTTCTTTAAAAATCACCCATTCTACAAAATTGTACACTAAAAGTAACAGAACTTCTGGGAAAAATAAAGTAGGGGAAGACCCTTTAAACCTATGGAGCTTTATAACCAGTACACTAAAAAAACAAGAAAAAATACTAGTATTTTTAAAAACACATATTTCTAACCATATGACATCCTGAAAAGGCAAAACTATGGAGACAGTAGAAATATCAGTGGCTGCCACAGTTTGTGGAGGAGTGAGAAATGAATAGGTGGAACACAAAGATTTCTAGGACAGTGAGCCTCTTCTGTATACTGTAACACTTGTGAATACTTATCATCATACAAAGACCACAGAATGAACCCAGGAGTGAACCCTTGTGTGAACTATGGACTTTTGATGTGTCATTGTAGGTTCATCAGTGTTAACAAATGTACCAATCAGATAAAGATGTTTACATAGGAGGAGTCTGTGCTCGTGTGAGGATAGGGGATATATAGGAACTCTGTACTTTCCACTCACTTTTGCTGTGAATCTAAAATTGTTCTAAAAAATTAAATGTCTTTTAAAATACATGTTAAGTTTATTTTTTTTTAATTTATTTATTTTAGTTACTTATTTTTGGCTGCATTGGGCCTTCGTTGCTGCACGTGGGTTTTCTCTAGTTGCAGCGAGTGAGGGTTACTCTTCGTTGTGGTGCGTGGGCTTCTCAACATGGTGGCTTCTCTTGTTGCGGAGCACAGGCTCTAGGCACGTGGGCTTCAGTAGTTGTAGCAGCACGTGGGCTCAGTAGCTGTGGCTCGCGGGCTCTAGAGCGCAGGCTCAGTAGTTGTGGCACACGGCCTTTGTTGCTCTGTGGCATGTGGGATCTTCCCAGACCAGGGCTTGAACCTGTGTCCCCTGCATTGGCAGGCAGATTCTTAACCACTGCACCACCAAGGAAGCCCTTAAATTTCTAATAAGTAAGAAAATATTTGGAAGCTATCTTTTAAAAAGTAGGAGAATAAAGATGAGAGAACAAGGAAAAAATGAACTTCAGAATTATGGAGAAAAAGAACAGAGGAGACTATCCAACGTTTGTGATGCAGAGCAAGTGACCAAATTCAGGACAAACATGAGTGAAAGGGAAATTCCAGTTCATATTGCTATGTGACTCACTCTGTTCAGCCATGTTAGTTGAGGTGGTGCTCTGCAGCTGTTATTTCATGGCATAAACCATTAGCACGCCAGGGAAAATCACATACAAAGTCACATCGCCTATGCATGACTAAGTCATTTTTCTGTTTAGCAATCTTATATGAACTAATTCACTGTAAGAATTATAGCAGAACAGATTTGAGTAGTCTATTTCTTCCTTAACTAACAGTATTATTCCAGTGAACAAGTTGGTGGGGTGCACTACTCCACCCAGCTTTTCAGGAACACAGATGTATGGAAGCTTCCAAGGTGGTCTTTGGGTGATTTCCATTTCAACCAGTCAGAGGAAAAAGAGATATGAGAAGCCTTTGTAAAAGATTTTCCTGGGCCAGTTTTGGAAAAGGTGCTTATTACTTCCTCTCACATTCCATTTTCTGGAATTTAGTCTTATGGCCACATATAATGAGATGGATTTTGTGGTCAGTGGCAATAGTTTGTGCCACAAAATTGTAATCAAAACTGATTTTATTGTAAAGCCTAAATCTGGGTGGACTTGTAACCCCACAAATACTGACCTAAAGGGTCTACTATAGCTCCACTTTCCTTGTAAAGAGATGGTGATAAGGTTAAAGACTCATGCTCTTGGAAGGGTCAGTCATCAACATTTACACTGTACAATGAAGGCAAGAATTTAATGCCCAATGTAAAACAAATGATGTGCTTAGCTTTAGTAACTTTCGTTCTTGAAACTTTGTATTCTAATACCTCAACTTTAATACTATGACTTGAGATGTCAGGTGGCATGATAGATAAAAAGACCATGAGGTAAGGTCAGAGAAAATAGTACTCAAATTCTGACTCCACCATATTTCACCTGTGTGATTTAGGGCAAAGTGATTGATTATCTTGAGCCTAAGCTTCATCACCTATAAAAACAGAGATGATAATACCTACCTCATAGGACTGTTGTATAAATTAAAGGAAATCAGCTTTATAAATTATAGACTCAACAAAATGGCCAAGGATTTTGGAGTTACAACAAATGAGCATTTTCATTCTGGATATACCATTTATTATTCATGCAATCTTGGACAAATTATCTAATCTCTCTAAGTTCCAGTTTCCTTACCTACAAAACAGAAATAATAATAATATGGTATACCTGTTGTTAGGATTGATGTGTATCACCTAATAATGAGCCTGGTGCTTTCACCCATTTAATAAATAGTCACCAGTTGCCTATGATGTGACTACTGTTTTGGGTGTTTGGGAGATAGCACTGAAAAGCACAATGTGCTTGTCTTTCATGGAGTTTACCTTTTATCTGGAATTGAGGGAAGTGGGAAGATACAAACATAAGCAAATAATACACAAACAAATAAATAAGACACTTTTCAATAGCAATTAGTAATAAAAAGAAAATAAACCAAGCAATAAAATGGAGAATGACTTGGGGTAGAGTAGGGCTATTTTCCATAGGATAGTAATAGAAATGATCTTTAAGGAGGAGAAATTTGATCTGAAAATTGAATGATGTAAAGGAGTAAAGTAAGTGAAATTCAGAAGAAGGGTTTTCCAAGTAGAGAAAAGAGTCATTGTGACCTTGAAGTGGGAAGGAAAGGCTAATGTGGCAGAAATATATTTGCCAGAGTGGAAGCAAAGAGAAGAGAAAGGAGACTGCTCCTACAGAAGAGATACAGGGACATGTTTGGGGGGGTATTATATGTGAGACCTGAAAGAAAGAGATAAGTCAAGGATAACTACTAGACTTTTTACTTGAACAATGTGAAATGATAGTAGATTGCACATGGTAGATAATTTTTAAGTGGTAGTTACATTATAATATATCAAAGCTATTTTTCATAAATGAAGACCTAATTAATCTGATGATTGTTTTTCTTTCCTGAGTAACTTTCCTCCCTCTCTTTCCTTTCATTTCCTCTTTACATATTAAGAATCCTTAGAAGCTTCTGGGGTCAAATTTTGATTTTTCTTCCCCTGTTACCTCCTGTGGAGAATTGAGGACATTGGGCAAGAGATATAAAGAATATAGAAGAGGTTTTAAAAAAAAAAAAACAAAAAAAAGGGCCTTCTAAACACAATAATGTCAATGCCATAAACTGTGGAGTGTGAATTTATCAACCCTCTTCACCTGAAGTTAAAAATAAAGAAGGTAAAAATGAAGTAGTTCTTGGGTTTGCCCTCAGTGTCTTAAAAATTATGCTTCCACTCTGGTCTGTGTCCAAAACCTAGAAGATTATGGTATTCTAACAAAATTCTTTCCCCACCCCCTTTTTGATAATTGTATGCTATTGAAGGGAAAAAAGAATTCCTCTGAATATATAAGTAAGAAAATACTCAGGGAAAAAATAATTGCAAGTTTTCATGATTTTTCCCTTCTGCCCATTTTCCATACAATTTCACATTTGGCAAAAGGAGAAAAGTAGCTCTAAATGAGAAACAGTAGAAAGCAACATTCAGTTTCCACAAAACTTGAAAAGTATAATCCTTGCCTTTTGCTGTGCATTTGTGGGCATGCTGTTTTCTTCAAAACGAATTCAATATGCTAAGATTTCCTCCTCTCAAAAGAAATGTTTTAGTGGTCAGATAAATACAATAATAGTTGAATATGAGAGGGGCAAAGGGGACAAAATGTATTTAATTACACAAAATAGAATTTCCTTATGACCTGAATTCTCCTCCGTACAGTCTACTAAAGATAAAACAATCATAAAACATGCAAACATAATTCAATATGACCTTTCAGGATTAATATACATTTCAATATAACAAAACATCAAGCTAATTAAGTTTAGCAAGTTTAAATGGGAAATGAGCAAGCCCATTGTAAGCAACCATGCAGAAATATCCACAGATATATTCAACCATAAAAAATATCACCTCAAAAAATGAAAATGAAGCATTGGTCCCAATAATTGTAACACTTAACATGCCAGAGAATCAGGCATTCAACTTAGATGAATATAAATTACTTGTGCCTAACTCAGTTAGAGTCTCCAAACTGCAGGCTTCATTTTTAAAACTGTAGTTTCTTAGTGGGGAAAAAAAAGTATATTGGCTTCAAATCTATGCACCTCCTAATGCTTTCTAATATACTTCCATGTCTCTATTTTCCATAAGCAGTGCAAATATTTTACCCTGAGGTAATTCTCTGGTCTTCCAGAATTTACTATTACGTTTCTAGGCATGAAGCTTGGCAACTGCTATTTACTTCAGAGAAGTTTATTCTATATCAAATTATAAAAACAAATGCTTCTTCTAGGGGTAATGTGACTATTAAGCATCATACTTTTAATAAGTTCAATATCCATCATAAATGTTATAAACTATTTAAGTCCATAAAATATCTACTTGGATTATCAAAAGTGTATTATCAAAATATCTTGGCAAATTCTTTCCTGTGATTTTATTCTATTGCTTAAAATTCCTTTAAAAATAAGAGGGCCTCGACTGGCAGCCACTCCCTGCAGTGACAGATGCCACAGGGGCAACAAGGGGTAGGTGGCTGCATTAAAGAAAAACAATTCTGGAGTGACCTTCAAGATGGCAGAGGAGTAAGATGTGGAGATCACCTTTCTCCCCACAAATACATCAAAAATACATCTACATGTGGAACAACTCCTACAGAACACCTATTGAATGCTGGGAGAAGACCTCAGACTTCCCAAAAGACACCAGAGGAAGATGTACATGCTGAGGTGGGGCGAAATCCAAGGTTGAACCCCAGGAGCTGTGCGAACAAAGAAGAGAAAGGGAAATTTCTCTGTGCAGCCACAGGAGCAGCAGATTAAATCTCCACAATCAACTCGATGTACCCTGCAACTGTGGACTACCTGAATAGACAACAAATCATCCCAAAATTTAGGCAGTGGACTTTGGGAGCAACTGTAGACTTGGGGTTTACTGTATGCAACTGACTAGTTTCTGATTTTTATGTTTATCTTAGTATAGTTCTTAGTGCTTGTTATCATTGGTGGATTTTTTTATTGGTTTGGTTGCTCTTTTTTTAAAAAAAAATTTTAATTTTAATACTTCTTTTATCTTAATAACTATTTATTTTATTTTATTTTATTTTATTCTCCATTTTCTTCTGAGCTGTGTGGTTGACAGCATCTTGGTGCTCTGGCCAGGTGTCAGGCCTGAGCCTCTGAGGTGGGAGAGCCGAGTTCAGGACATTGGACCACCAGATACCTCCGGGCTCCACGTAATATCAAACAGTGAGAGCTCTCCCAGAGATCTCTGTCTCAACGTTAAGACCCAGCTGCACTCAATGACGAGCAAGCTCCATTGCTGAACACCCCATGCCAAACAACTAGTAAGACAGGAACACAGCCCCACCCATCAGCAGAGAGGCTGTCTAACATCATAATAAGTTCACAGACACCCCAAAACACACCACCAGACATGGTCCTGCCCACCAGAGAGACAAGATCAAGTCCCACCCACCAGAACACAGGCAGCAGTCCCCTCCACCAGGAAGTCTACAAAAACCACCGAGCCAACCTCACTCACTGGGGGCAGACACTAAAAAGAGTGGGGACTATGAACGTGCAGCTTGGGGAAAGAGGACCCCAAACAAAGTTAAACAAAATGAGAAGACAGAGAGATATGCAGCAGATGAAGGAGTAAGTTAAAAACCCACCAGACCAAAGAAATGAGGAGGAAATAGGCAGTCTACCTGAAAAAGAATTCAGAGTAATGATAGTAAAGATGATCCAAAATCTTGGAAATAGAATGGAGGAAATACAAGAAACGTTTAACAAGGACCTAGAGAACTAAAGAGCAAACAAACAATGATGAACAACACAATAAATGAAATTTAAAATTCTCTAGAAGGAATCAATAACATAATAACTGATGCAGAAAACGGATAAGTGACCTGGAAGATAAAATAGTGGAAATATCTACCACAGAGTAGAATAAAGAAAAAAGAATGAAAAGAATTGAGGACAGTCTCAGAGAACTCTGGGACAACATTAAACACACCAACATTCGAATTATAAGGGTTCCAGAAGAAGAAGAGAAAAAGAAAGGGATTGAGAAAATATTTGAAGAGATTATAGTTGAAAACTTCCCTAATATGGCAAAGGAAATAGTCAATCAAGTCCAGGAAGCACAGAGAGTTCCATACAGGATAAATCCAAGGAGAAACATGCCAAGATACATATTAATCAAACTATCAAAAATTAAATACAAAGAAAAAATATTAAAACCAGCAAGGGAAAAGCAACAAATGACATACAAGGGAATCCCCATAAGGTTAACAGCTGATCTTTCAGCAGAAACTCTGCAAGCCAGAAGGGAGTGGCAGGACATATTTAAAGTGATGAAAGGGAAAAACTTACAACCAAGATTACTCTACCCAGCAAGGATCTCATTCAGATTTGATGGAGAAAATAAAACCTTTACAGACAAGCAAAAGCTACGAGAATTCAGCACAAAGAAACCAGCTTTACAACAAATGCTAAAGGAACTTCTCCAGGCAGGATCCACAAGGAAGGAACAGACCTACAAAAACAAACCAAAACAATTAAGAAAATGGTAATAGGAAAATACATATCGATGATTATGTTAAATGTAATTGGATTACATGCTCCTACCAGAAGACACAGCTTGGCTGAATGGATACAAAAACAAGACCTGTATATATGCTATCTACAAGAGATCCACTTCAGACCTAGGGACACATACAGACTGAAAGTGAGGGGACGGAAAAAGATATTCCATGCAAATGGAAATCAAAAGAAAACTGGAGTAGCAATTCTCCGATCAGCCAAAATAGACTTTAAAATAAAGACTATTACAAGAGACAAAGAAGGACACTACATAATGATCAAGGGATCAATCCAAGAAGAAGATATAGCAATTGTAAATATTTATGCACCCAACATAGGAGCACCTCAATACATAAGACAAATGCTAACAGCCATAAAAGGGGAAATCGACAGTAACACAATCATAGTAGGAGACTTTAACACCCCACTTTCACCAATGGACAGATCATCCAAAATGAAAATAAATAAGGAAACACAAGCTTTAAGTGACACGTTAAACAAGATGGATTTAATAGGTATTTGTAGGACATTCCATCCAAAAATAACAGAATACACTTTCTTCTCAAGTGCTCATGGAACATTCTCCAGGATAGATCATATCTTGGGTCACAAATCAAGCCTTGGTAAATTTAACAAAATTGAAATCATATCAAGTATCTTTTCCAACCACAATGCTATGAGACTAGATATCAATTACAGGAAAAAAACTGTAAAAAATACAAACACATGGAGGCTAAACAATACACTACTAAATAACCAGAGATCATTGAAGAAATCAAAGAGGAAATCAAAAAATACCTAGAAACAAATGACAATGAAAATACGATGACCCAAAACCCATGGGATGAAGCAGTTCTAAGAGGGAAGTTTATAGCAATATAATCCTACATCCCGAAACAAGAAAAATCTCAAATAAACAGCCTAACCTTACACCTAAAGCAATTAGAGTAGAAGAACAAAAGAACCCCAAACTTAGCAGAAGGAAGAAATCATAAAGATCAGATCAGAAATAAATGAAAAAGAAATGAAGAAAACAATAGCAAAGATCAATAAAACTAAAAGCTGGTTCTTTGAGAAGAAAAACAAAATTGATAAACCATTAGCCAGACTCATCAAGAAGAAAATGGAGAAGACTCAAATCAACAGAAATAGCAATGAAATAGGAGAGGTAACAACTGATACTTCAGAAATACAAAGAATCATGAGAGATTACTACAAGCAACTATATGCCAATAAAATGGACAACCTGGAAGAAATGGACAAATTCTTGGAAAAGCACAAACTTCCAAGCCTAAACCAGGAAGAAATAAAAAATATAAACAGACTAATCACAAGCACTGAAATTGAAACTGTGATTAAAAATCTTCCAACAAACAGAATCCTGCGAGGGTTTCACCCATGCAACTTAACTCATTACTGTCTTTGGAAAAGTCAGGGGAAAAATCAAGAAAAAAACATAGATTAAAAAATTTTAGTTTCCAAAATTTTCTCCACAAGGCTATAAAGAAAACCATAATATTTTGTTGAAAATAACACTTCCTGTGTTAAATATTAAGCCTAGAAACCCAGATTTATGGTTTCTGTTTTTTCAAATTAAAAAATACCATAGGTTTAGCTAGATTACCCAGTATTCTAAAAAATAGATATATTAAGGGTATAGGAAGAGTAAAGATTTCCCTTTTTAATGGTAAGATAAGGTTTATTCTATTTCTAATGAGATAAGACCATATCTATTAAGTCCACGAAGTTTAAAAAGCTAGCAAAATATTTCATTCAAGACTGTTGTAGAGGTTAGTTTCACTCAGACGTTTGTACAGCTTGAGTTTTTTTTTTTTTTTTAAGTCAACAATACACGTGAGGGATCATTAACAGAACCCAATTAGAAAGTGGTTCAGATTTTAAAAATTAGACCAGTTGACATTAATTTATAGAGTTAGAAGAAGTAACCCTTCTAAATATCTACCATGTTCTTACCAAATTCATATTAGAAGTTAGTTTTTCTCTGAATATCTGTATTCATTACCAAACCACATGGCCAGACATTGTTCTTCTTAAAAGGTTTAATACAGCTAAGTTTTCTTTTTTTATTGAAATTAGGTGACATACAATATTATGTTATATTCAGGTATTATAAACTTGCATACATAATGAAACGATCAGAGTGATAAGTCTAGTAACCACCTATCCCCATACAAAGTGATTATAGTATTATTGACCATATATTCCTCAACATGGCATCACAGGCGAATTCTAGCAAACATTTAGAGAAGAGCTAACACCTATCCTTCTCAAACTCTTCCAAAATATAGCAGAGGGAGGAACACTCCCAAACTCATTCTACGAGGCCACCATCACCCTGATACCAAAACCAGACAAAGATGTCACAAAGAAAGAAAACTACAGGCCGAAATCACTGATGAACATAGATGCAAAAATCCTCAACAAAATACTAGCAAACAGAATCCAACAGCACATAAAAAGGATCATACACCATGATCAGTGGGGTTTATCCCAGGAATGCAAGGATTCCTCAATATATGCAAATCAATCAATGTGTTGCATCATATTAACAAAATGAAGGATAAAAACTGTATGATAATCTCAAAGGTTGCAGAAAATGCTCTCGACAAAATTCAACACCCATTTATGATAAAAACCTCAAGAGCAGGCATAGAGGGAACTTACCTCAACATAATAATGGCCATATATGACACCCCACAGCCAACTTCATTCTCAATGGTGAAAAACTGAAACCATTTCCACTGAGATCAGGAACAAGGCAAGGTTGCCCACTCTCACTGCTATTCTTCAACATAGTTTTGGAAGTTTTAGCCACTGCAATCAGAGAAGAAAAAGAAATAAAAGGAATCCAAATCAGAAAAGAAGAAGCAAAACTGTCACTGTTTGCAGATGACATGATACTATACATAGAGAATCCTAAAGATGCTACCAGAAACTACTAGAGCTAATCAATAAATCTGGTAAAGTAGCAGGATACAAAATTAATGCACAGAAATCTCTTGCATTCCTATACACTAATAATGAAAAAACCTGAAAGAGAAATTAAGGAAACTTTCCCATTTAACATTGAAATAAAAAGAATAAAATACCTAAGAATAAGCCTACCTAAGGAGACAAAAGACCTGTATGCAGAAAACTATAAGACACTGATGAAAGAAATTAAAGATGATACAAACAGATGGAGAGATATACCACGTTCTTGGATTGGAAGACTCAACATTGTGAAAGTGACTCTACTACCCAAAGCAATCTACAGATTCAGTGCAACCCTTATCAAACTACCAATGACATTTTTCACAGAATTAGAACAAAAAATTTCACAATTTGTATAGAAACACAAAAGACCCCAAATAGCCAAAGTAATCTTGAGAAAGAAAAACGGACCTGGAGGAATCAGGCTCCCTGACTTCAGACTATACTACAAAGCTACAGTAATCAAGGCAGTATGGTACTGGCGCAAAAACAGAAATATATTTCAATGGAAAAGATAGAAAGCCCAGAGATAAACCCACATACATATGGTGACCTTATCTTTAATAAAGGAATCAAAAATATACGATGGAGAAAAGAGAGCCTCTTCAATAAGTAGTGCTGGGAAAACTGGACAGCTACATGTAAGAGAATTAAGTTAGAACACTCCCTAACACCATACACAAAAATAAACTCAAAATGGATTAAAGATCTAAATATTAGGCCAGACACTATAAAACTCTTAGAGGAAAACATAGGCAGAACACTCTGTGACATAAATCACAGCAAGATCCTTTTGAGCCACCTCCTAGAGAAAGGGAAATAAAAACAAAAATAAAGAAATGGGACCTAATGAAACTTAAAAGCTTTTGCACAGCAAAGGACACCATAAACAAGACGAAAAGACAACCCTCATAATGGGAGAAAATATTTGCAAATGAAGCAACTGACAAAGGATTAATCTCCAAGATTTACAAGCAGCTCATGCAGCTCAATATCAAAAAAACAAATAACCCAATCCAAAAATGGGCAGAAGACCTAAATAGACATTTCTCCAAAGAAGATATACAGATTGCCAACAAACACATGAAAGAATGCTCAATATCATTAATCATTAGAGAAATGCAAATCAAGACTGCAATGAGGTATCACCTCACACCGGTCAGAATGGCCATCATCAAAAAATCTACAAACAATAAATGCTGGAGAGGATGTGGAGAAAAGGGAATGCTCTTGCACTGTTGGTGGGAATGTAAATTGATACAGCCACTATGGAGAACAGTATGGAGGTTCCTTAAAAAACTAAAAATAGAACTACCATAAAACCCAGCAATCCCACTACTGGGCATATACCCTGAGAAAACCATAATTCAAAAAGAGTCATGTACCAAAATGTTCATTGCAGTTCTATTTACAATAGCCAGGACATGGAAGCAACCTAAGTGTCCATCGACAGATGAATGGATAAAGAAGATTTGGCACATATATACAATGGACTATTAGCCATAAACAGAAACGAAATTGAGTAATTTGTAGTGAGGTGGATGGACCTAGAATCTGTCATACAGAGTGAAGTAAGTCAGAAAGAGAAAAACAAATACCGTATGCTAACACATATATATGGAATCTAAAAAAAAAAAAAAAAAGGTCAGAAGAACCTAGAGGCAAGATGGGAATAAAGATGCAGACCTACTAAGAGAATGGACTTGAGGACATGGGGAGGGGGAAGGGTAAGCTGGGACAAAGTGAGAGAGTGGCATGGACATATATACACTACCAAACGTAAAACAGATAGCTAGGGGGAAGCAGCCGCATAGCACAGGGAGATCAGCTCGGTGCTTTGTGACCACCTAGAGGTGTGGGATAGGGAGGGTGGGAGGGAGGGAGTTGCAAGAGGGAAGAGATATGGGGACATATGTATATGTATAACTGATTCACTTTGTTATAAAACAGAAACTAACACACCATTGTAAAGCAATTGTACTCCAATAAAGATGTTAAAAAAAAAAAAGAAAAGAAATGGGACCTAATAAAACTTAACATGTTTTGCACAGAAAAGGAAACTATAAACAAGACAAAAAGACAACCTTCAGAATGGCAGAAGCTATTTGCAAATGAAGCAACTGACAAAGGATTAATCTCCAAAATATACAAGGAGCTCATGTAGCTAAATATCAAAAGAACAAACAACTCAATACATAGATGGGCAGAAGACCTAAACAGACATTCTTCAAAGAAGATATACAGATTGCCAACAAACACCTGAAAGGATGCTCAACATCACTAATCATTAGAGAAATGCAAATCAAAACTACAATGAGGTATCAACTCATACTGGTCAGAACGGCCATCATCAAAAAATCTACAAACAGTAAATGCTGGAGAGGGTGGGGAGAAAAGAGAACCCTCTTACACTGTTGGTGGAAATGTAAATTGATACAGCCACTATGGAGAACAGTATGGAAGTTCCTTAAAACCTAAACATAGAACTACCATACGACCCAGCAATCCCAGTACTTGGCATATACCCTGAGAAAACCGTAATTCAGAAAGAGTCATGTACCACAATGTTCATTGCAGCACTATTTACAGTAGCCAAGACATGGAAGCAACCTAAATATCCATCGACAGATCAATGGATGAAGAAGATGTGGCACATATATACAATGGAATATTACTGAGCCATAAAAAGGAACGATATTGAGTTATTTGTAGTGAGGTGGATGGTCCTAGAGTCTGTCATACAGAGTGAAGTAAGTCAGAAAGAGAAAAACAAATACCGTATGCTAAGACATATATATGGAATCTAAAAAAAAAAAAAAAAATGGTTCTGAACAACCTAGGGGCAGGACAGGAATAAAGATGCAGATGTAGAGAATGGACTTGAGGACACTGGGAGGGGGAAGGGTAAGCTGGGACGAAGCTTGACATATACACACTACCCAATGTAAAATAGATAGCTAGTGGGAAGCAGCTGCATAGCACAGGGAGATCAGCTCGGCGCTTTGTGACCACCTAGAGGGATGGGATAGGGATGGTGGGAGGGAGACGCAAGAAGGAGGGAATATGGGGATATATGTATACGTATATCTGATTCACTTTGCTATACAGCAGAAACTAACACAACATTGTAAAGCAATTATATTCCAATAAAGATGTTAAAAAAACAAAAAGACACACAATTCCAAAAAAAAAAAAAAAATAAGGAAGAAATTGGGGTGAATAGATCCTAGGTTACAGAACCAACAAATGTCCCATAAAAGCACCTAGGAGTCCCTGTGAAGTGTATGAAATAAGGTCCCAGTAGACAACAATTAAAACTACAGTTGATGGTCAGTGCATGTAACAGAATCAGTTTCTTAACAAGTGAATATGTTCTCAGAAATTTCCTCATCTCTTTCTGTGCTGAGGTAACTAAGAAAACTTCGGTATGGCCAGCACTGAGCCAAGTAATTTATCATGACAATTGTAAAGTTCAGGTGTAGAACTGACAAATCTAGACCCGCCTAATGTAGGAAGAGGCCTGCATTTTATGCAATGATTCCTGGTGTAAATATAAATGCCTGTCTCAAGGCGATTTCTGCATCAATCCTCCGACAAATAGCTTTATAACTTTGTGGTTTTCTGATTTGAAATGTAAACCTTGCAGTCCCAGTTTTCTTGCTCCTGTTGGTATTTTTCTCTTGTCACCAATAATGTACTTTCAGATTTGGTGCTTCTTTCTACTTATTCTCAAGCTCAGCGGGAATATTAACAGTGGACATCATCTACCATAAGAAACGGCATGCAATATCCTCACTTTTCATTCCCCATATGAACTGAATGTGCATATGGGATTAGATTATATCATCCCTGTTCATATTTTAGGGTATCATGTTTCTGCCTGATTGAGTATATAGACATCATGGTCATGATTTTTTGGTAGCAAATAAATTGCTGATATCTTAATATACAGTAAAGAGCCTCTAACACTTCTTTCTTTCCTAATATCTCCCTCTCCTCTTTCATGAACTTTTACTTAAAAAAACTAAAACTCTTTGCCTGTTTTTTGATTTTGTTTATGGAAGTAAAAGATAACCAGAGGGAACACTCCTCTCCCACCCCCACAAACACAGATTCTCAAAGCTAAGGTCATGTCCTAGTTAGGGTAATTTTTTCAGTTGTAACTAACAGAGACTCATTCAAGCCTTCTCGTGAAAAAGGAAATTTTTTATAAGGCATCTAGAGAGTCTCACAGTTATCCAAGGTTGGAAGTGAAGTGTGATAAGGTCTCCCTAGGGAGTGAGGACAGAGGCTGCTTGCCTCTTGGGGCCTGAGGCCTCCAGCATCCTGCTTCTGCCTGGGTTTCAGTTTCCTTCTCATCTGTCTCCCAACCATCTCCCTCTGAGATTCTCCTCTTATATAACTTTCAAAGGATTGGGGTCTTTTAATTGCCTCCCTAGATTCAGTTCTATAAACTTTTCAGAACAAGTATTCATCACTGACTAGATCTTCCCTTGTCATTAAATGGTTCAAACTGTTGAGACAGTCTGATTGGTGCACTTTATCTGTTGGAGCTGAATCTCTTACAGGTTATAGGTAGGGCCTATGTAGATGGGACCTGTTGTTGAAGCTTCTGTATTGGTCTAGTCAGCTGCAGCAGAACTACTGGGGGGCAAGTGGGGAGTAGGGTGGGTGGTTGGGGGAGGAGTGATGAGGATATCTGGCCTCTTGTTTGCTCACCTGGGACAGTGGTCTGGGATTATTTCAGAAAGATGTCAGAACAAGTAATAATAAGTGACATTTCTAACTAAAGTTTTTAAATTTATGCACTCAAAAATTGCATCTTATGGCAACTATGCCATTTCTTTATATTTCATCTCATAATAAAAAAGAAATTTAAATTCATTTCTTATTTGATGTACTCATTCATGGAATAAGGCTAATCCATATCCATAAATATATTTTGGGGGAGTGGTAATGAAAAACTACCTTTTTCCCTAAGTTTTCATTGAGAATGATGCTGCTCTGGGCACAAGACATCAGAGCATTTGCCAATATTTACAAAAATACAATACATTGATCAACTGGTGTCAGCCTGAAAAATAATGAGATAAAACCTTTTCCTATGCTTGTTACTTGGGAGAAATTATTTGTTTTATATGTGTTGATAGATAGATAGATCATGTGAGGGCAGTCGAGGCAGTATGAGATTAAATATTTATTTGATAACATGTACCAACATTGCTTTGAAAAAACAATGTCAAGGGACTGTACGAATTAAAATACTGGCATGCTGCACCAGTCTGTAGAACACAATTGATTCCTATATATTTTATGCATGTAACTGTTGACTTACACTTGGGACTGTGGACAGAACTCAAGTTTGAGTTTTGTTTTTTAACTTACTAGCAGTATGGTATTGGGCAAGTTGGTTAACCATTCTGTACATAAGTTTCTGTGTTTATAAAATGTGTCAAATAATTTGTCACATAATTTGGTGTGTAAACTATAAAGCATTAATTAAATATTAAATACTTTTACTCTCTTTCAGCTTGTAGATAGAGGGACAGTGGTGAAAGAGGCTCTTTCTGTCTAGCTCAGTTCCAATGCTCTTGCATAGACATCATCTATAAATGGATAACCTGTTGTCTTAAAATTGTTAGAGGTCAAACACCATAATTATACCTATGACTGTCTGTGAAGTCAGTTATTGTAGCATTTATTTAATCTTGTGTTGTTCAACAGAGGGATTTAAATTATGTATCTTGGGTTAATTTTCCAAAGCTGATGCAATTGTTCCCACAATGTTTTGTGAGAAAAAGAACATCTAACAGGGGAAAAAAAAAGATGTCTAGCACCTTGTGCTCTCAAAGGCAAAAGTGTTCCTTGCTAGGTCAGTGGGATCAGGTTACTGCTAAATACACAGTGCTTTACTTGGTTAGCACAGATTTAATCGTGTTTCCACAGAAACCTAGAGTGCTCAAATACATGGCTTTATTCCTGAAATTCACATATATACATGAAAACCATCATTTATAAAATGATTATGGGAACACTTTTCAGCTAGAATTCTTTTTAGCTAGTACTGGAGACTGTAGCATTACTGTCCTAATGCTATTTCTTTCCCTATATTTTACTGAGTTGAGTTAACCATCACTGGTTATTTTTAAGGATGTAATTCATGATGTGGGACTAGACAAGTGCTAATTCATACTTCTTGCTTTTACTGATTTGTTTAAAATACCACTTTTGTAAGCAATAGAACATAGGGTGCCAGGAATTAATCACTTTTAACTTAGTATGGGCTACTGTGGTGGGCTATGCCTGGTTGGCCATGGTAAGCCCCTAGATGAACATAAGTGGAACTCTTAGGTTTTGCAGTGAAAGCTTAGATAAAGAGAGATTGCCCCATTCACGGGAGAGCAAACATTTTAAGACCCATGACTTGAACATTTAACCTGTGGAGACAAGGCTTTCTGAGTTGTAAAACTAAGGTTTCAGCCATTTCAAGAGATTGTTTTTGGTACTAATGTGACTTGGGGGTATATAGCACAGAAAGCTTAGCATTCCGTTTGCCTTTGTGATGGTGGATATCCATTCTGAAAGGGCTGCCTTAGCAAGTGAGCTTGGGGTGCTCCTCTGTAAGATACAAAAGAGCAACAGAGACCACATTCTTCCACTCTCATTAGGGTCTCATTACTTTTCTTCCCATAACTTATTAGCCTCCTTGGGAGTAAACCTTGAACTGAGTCCAAATTGTCACTTTCATCCTCCTTGATCCTGAATTCACGTTCTGATCTGGTCTAATACAGTTATTTCAGGTTTATTCTTCTAAAGGAGGCAGAAAAATAATTTCTGGAAATATTTCCCTTCCATTGCATCCCTCTCCTGCTGTCAGCAGTTCTATATGTCCCAGGCAAATCTATTTTTGTTTTTGCACTGATACACATTTTCTGGTTCAAATGGGTCTCAAAAGAAGCACATATTTTTCAAGAGCATATTTTTCTTAAAGGCAGAAATAATTCATTTTTGTAAAACATGATCAGGAGACCTATGGGCTGAGGAAAAATTTTAGCTGGATACTTTATTTCATTTAGGCTGAGAATTTCTAAAAATATGGGCCTGCGGCTGACCTTTTCATTTTAAATAGTGTCATTGTTACTTATTCAAATATGTGGATTGTGTGGGCAGTAGGGTAATATTTTTATTGGCATGAAAACTGACAAAGTTCTGAGATATGTTTAACTTTATATTACTGCTTATTGTTTCTATATTGCCTCTGTCCCCTCTGTAACAATAAAGAAGTGAAAAAAAAAAAAAACCTGCCTTCTCTATTGGTAATGTTAAGACTCTAATCTTTATTCACAATCCAACATGTATAGGACAATAGCTTTCGAAAAAGACTGAAAAGAAGATATAAAAACCACAGAAACATTGGTCTCAGTTTAAAATGCTTCAGTGACTTCCCTTTGTACTTATAATGAAATCGAAATTTCTTAATGTGGTCCAAGGCTCTGCACCATCTGGACCTGGTCTTTCTCTCCAACAATATCTCTTCTCCTTTGTGCTCTCCACACTCCAGTCACACTGGCCTCCTTTTCTTTGCACGAACATGCCAGGCTCTTACACACCTGGGCCTTCTCATGTGTTATTCCCTGCTTGTGGACCATTATTCCCATGCTCTTTATTTATCTGGCTTCCAATCTTTTTCATCTTAACATTACCGCAATGTGGAGAAGTTCCCTGGCCAGCATCTGAATAGATTCCAACCCTTCTCTTCACTCTTAGCTTTACTCTAATTTCATGATAGCGCTGTCACTATTTGTATTTATTTTATTATTTGCTTGTCTACTTTGTTGCATGTTTTTCCCCTCTGAGAGGTAGCACAGTGTAGTAGTTAATTGTACTGGTTAGGTTCAAATCCTAGTTTTATTACATACTAGACATAGGATCTTGGGAAAGTTATGTAATTCCTCTGGCCTCCATTTCTTCATCTGCAAATTGGGGATAATAAACAATCACCCCAATATTCTTCCATATTTTTATAGTTTTATTACAACATTACAATTAAGACATTAAATGATAAATTCACATGATATATTTAGAAATTAAATTACAAAATAATACAAATACTTTTAAAGTGTGATGTGCCAACAAATTTTAAGTTTTCATCATTAATTAGGATTCATATTTCAGATTCGGCAAACATTTTGGTTGATTCTGTGATGTGTGTGAAGGTTGAAAGGGACAAGAGAAGAGAAAGATGTCTGTAAATGATTTCACAAAAAAATTTAAAATTAAAGAAGAATAATTAAGTTTTTAAATGGGTAAGTTAATGTTCTAACCTGTGGGCACAATGTACAGAAAATACTTAAATGACAGGATTTTTAAGCAAAAGGCAGCTTTAGAAACAGTAATATTTCTTTATATATATCACAGTAACAATGTGTTAATATGAACAGTTGTATGTTAAAGAGTTGCAAAATGAATGTAGAGTTCACTACCCATTTGCACATTACAATCCCCTCTCCCTGCAGCTTACGAAGAAATCAGACAAGTACATTATTTGGATATTAATATCTCAATATTTAATCTATGTGAATTTTTTTGACTAATTATTTTCCAAAATCTTGGGAGCATACAAAATACCACCTGTGCACAAATATGGAGATGAATGAGTTACTATATGCAAATCATTTAAAATGTATTTCACCTATTATAAGATCTCAATAAATTGTAGCTGTTATTATAGGAATATTGGCTATGTAAGTATCCAATATCTTCAACAAATTCTGGCACATCTTAGCTACTCAATAAAATTTGCAAAATAAATGAATAAATGAATGGATAAATGAATGAATATGAGTCACAATCAAGAGAGCAATCGAAAGAGCTCTGGTTTGCCAGTTGAAACGCCTACGTGCTGGGTTAATTTCTGCCATTTTGCACTGTGATGTGGGGTAAAAGACAACCTTTTTCACCTCAGTTTCCTAATCAAAATTGGTATGTTCAAACTAGATAACCTCCAAACCCCTTCTAATGTAAACATTTTATGTTTCTATACCAGTCATGTAGGACATGAGAAACATTTTGCTCCTCTTAGAATTTAAATGTTCTCTACAAAGACTTAAAACACTGACCCTTCCCCAATCTTACTGGATATCTAAATGCCTTCTGATTATTTGGAAACTTTCTTAGGCACATAGAGTTCCACTTGATTAGGTCCACTTGAAGAATAGTCTTCTGGAATTTTCTAAGGATTGATATGTAGTAAAATCACAACACACAACCAATGAAAGGAACCAATAGTTTTCAAATGATTATTATATTCCAGTTTCTACATAGGGTCCTTTGCATATATTTTACCCATTCATCCATTGATGGACATTTAGATGTGTTTTTCTATATCTTGGTTATTGCAGTTAACTCTGGGATGCAGATATCTCTTCAACATAATTATTTCATTTCCTTAAGAGATATTCCCAGAAGTGGAATTGCCAGGGCACATGGTGGTTCTATTTTAATTTTTTGAGGAAGCTCCATACTATTTTCCATAGTGGATGCACCAATTTACATGCCTATCAATAGTGCACAGGGTTTCCTTTTTACCACATCCTTGCCAACACTTATTTCTTTTTGATAATAGCCATTCTGACAGGTGTGAGGTACAATCTCATTGTGGTTTTAATTTGTATCGCCCTGATGATTGAGCAAAGGTTGAGCACCTTTTCATGTACCTGTTGCCCATTTAGATGTCTTCTTTGGAAAAATGTCTATTCACATTCTCTGCCCATTTTTTTTTTCCATCTGGTTGTTTGTTTGCTATTGAGTTGCATAAGTCTTTCATATATTTAGGATATTAACCCCTTATCAAATATACAATTTGCAAATATTTATTACCATGTGGTAGGTTGCCTTTCCATCTTGCTGATGGTTTCCTTTGTTGTATATAAGCTTTTTAGTTTGATGTAGTCCCACTTGTTTATTTTTGCTTGTATTCCCTTTGCTCTTGGTATCAAATCCAAAAAAATTAGCACCAAGACTGATAATCTGAAAATATTAGCACCAAGCTTACCACTTATGTTTTCTTCTAGAAGTTTCATAGTTTCAGGTTTTATGTTCAAGTCTTTAATCCATTTTGAGTTGATTTTTTTGTGTATGATGTAAGATAGCAGTCCAGTTTCATTCTTTTGCATGTGGTTGTCCAGTTTTCCCAACACCATTTATTGAAGAGACGACTGTCCTTTCTCCATTGCATATTCTTGGCTTCTTTGTCATAAATTAGTTGACCATATCCATGTGGGTTTATTTCTGCCTTCTCTATTTTGTTCCATTTATCGGTTTTTATGCCAATACAATATTGTTTTGAATACTGTAGCTTTGCAAAATAGTTAGAAATCAGGAAGTGTGATGCCTCCAGCTTTTTTCTTCTCTCTCAAGATTGCTTTAACAGGGTATTTTGTGGTTCCATACAAGTTTTAGGATTGTTTTTTCTATTTCTGTGAAAAAATGCCATTGGAATTTTTTAGGGATTGCATCAAATCTGTAGATTACTTTGGGCAATATGGACATTTAAACAATATTAATTCTTCCAATTAATGAGCATGGGATATTTTTCCATTTATTTGTGTCTTCTTCAATTTTTTTTTTATCAGTGCCATAGTTTTCAGGGTACAGATCTTTCACTTGTACACTGTTAAATGGAATCTGTGGTTTTGAATGAGAAAATGAATGAGAAATGATAGGAAGGAAGAAATGGACTAAATAAAGCACTTACTTTAAGGATAGCCGTTGATGAAAGTGAATTTTCAAAGAAAGGCAGAACATCTATGTATTGAGTTCAATGACTCTCTGAACACCCAATCTTCACTTCACTTCACTTCAACCACACCCATCTTTGGAGATGATTCTTGAGACTCATGCCAGATTTTCTATATCAGAATGCTAGGACTGAAGCACCAGAGAATGTAATTTTCATAAACATATTACATGATTCTTATATACACTGTAATTTGAGATCCTACTATCTTGTCTTTAGTTTCTTATTTTATTTTTCCCTACATTTCCCAGTCCCATCCAGTCTGACTCCACTTCCTAATTTACCCAGCTTTGAAGAAATATTTTATTTTATTAAAAGCTCTCTTGTCACTACATGCATTCAACATTTTGTCCTTTGTCCTTTTGTTTCATCCTCTTATAAATGTTAAACCAATGTCAGCAGCCTTGTCTTGCTCATACACCTGATCTCATGGATCTTGTTTGAGGAATTGCCAGTTGGGAGGATGGAACCCACTAATAAACTGTTGTCACCAACCCAGATGGATTATCAGAAATTCTTTTATGCATCCTTAATCTGTTCTGCTCCATTAAATTTTTTTTAATACATTTTATTTATTTATTTATTTATTTTTGTCTGGGTTGGGTCTTTGTTGCTGTGCGCTGGCTTTCTCTAGTTGTGGCGAGTGGGGGGCTACTTTTCGTTGCGGGGTGCAGGCTTCTCATTGCAGTGACTTCTCTTTGCTGCAGAGCATGGGCTCTAGGCGTGCGGGCTTCAGTAGTTGTGGCGTGCGGGCTCAGTAGTTGTGGCTCGCAGGTTCTAGAGTGCATGCTCAGTAGTTGTGGCACACGGACTTAGTTGCTCTGTGGCATGTGGGATCTTCCCGGACCAGGGCTCGAAACCGTGTCCCCTGCACTGGCAGGTGGATTCTTAACCACTGCACCACCAGGGAAGTCCCTCCATTAATTTTTAATGCAAAAACATTTCCATCCTCTTAAAGCCTCCTCCTCTCCACTACCCTCTTCCTTCCTGAAAATGCTATGCTTGCTTATAACCCTGAAATTCAGACTGTAATACTCCCTCTACTTAAAGTACCCAACCATGTCCTTTGTTTCCTGGCTCTTAGCTACTTTAATTTCATGTTCACTTTAAATGTTTCTTATTTATGAGATCTTTCCTGACCTCCTAAGACAGACTTAACCACTCTGTTCTTTGAGACACTATTAAGATTTCTATCATAGCACTACATTTATCATCCAATCCGGGACACTAGCAAAAGGGTACTAGCAAAAAGGGTACTAGCAAAAATTACATTATCCCAGGTTAAATTGGGACAGTCCTGAGAAAACTGGCATGTGTGGTCCCTCTATTTCATAACTATGTTCACTTGAGTGTCTTCTCCTATCAAGATCCTCACTGACAGTTCCATATTTATATTTTCCCCCCAACTTCTAGTATAGTCCCTGGCACCTAGTCTCTGGTTGGTTGAGTGAATGAATAAATGAGGATTGAGTCTGCAAACAGCATCAAAGGAAAAAAAGTACGGGGACCAGGCACTCTGTGAATTGGGCTGATGAAGTTTTCTCCATTTCTGTCCATCCATTTTCTTGATGCTCACCTCTGCTCTGGTACATGACTCATTCTGTTCATTCTGCATCATTCCATTTTTATTGTTTTCTCTTAAGCTGGAGACAAGGAGTTGAAAACGATAATCAGAAATAGCTCTTAAATGTCAAATAAAAATGTTTCTCTCCTGAGAGGTTTCATAACATTGAATATTTTAGTTTAATATTTTATTGTTCTCATCTGCCAAATATTTTAGAAGATCAAAGATATTTTCCCCCAAATTTCTGTATCTAAACATATTTTTTTTATTTCTTTGCTTGCTTTGAAACAAAATTGTCTAAAAATATGCTGTTGATCTTGGTCTCCTAATGCATTGACAATCATGCCAAGCTCAGTGAATAATTATGAAACTACTTAAAAATGTTGAAATTTTTCCCACATTTTTGTGCTACTATACCCTCATCCATCCATCAGTTTTGCATGCATTGAATCTTGAAGGTAGGACACTGTTGTAGGTGCTGGGGATTCAGAGATGAATGAGACATAAGCCCTACTAGCAATGAGTTTACAATCAAACAAAAGTTGTCCCTGACCACTTATACCACTCACCCGAAAATGCTGCTTTACTCTGTGCTTTATGCTTTACACACACACATATATCCATCAACTGGAACATATGCCAAAAAGTTCCATGGAGACTGATATATATCTCATGGTAATAACAAATAATATGTGCAGTTGTTTAGATAAAAGCTAAGGTAATCTGATAAAAATGCTATAAAATATAGTGGCTGCCTAGTTATGGGTGGGAGGCCAAGGGAAGAGACAGCAGGGAAGGATTCCCAAGGGGCACAAGGAACTCTGGGAGTTTTGAGTCTATTCATTATTGTGACTTTGGTAACAGTTTCACAGGCATATACATAAATCAAAAAATATCAAATTGTGTAGTTTAAATATGTGCACATTATTGTTTGTCAATTTCATACATCAATAAAACTGTTAAAACCATTGTAGCTTAAATAAATATTTGTCTCTCACGTATATTTGTTCTGTATCGTCTATCATAGGAGTTCTACTTCTCAGATTATTCAAGGACCCAGATTCCGTTAACCTTTTTGTTTCTTCATCTCCCTAGGGTGTTGCCTTCATCTGCATAGCTAATGTTGGTTTTCTGCTATATCTTCTGATATACTTCATGAGAAGAAGAAAAAACTACACTCCAGGGAAAATGAGTAATCTTAAATCAGAGATTATATGGAATTTGCACTTAACCCTTCTAGTCATATTTCCTTCCCCAAATTTGATCATATAGCCACACGTATCTGCAAAGGAAACTACGAAATGTGGACCCTAAACAGCTGGCTTTGTGTCTGACTTAAACTCTAACAGAAAGGAAGAAAGAGAGAATGGGATTTGTCAAGACAACTAGCCATCTGCACAGTAACTTTATTTATTGAGTGCATACATACTCTGTGCTATGCCCTGTGCTAATTGTTTTATTATATTACTAATTTGTTCCTCCCAACTCTTCTATGAGAAAGATGTGATTGTTGACCATATCTAAAAGATGAATAAAACACATAGGGGCACACAGTTTGCATACAGTGTAATTTCATGGTTTCAGTTACACGGACTGTGGAATGAATGTTGCCCCTGGAGTTATGTAATGAATGGTCATCACAACTGAGCCCTATGGCCCTGTCTAGGCCTTAGGGAAGTTAACGAACCTTCCCAAGTTACTTGCACAGCTGGTAAGTGGCGGAACTGGGATTTAAAAGTGGCATGGATGGCTCCAGACCTTGTGCTCTTACTAGCCACTGTGTGCTAACGTGTTAGGTAGTGACTGTGCCTTAATGTCTTACCCCTCTCAGCTAACTAATTTTAATTTTAATTGGGCTTTTATAGCAGAAAATTGTCATGCATAGGTTAGATCAGCTGTTGGCAATTTTTTTTCTGTAAGGGTCCAGATAGTAACTATTTTAGGTTTGCAGCCTGTATGGTCTCTGTCACAAATACTCAACTCTATCATTATAGTGTGAAAACATCCATAGACAACATGTAAATGAATAAGAATGGCTGTGTTCCAGTAAAACTTTAGTTTCAAAAGCAGGCACTGGGCCAAATTTGACTCACAGGAAGTAGTTTATAATCCCTAGATTAGATAGAAATTTTAGGCCAATGCAGGATGAATTAGGGCAGGCTGATATCTCTTGTACAATGAGAAGGACTTTTATCTACATGTACCACCACCTGGATTCACTGCTAACTTAAAAGGAAATAGGAGCTGTAGGCTGGCATCATAGCTGTTGCCCTGAGCCATTCTACTTTGTACCAAAGAGCTAACTCTCAAATGTTAAACTTAATTTCTAGATTTGAAACATTGCCAAGTAAAACCTGTGAATATCAATGGATTATTGTAAGAAATTAAAGCTCCTAAGAGACTGAGATCATGTGAATTATTTTTCTGTTTTTATGGGGCACCATCCCTCCCAGCACACATAGTGTACTCGATTGCCCAATAAGTCTCCAACAGACCACACCCTCTCATGCTTCCTCCAGGCCACAGCTACTATCATTGTCCCCAGTTAGGATATTCTTCCTCTCCTCTCTGCTTGGTCAATCCCCATCCATCTTTTAAGGTCTGGGGCAAATGACGCCTCTTCTTTGAAGCTTCTGTGACTGACCCTCCTCCTACCTTTAACAAATTATCTTTTCCTTACCTTTACTCCTCTGGACTGTCTTACTCTGTCATTGAATTAGCTCTGTATTTTTCTGTCTGCCTGATGAAGAGTGAACATCCTGACAAGTATGGATAGAACTGTGATTGTTCATTTTCATGTCTCTTACATCTAGGACAGCACCTGGCACATAGTGAAAACACAACACATGCTACTGAAAAATAAATGATCTTACTTAGCAATAGGCTGTGGTGTCTTAGTGACAAGGATGCAGTGATAATTCATAAATGCTTATTAAACAACTTCATCAGTCTTAGGAACTCTAGATGAGTTGCTATTTTTTATTAAAAGGAGTTAAATTGGCTCAAAGATTAATAAAGGAGGTGGTGAATGCCACTCTCTGTTTGCAAAGAAAAATTACATATAAAGGGTAAATTTTGAACATTTTTATTATTTCCGAATCCAATTCTAATTCTGTCATTTCATTATTTAGAACCCATCAATGGCTGCTCATTCTCTCCCCAAATGAGGGCCAAACCCTCAGCAGAGGGGTTCTCAACATTGCCTGCACATCTGTATCACCTGGGGAGCTATTATAAGATGCCCATGCTTGGGTTCCAACCCAGACCAATTAAATGAAGATCTCTGGGAGGAGAACACAAGCATCAGAATCGTTTGCCTCTCCCTGGGTGTTTCCAATATGCAGCCCAGGTTAAAAACCATTGAGCATGACCTGTAGTTAAGGTTCTCACCCCTAATTATTTTGCATGGTAAAAAGTTTAAGTTTTAACTCTAATGTAATGGGAAGCAATGTCATCTTCATGTCTTAAAAAGATAAAAGTTGCCATTGTGAGGCATGTAGGAGGTAGAGGGGCAAGAGTGGAATATAAGTGGTCCAGTTAGGAGGCTATTGATGTAGTAAGTTATAACTGTAACACTCAATGACTTCTAGAGGGAAAAAGTGTTTTCTGCTTAATTCTTAGTTACCCATTAATTCTGTTAATGAAAAGAACACATTTTCCAAGCATTATAGTAAATTGCAGTTTTATTATGCATGTATATCACATTTGTCATGCCATATAATACTTTTTAATTATTGAAGGACCTCATGAACACTATACATCAAAAGCTTCATGTAATTATATCTGACTTGCAAACATCTCATATGTGTACTTGGAGATCGTCACTGCACTGGTAACTTTTATGGTGCATTTTAAGACATGTAAAATTTAATATGCTTTTGAATAATCGCTTTCATCTAAAACTTCAGTAGTTAATATGCACACAAATTAAAGCTTATTAAGAAGGTAAATGTCAAGGAGACCTTCAAGATGGTGGAGGAGTAAGAAGTGGAGATCACCTTCCTCCCTACAAATACATCAGAAATACATCTATATGTAGAACAACTCCTTCAGAACACCTACTGAACGCTGGCAGAAGACCTCAGACTTCCCAAAAGGCAAGAAACTCCCCATGTACCTTGGTAGGACAAAAGAAAAAAGAAAAAACAGAGACAAATGAATAGGAACGGGACCTGCACTTCTGGGAGGGAGCTGTGAAGGAGGAAAAGTTTCCACACACTAGGAAGCCTCTTCACTGGCAGAGACGGGGTGGGGGGGACAGTGGGGGGGGGGAAGCTTCAGAGCCATGGAGGAGAGCACAGCAATAGGGGTGCAGAGGGCAAAGCGGAGAGATTTCCGCACAGAGGATTGCTGCTGACCAGCACTCACCAGCCTGAGAGGCTTGTCTGTTCACCTGCCAGGGTGGGTGGGGGCTGGAGCTGAGGCTTGGACTTCAGAGGTCAGATCCCAGGGAGAGGACTGGGGTTGGCTGCGTGAACACAGCCTGAAGGGAGCTAGTGTGCCACAGCTAGCTGGGAGAGAATCCAGGAAAAACTCTGGAACTGCCTAAGAGTCAAGGGACCATTGTTACAGGGTGCGTGAGGAGAGGGGATACAGAGCACTGCCTAAAGGAGCTGCAGAGACAGAGATGGGCATGAGACACGGCTATCAGCATGCACACCAGAGACGGGCATGAAACACTAAGGCTACTGCTGCAGCCACCAAAAAGCCTGTGTGCAAGCACAGGTCACTATCCATAACTCCCCTCCTAGGAGCCTGTGCAGCCCGCCACTGCCAGGGTCCTGTGACCCAGGGACAACTTCCATGGGAGAACACAAGGAACACCTCAGGCTGTTGCAACGTCACACTGGCCTCTGCCACCGCAGGCTCACCCCGCATTCTGTGCCCCTCCCTCCCACCGGCCTGAGTGAGCCAGAGCCCCCTAATCAGCTGCTACTATAACCCCGTCCTTTCTGAGTGGAGAACAGATGCCCTCAGGCAACCTACATGCAGAGGCGGGGCCTGATCCAAAGCTGAACCCCAGGAGCTGTGCAAACAATGAAGAGGAAGGGAAATTTCTCCCAGCAGCCTCAGGAGCAGCAGATTAAATTTCCACAATCAACTTGATATACCCTGCATCTCTGGAATACCTGAATAGACAATGAATCATCCCAAAATTGAGGCCGTGGACTTTGGGAGCAACTGTACACTTGGGGTTTGTTTTCTGCATCTAATTTATTTCTGGTTTTATGTTTATCTTAGTTTAGGACTTAGAGTTTATTATCACTGGTAGATTTGTTTATTGATTTGTTTGCTCTCTCCCTTTTTTTAATATATATATATATATATTTTTTTGCTTTTCTCTTTTTGTGAGTGTGTACGTGTTTGCTTCTTTGTGTGATTTTGTCTCTGTAACTGTGCTTTTACCATTGGTCCTAGGGTTCAGTCTGTCCATATATTTTTTCTTTTTTTTTTTTTACTTTTACATTTTTTATTTTAATAACTTTATTTTATTTTATTCTTTCTTTCTTTTTTTCTCCCTTTTCTTCTGAGCTGTGTGGCTGACAGGGTCTTGGTGATCCAGCTGGGTGTCAGGCCTGTACCTCTGAGGTGGGAGAGCCAAGTTCAGGACATTGGTCCACCAGAGACGTCCCGGCTCCACATAATATTAAACAGCGAAAGCTCTCCCAGAGATCTCCATCTCAATGCTAAGACCCAGCTCCACTTAATGACCAGCAAACTACAGTGCTAGACACCCTATGCCAAACAACTAGCAAGACAGGAACACAACCCCACCCATTAGCAGAGAGGCTGCCTGAAATCATAACAAGTTCACAGACACCCCAAAACACACCACTGCACTCCATCCTGCCCATCAGAAAGAAAAGATCTAGCCTTATCCACCAGAACACAGCCACCAGTCTCCTCCACCAGGAAGCCTACACAACCCACTGAACCAACCTTACCCACTGGAGGCAGACACCAAAAACAACAGGAACTATGAACCGGCAGCCTGCAAAAAGGCGACCTCAAACACAGTAAGTTAAGCAAATGAGAAGACAGAGAAATGTGCAGCAGATGAAGGATCAAGGCAGAAACCCACCAGACCAAACAAATGAGGAGGAAATAGGCAGTCTACCTGAAAAAGAATTCAGAGTAATGATAGTAAAGATGAACCAAAATCTTGGAAATAGAATGGAGAAAATACAAGAAATGTTTAATAAGGACCAAGAAGAACTAAAGAGCAAACAAACAATGATGAACAACACAATAAATGAAATTAAAAATTCTCTAGAAGGAATCAATAGCAGAATAACTGAGGCAGAAAACAGATAAGTGACCTGGAAGCTAAAATAGTGGAAATAACTACCACAGAGCAGAATAAAGAGAAAAGAATGAAAAGAATTGAGGACAGCCTCAGAGACCTCTGGGACAACATTAAATGCACCAACATTCAAATTATAGGGGTCCCAGAAGAAGAAGAGAAAAAGAAAGGCATTGAGAAAATATTTGAAGAGATTATAGTTGAAAACATCCGTAATATGGGAAAGGAAAGAGTCAATGAAGTCCAGGAAATACAGAGAGTCCCATACAGGATAAATCCAAGGAGAAACATGCCAAGACACATATTACTATCAAAAATTAAATACAAGGAAAAAAAGGATTAAACGCAGCAAGGGAAAAACAACAAATGACATACAAGGGAATCCCCATAAGGTTAACAGCTGATCTTTCAGCAGAAACTCTGCAAACCAGAAGAGAATGGAAGGACATATTTAAAGTGATGAAAGGGAAAAACCTACAACCAAGATTACTCTCCCCAGCAAGGATCTCATTCAGATTCAATGGAGAAATTAAAACCTTTACAGACGAGCAAATCTAAGACAATTCAGCACCACCAAACCAGCTTTACAACAAATGTTAAAGGAACTACTCTAGGCAGGAAACACAAGAAAAGCAAAAGACCTACAATAACAAACCCAAAACAATTAAGAAAATGGTAATAGGAACATACATATCGATAATTACCTTAAATGTAAATGGATTAAATGCTCCAACCAAAAGACATAGACTGGCTGAATGGATAAAAAACAAGACCCGTATATATACTGTCTACAAGAGACCCACTTCAGACCTAGGGATGCATACAGACTGAAAGTGAGGGATTGGAAAAGCATATTCCATGCAAATGGAAATCAAAAGAAAGCTGGAGTAGCTATTCTCATATCAGACAAAATAGACTTTTAAATAAAGACTGTTACAAGAGACAAAGAAGGACACTACATAATGATCAAGGGATCAATCCAGGAAGAAGGCATAGCAATTGTAAATAGTTATGCACCCAACATAGGAGCATCTCAACACTTAAGGCAGATGCTAATATCCATAAAAGGGGAAATCGACAGTAACACAATCATAGTAGGAGACTTTAACACTTGACTTTCACCAATGGACAGATCATCCGAAATGAAAAAAAATAAGGAAACAGAAGCTTTAAATGATACATGAAACAAGATGGATTAATTGATATTTATAGTCCAATTCCATCCAAAAACAACAGAATACAGTTTCTTCTCAAGTGTTGATGGAGCATTCTCCAGGATAGATCATATCTTGGGTCGACGACCCAAACACGATGACCGAAACAAATAACAAAACCTATGGGATGCAGCAAAAGCAGTTCTAAGAGGGAAGTTTATAGCAATGCAATCCTACCACAAGAAACAAGAAACATCTCAAATAAACAACCTAACCTTACACCTAAAGCAATTAGAGAAAGAAGAACAAAGAAACCCAAAGTTAGCAGAAGGAAAGAAATCATAAAGATCAGATCAGAAATAAATGAAAACGAAACAAAGGAAACAATAGCAAAGATCAATAAAACTAAAATCTGGTTCTTTGAGAAGATAAACAAAATTGATAAACCATTAGACAGACTCATCAAGAAAAAAGGGAGAAGACTCAAATCAACAGAATTAGCAATGAAAAAGGAGAAGTAACAACTGACACTGCAGAAATACAAAGGATCATGAGAGATTACCTTAAGCAACTATATGCCAATAAATGAACAACCTGGAAGAAATGGACAAACTCTCAGAATAGTACAACCTTCTGAGACTGAACCAGGAAGAAATAGAAAATATAAACAGACCAATCAAAAGCACTGAAATTGAAACTGTGATTAAAAATCTTCCAACAAGCAAAAGCCCAGGATCAGATGGTTTCCCAGGCGAATTCTATCAAACATTTAGAGAAGAGCTAACACCTATCCTTCTCAAACTCTTCCAAAGTATAGCAGAGAGACAAACACTCCCAAAATCATTGTATGAGGCCACCATTACCCTGATACCAAAACCAGACAAAGATGTCACAAAGAAAGAAAACTACAGGCCCATATCACTGATGAACATAGATGCAAAAATCCTCAACAAAATAATAGCAAACAGAATCCGACAGCACATTAAAGGGATTATACACCATGATCAAGTGGGGTTTATCCCAGGAATGCAAGGATTCTTCAGTATACGCAAATCAATCAATGTGATACACCATATTAACAAATTGAAGGAGAAAAACCATATGATCATCTCAATAAATGCAGAAAAAGCTTTTGACTAAATTCAAAACCCATTTATGATAAAAACCCTGCAGAAAGTAGGCATAGAGGGAACGTTCCTCAACATAATAACGGCCATAAATGACAAAGCCACAGCCAACATTGTTCTCAGTGGTGAAAAACTGAAACCATTTCCTCTAAGATCAGGAACAAGACAAGGTTGTCCACTCTCACCACTATTTTTCAACATAGTTTTGGAAATTTTAGCCACAGCAATCAGAGAACAAAAAGAAATAAAAGGAATTCAAATCGGAAAAGAAGAAGTAAAGCTGTCACTGTTTGCAGATGACATGATACTATACATAGAGAATCCTAAAGATGTTACCAGAAAACTACTAGAGCTAATCACAGAATTTGGTAAAGTAGCAGGATACAAAATTAATGCACAGAAATCTCTTGCATTCCTATACACTAATGATGAAAAATCTGAAAGAGAAATTAAGGAAACACTCCCATTTACCATTGCAACAAAAAGAATAAAATACCTAGGAATAAACCTAACTAAGGAGATAAAAGACGTGTATGCAGAAAACTATAAGACACTGTTGAAAGAAATTAAAAGTGATACAGATGGAGAGATATACCATGTTCCTGGATTGGAAGAATCAATATTGTGTAAATGACTATACTACCCAAAGCAATCTACAGATGCAATGCAATCCCTATCAAACTACCAATGCCATTTTTCTCAGAACTAAAACAAAAAATTTCACAATTTGTATGGAAACACAAAAGACCCCGAATAGCCAAAGCAATCTTGAGAAAGAAAAACGGAGCTGGAGGAATCAGGCTCCTGGACTTCAGACTGTACTACAAAGCTACAGTAATCGAGACATTATGGTACTGGCACAAAAACAGAAATATAGATCAATGGAACAGGATAGAAAGCCCAGAAATAAAGCCATGCACATATGGTCACCTTACTTTTGATAAAGAGGCAAGAATATACAATGGAGAAAAGACAGCCTCTTCAATAAGTGGTGCTGGGAAAACTGGACAATTACACGTGAAAGAATGAAATTAGAACACTTCCTAACACCATACACAAAAATAAACTCAAAATGGATTAAAGACCTAAATGTAAGAGGAAAAATTCTTAGAGGAAAACATAGACAGAACACTCTATGACATAAATCATAGCAGGATCCTTTTGGACCCACCTCCCAGAGAAATGTAAATAAAAACAAAAACAAAGACATGGAACCTAATGAATCTTAAAAGCTTATGCACAGCAAGGAAACCATAAATAAGACAAAAGACAACCCTCAGAATGGGAGAAAATATTTGCAAACGAAGCAACTGACAAAGGATTAATCTCCAAAATTTACAGGCAGCTCATGCAGCTGAATATCAAAAAAAGAAACAACCCAATTAAAAAATGAGCAGAAGACCTAAATAGACATTTCTCCAAAGAAGATATACAGATTGCCAACAAACACATGAAAGATGCTCAACATCACTAATCATTACAGAAATGCAAATCAAAACTACAATGAGGTATCACCTCACACCAGTAAGAATGGCCATCATCAAAAGATCTACAAATAATAAATGCTGGAGAGGGTGTGGAGAAAAGGGAACCCTCTTGCACTGTTGGTGGGAATGTAAATTGATACAGTCACTATGGAGAACAGTGCGGAGGTTCCTTAAAAAACTAAAAATAGAACTACCATACGACCCATCAATCCCACTACTGGGTATATACCCTGAGAAAACCATAATTCAAAAAGAGTCATGTACCACAATGTTCATTGAAGCTGTATTTACAATAGCCAGGAAATGGAAGCAACCTAAGTGTCCATCAACAGATGAATGGATAAAAAAGATGTGGCATGTATATACAGTGGAATATTACTCAGCCGTAAAAAGAAATGAAATTGAATTCTTTGTAGTGAGTTGGATGGACCTAAAGTCTGTCATACAGAATGAAATAAGTCAGAAAGAGAAAAACAAATACCATATGCTAATACATATAAATGGAATCTAAAAAAAAAAAAAAAAAAAAAGGTTTTGAAGAACCTAGCGGTAGGACAGGAATAAAGACACAGATGTATAGAATGGAGTTGAGGACACGGGGAGGGGGAAGGGTAAGCTGGGACAAAGTAAGAGAGGGGCATGGACATATATACATTACCACATGTAAACTAGATACCTAGTGGGAAGCAGCCACGTAGCACAGGGAAATCAGCTCGGTGCTTTGTGACCACCTAGAGGGGTGGGAGAGGGAGGGTGGGAGGGAGACACAAGAGAGAGGAGATATGGTGATATATGTTTATGTATAGCTGATTCATTTTGTTATAAGACAGAAACTAACACACCATTTTAAAGCAATTATACTCCAATAAAGATGTTAAAAAATTTTTTTTTAAAAACTACATATATATATATATATGAATGTGTACATATATTAAAAAAAGAAGTTAAATGTGTAATGAGCAGAGGAGAAAAATAAATTTTGCTGAATTAAGAAAGAAACATTTTTATTACACATTTCATTATGTTTCAGAGCCGTTGTGTGACTTCTGCACATGGATGCTTGCAGTTGATTCTCCTGGTCTTAAAATCCTTCCAAAATGTGTCACGTAGCTGCCTCTTGTCCCTCTCTCTAAAGGCTTCCTCTAATTGAAACATCTATAAAGGTCATATGGATGTCCTACCCATTTATACACCAAGCAAATATCTATTGAGCACCTCCTTTGAATGCTACCCTGTATGAGGCCCTGTAATTGACAAAACTAGCATAATCTTTTCCCTAATGGAATACAGAATCTAAAGGATCTTCAGTCCGGTAATTCAACAAACATTTATTGAGGTTCTACAATATTCAAGGCATGTTTGTTCAACAAACATTTATTGAGGTTCTACAATATTCAAGGCATGTTTCTAAGAGTTTGGAAACTTAAAATTGAATCTAGCACACTCACAGACAACACATAAACATACAAAACAGTCTTCAAATGACATATGACAGGGAGTTAAAGCAAGTGTATGAGTCAGTGGTTCATAAAGTCAAAATTGTTATTTATCTATAGGTATAAACATTTCAAGTGCTATGGGAGTATAAAAAAGGGTGCAATTACATCAACTGGAGGCTTGGAGGAAATTGGGGAAGAATTCATGAAGTTAAAGGCATGGGATGTGGATTCTGAAAGATGAGAAGGATTGTGTTTCCAGAAATAAGTTGAGTACCTTCTTTCTAAAGCACTCACATGAGCAAAGGCAGGGAGAGAATTAAAGTGGAACTGTGTATAATTCTAATAGAAATGTGTGCAATCTTATTTCCTCAAAGGCTCAGTGCCCGAACTTGAGAAATAAGTATAGGATAAGTGATGGTTTGGCACTTTAAGTAAAGGGACTCTGATATCAAAACAGTTATCCTCCAAAAAAAGATATGTTCAAAATCAAGAAAAGCCAGCTCCTTTGCCCCTAAATTATCAATTGACACATTTGGGTTTGCTTAAAGTTAGTTGTTGACAATGACCTAACAATTCTCATGCAGTGAGGGTTATTTCCATTTTTGCATACTTGTCCTTCTTTTTGTTTTTGAGTACCTTTCAATATTGCATTTATCCCTTAAGGCAAGGTAGTCTTCTATTTGTTTTTGTACTATATAGTCAGCCCAACCAGCATCAGTGGCCTGGAGAGCTGTGTAGGGGTTAAATAAATGGTGCTCAGTGCAGAGCTGATGGTTGGAACACATGGCACCTCCAGGTAATCATAAGTGCGACATTTTGGTAGTGTTTCTACATGCCAGCCGTCTCTAGAGAACTTGACGTCCATGAACATAGTTACCCCTCATCTCAACCAGGTAATAAATACTGTTATCTGTCTCATTTTACAGAGAAGAATATTGAGGTCCAGGCGTTCAAATGTCTTTACCAAGGTCATACAATTAAGATATTGTTAAACCCAGGTCATGAAAAGCAAATGCCGATATCGACAACATCATGCTTTCATGAGTTCAGACACTGTTCAAAGCTTCACTCATTTGTCTCAGTCCATCTTCAGGCTTCCTTTATAGTCACAAGACTTATTAACTTCTATAGTCATTCAATCTGGATTCAGTATCTCTTGAGAACGGGACCTAAATAGGCTGGCTGTCTTTAGGGCAATGAAAGCATTGGAAAGAAGTCAAAACTCATCAAACAAAAGAAGCCATCAGTAAATCAAACAAACTGATGGCGTGGATGGGAGCAAAATGCAATATTCTAGCAGAATTCCATAGTAACAATTGTATGGAGCTCTCAAGCAGAGTGATGTCAGCAAGGTGAAATCTGAGGTCTGAGGAGAGGGGCAAAATGTATATACCTGGAAACGTGATAGCATGGGAATGCTGGGAAAACAGCAGTTGCCAGAAGTCTGTAGATCCTTGCAGGACAAGGTTTTATAATTCTGGTGTCTTGTTTCTGTGGACCTGAAACAACAGTTTTCCAAATAGTAGAACTGGTGAGTTAGTAAGAGAACACTAATAGGGACACATTAGAAGACAGGACATTAGGTCATCATGGTCATACTAAAAGGAGAAATATGGTTTAGGATGGAGCAGAATCAGGCAGGATAGACTCACAGGAGACTGAGCTAAAAGACAGCCAGTCTGAATTCCCAGTCTTGCTGAGTCATGGCATCCTGGCCCAGTTTTTAAAGGAAGGGTTTTTGGTAAGCAATTCTGCTGTGCCATTTCTTCACCTTCCACTCTCCTGGGCATGATGCAGTATGATGGCTCTATATGGCAAACTAATTTAAGACAATCCAGTTGGGACTCCACCATTTCTAACCAATTTCCAAAGGAGCTTAAAGGCTTTAGGGACAACAAGGTTAAGGGAAGAGCATTTTTTTTAAAGTGAAATTTGTCATTAGGAAAATATTTTAGTCTGAGGTCAGTCTGGCAGCAGAATAATCATCAGGACATCGACATTTCCATGTCAAAGAGGAACTCAGAGTTAATGAGGGAAATACTGGCCCATTTCTGCACTGCCATTTTATTTAACCGAGCTAATAACTGTTTATGAGTGCAGTGAGTTCAACTCCAAATTTATGTGAAATCTGAGGCTGAAGAAAAACAAAGACCTGGTAAAAATGTCTTTTAAATTCCTAGAAAATAATATTCCACACCCTGAAATTGTTTTCAATAAAATATTAGTGAATATACAATACTAACATTTTCATATGCAATAACTAAATAAAGGAAGTGTATTTTATGTGTTTACACAATACCACAACATTCATAAAGAAGTGTTTTTACATGTTTGAAAATATAATTGGACTACCACAAAATGTTTTACTTTCTAATAGGTTATATGGAGAACAATTTAAATTGAAGTTCACTTAAGAGGTTAAACTTGTTAGGCAATGACTTGTACTGCCCTTAAAGCATTCTGGTATTTTTCTGTGATGACAATTGTTGCAATATTATACTTAATA
Organism: Eschrichtius robustus; assembly: GCF_028021215.1. Taxonomy (NCBI): domain Eukaryota; kingdom Metazoa; phylum Chordata; class Mammalia; order Artiodactyla; family Eschrichtiidae; genus Eschrichtius; species Eschrichtius robustus. The sequence continues at coordinate 32,506,849 of NC_090834.1, read as the reverse complement.
GAATATAATTATTCCTTGATAACATCTGAATAACTTAATATAGCCTCACAGGTTAAAAGGTATTTATGTAGGGAAAATTCTTCCATTTTTTTTCTTTGTAAGAAAACACATGGTATTTTAAATGCATTCACTTCTTTCTAGAAGTATAGAAACTTAGAACTTCCATGATTTTAAAGTTTGAGTAAATACAGTAGTGAGCGAGACACAGATTTTGGTCTTAGGGTTTACAACATAATGGGAGATATGGACAAGAAAACAGAAATGTCATCATGTATGTTGGACATCCAGCATAAATGAGATATCTAACTCTGAGCAGATGGAATAGACATGGGTGTCAGGGATATTTTAGGATCAATATGCTAAGAATTGAATGCTTTGGGTAGAAAAATGTGCAATCATTTTTGGTACCGTGTGTTAAATGATAGAAATCTATTTATTCATTAGTTAATAATGGCCTTACTTCTCTGACCATCATGTCACCAGTTTGAAGGAGAAGGCAACCTACTGCCTTTGCACATCCTTAGAAGATCCTTAAGTTCTGCCTTGAGGAGCTGTAGACTATAGAAGTGGTGACCTCATGAGAAATGGAAAGATCCTAACCTGCTGCTTCCCACTTCTGATCCTCCCTCTGTATTCTTCTCCTGAGTTGTTACTTAGTTTGAATTTTTGTAGTAATGATATGGGGCATAGCAGGGGCATGGAAACACTCAGTAATTACAGCATAAACTTTAGTGAACCACTGTTTACACTAAATTGGTCTATATTTTGTGTATATACATTGCCCATGGAACAGTATTTATGCATTTGAAATTGTAGCAGATGAGAATTATATATCACATTTGATTGTTATCATATGTGGTAATCAATCCATATGTCAGAGAAATATATACTACTCTGCTTAAAAATTATTTCTTGGTCTTGGAAAGAGAGAAGCTGAAACAGAAGATGAAAAAATAAAAATAAATAGCATGAAAGCAACATTATTGTTTGTTCCAGTCAAGTTGCTTATAATAATAATGAGAAATACCAGATACGAATAATGCATGCAAAAGTATTTTGCTTTTGCACCCTAATTATTTTCAGTGCTGCATAACTCATTAATAATGGGCAACTGGTATAAAATATTCAAATGACTATACCAGTGTTTATATATGAATCATGAGCTGTAACAATCTTGGTCCTGTGATTAAACAAGAGAAAATTTATTTCTAAATGGTGTTTCCTAAAAAATGATCAAAAGGCATCTATGCAAAATGGGCCCATCTAAAGTATGAGTGTCAAAACAAATTTTTCCAGGAGGAATAAGAATATATAAATGATTTGGCTGGATAGAAACCTATAAGTTGTTAAAAGTTATTATTTTTCAAAAGTCAAAGAATTTACAAAAAATGCAAAACCAGAGGACAGGACTTAAAATCAATTAATTCAATTTAATTCAACTAATATGTTAAATATGTGTTATGTGCTCAGCACTGAGCTCATGTCAATATTTCTCTCTGTCTTTTATTTAGATGATTTGGTTTTAAACTTCTTCACAGCCTTCCAAAATCAGGAGAGACATGGAGAAGCTGAATTTACTGTTGAAAGTAATGGAGAAACTCAAAATAATTGTGGGCAACTATATTGAATAACAGAAAAATATAATAAAAATGAAGATGATAGTATAATAATAATAATACAAATTGGAACTTTTCATAGTGATGCATTTTTTTATTCTTGTGACACCACTAACTACTGTAGACTTGGTAAACTCACCTGAATATTTCTGCATCAAGGAAACAAAAAACTTGAAGGATATTGAGTCTACCATTGAAACAAAAATGCCCTGGTATAGAACATTTTCTTTTCTTCATTAGTTAATACAATCTCTTTAACTGGAGTATTACACCTGTGGTTTAGGATTGAAAATCTGAGGTGACTCCATTCCAAAAACTAGTAGACAACTCTAGAAAGTTAAAAGCCTGATAGAAATGAGTGGGGGAAATACACAAGAACAGGGCAAAGAAAATGGTTCAGGTTAATTACTGTGGGGCTTGAGTTTAATTTTATTGGGGATCTTCCTTTTAGTGTTCAGTTAGCTGGGCCTTATTTAAAGGCAGTTGTTAAGTTGACAATTGGGCCTTTTATTGCTACCTTTCTCTATGGAAATCTTTTGCTGAAATTAATGGTAACACTTGCTTTTCACAAAAGACAGGGATATGTTACTTCTTGAAACCTTTTCAGAAAGGAAATTTAGGTAGTCTGACATTAACAAACAGTGAATTTCCTTTCTGAGCCTCTAGTTTAACATGAACCCCTTGAGAATGGGCCAATGATTTTAAATAAAACAGATACGTTTTCTCATCCTTCATTAATTAGTTTAACAAATACTTTAGTGCCTTCTCTAGGATAGGCGCTGAGCTGGGCCCTGTAATTGGGTGGTGGGCAAGGCTGCTTTCATGGAATTAAAGTTGGCTACTGAATCCTGATTAAGGGTTCTTGTCCTGTGATACTCCCATACTTTACATCTATTTTCTCCCTATCAAGTTAAAATTCTTTTCCAAATAAATCTGAACTTTACATAATCTATTTTAATATTGGTTGTCTGTCAACAAGTTTGCTTATAAAAAAGTTTCTTTGGGAAAACACACAGATAACTCATAAAACAAAACTAATAGAGTATGGTTGAATTTTCCAAGCCTCAGTGGAAAATTAAACTGAACGTACCCTGAATTGTACTACTGAGTTTATCTCTCAGACTGATTTATAAGTCTGCTGAAAGTCAGAATAACTTACTTATGGATCAATAATAAAGTTCAAGAAAGATGGACGTTAATGAAATGGCTGAATATAAAACACTCCAGAAACCTCAATAATGCTGTAAATGTCAATGAAAATATCATATTTTGGGTGAAATGTATCAGTGAGAGGTATTGATACCGAGTGCATTTTTAGGTGATCGCTGTAAGCTCCAGGTGTTGTCAGACAGCATTCAAAGTCAGTCACTTCTTAGAAATATTCTTCCAGCCTATTTTATTACTGTTACCAAATAGAATATATACACAAAATCATCAAGTGCAATCATACCTTTGTCTTTAATTGGATACCATTCTGGCATCCTAAAATGGATAGGTCCTGAAAAATACCGAAAGCATCAAAGAGCCCCCATATATGAATGGGATATTCAGACTGAGAAGATGAAGAACTGGGCATATCCAGATAGGATGTATAGAGGGGTGTATGCCTGTTAACCCTAGCTCATTTTTTGGACTGTGAATGGCCTAAGCTCAGCTGTCCACCAAGAGCCTATTACAGAAATAAGACCATGAGGAGACCTGGGGACCACTGAGAGAGATTTTTTTTTTTAAGTTAGGTGAGAAAACTGTTTGGAAGAACAGTTTCCCTGAAGTTTCTCTGAGGAAAGTTTGGGAACAAGAAGTTTGTTTGGGAGGCAATTCTTGGAAGTACCAGGAGGGGAGTGGACTAGAGAATCAGAAAAGGGAAAAAGGTCAGAAAAGTGTGTGTTCTTTCGTAGGCTACTCCTATGAGCAACTGGGCTCAATCTCACTGGGGACTCACAAGCAACATTACAGAATATGCGTCAGAATTACCCAACCAAAGGGTGAAAAAAATTTTCCAACTCCCCATCTGTCATTGATTTGATGGCTGCTTGCAAGGACATTAATTTTCTGGCACTTCCGGCTTACCCTGCATGCAGGCCAAGCATACTCCCTCAGCCAAGAAAGTAAAAATAGCCCTTAAGTAACTGCAGTAAGAAAATATCATCATTTAGAGGTGAATTCTGAGGGTTTATGAACAGTGATACCATAGCATCTACTATGGAGGCACAGAGCTGAAATATTTTTGTCCAGTAAAATATAACAGGAAAAGGATGGATTAGAGCTGATAGACCTGGCTTTAATTCTTGATTTGTTTGCTTATCAGCTATGTGACCTTGGTTAAAATTCTCAAAATTTTATAGCCCCAGTGCCTTCATTTGTAAACAAAGACAATGCCTGTATCAAATGGGACTAGGGAAATATATAGGTTAACACAGAGTTAGACACTTGTTAGTGCCTAATGACTAGAAATTTGTTTATTCATTCAGTAAATATTTATTAAGTATGTATTATGTGCCAGCTTGTGGTAGATGAGAGACATAGAGATGAATAAAACAAATATAATACCTCATATAGCTATGTTCCACCAGGAGAAATATGTAATGAATAAATACACATAAATATTTAATCTGCTATTATTCTTAAGACCCTTTTTTGTGTCCTCACTTAGCAGGCAAAATGATCTCTGACTCTCTCATATTTCTGCTCTCTTTTAAGGTGTTTGTCCCTTTTCTAGATCTTCCCCATACCTGTCCTGGGACTGGGTGCTATCTTTCTGCTGCTCAAGGCTAATCCAAATGTCCACCCTCCCTTCTATCAAAACATATACATGTTTTATTTTATAGGGAGGTACTTTCAGTTTATTTGTAATCTCAGAAAATTTTGGAGAAACTCATTCTGACTAAGGTGTCAACCGATGGTATGGTTTAATGCATTACCTTCTCTCCAGACTTTTCTGTCTTTAGAATTTCAGGTTAGTAGAAGTGGCTATTTTTATCAGGACGCCCTTTATGGTGATTGGTGACTCTGTCTGAAAGGAAGGGGAAAAGGGACGTTTTAAATGCTTGCCTCTGGATAGGAATTTTGTATCCCTTAGTCCTCACAATCACCCTATGAGACGGGTTTTAGTATTGAGTATCAATATTATATAAAGAAGTTGGAATTTAGAGAGCCATTGATTTGCCCAAGGTCACTGAGCCATGAGCCTTGAAAATAAGGATTCAAAATCATATCTAACTATAAAGTATGTGCAATTTTCTAATGCACGTGACCAGCTGCCCAATGGCACCTGATAAGAGCTTCTGCTTTAACTTAACTACTTAAGTAAGATGATTATATGGCACATCTCAAAGTGGGAACTGTGGAGAAAATGAGATCTCTGGAATGAGTAATTAGAGTGCTTGCACAGCCACCTCTGAGCTCAAACACTCTGATGAACTCTCTAGATCTGATAATATTCCTGGAGTGATCAGAAGATGACAGTCACTTCGAGAATGAGAAGAAACTCTTCCCCTCTTGAGTTGGCATGGTTAAGAGAGGTCCAACGTCAGGGTGTCTTGACTCTCAAATGTTACCTAACTAATACATACCATCCATCACCCCCACTCACACTCATTTCTCCAAAATCATACTTCTTATCTTCTTTTACATCACACAGTCAAAAGGTGACAGAGCCAGGATTCAAAATCCAGTATGACTCACAGAGCCAGAGGTCTTAAACTGTCAACTCCCTTTGCTTGACAATTGCAATGGCTCATGAGTTGCCTCCAGTACCGTAATGTAAGGACTCACCTCAATGACTCTATTTATTCCCTATAAATCCCAGTTTCTGTTAGCTACACTACCCTCTAACTCTCAAATCAAACCACTTCTTTTGCTGTGCTCCTGTTCTTTCCAGCAATATCTTCTCTTGCCACTATTCAAATTAGAATGACAATTCTCCTCTATACCAATTTTCACTGTCTTTACACCCATCCCCCTCTCTCTAAGCTATCATTTTTGCTTTTTTGATTCTACAGTTCCCTATTACGGGGATCACATTTCCCAAGATTAAGTATTAGATTCATAAAAGAATATGACCCAGGACTCCAGAACTCTCCAGAAGCCAAAATGAATCCTAGGATAAGATTCAGGCACTATAATCCATTTCTATTTAAGGTAGAAATTCCTACAAAACCTGGGAATCTTTCTGGAGGTAGTTAATCTTAGATACACAGTCAATTCCCAGACACACCCCAGGCAACAGTCACAAGAATCACATACAAAATCTAAACAGCTATGTTTTAGTCACCTTAGGGTATTTCTCTAGGCTTGGCTTCTCAAGCTCAACTTTGAAATTTTGGTCTTTGTTTTCACCTGGTTGCCTCTCTTGGACCTTTTTATTATATGCCCCAAAGGCCTCCATATTAAAACATTTTTTCGACTGAATGCTTGCATTTTTGTGTTGTTGTTGTTCACATCTCAAATAAACTGCCTCTCCCTTATCAGCCTCCTAGCTCTTAACCTCTATCCTAATCCAGACCACCAGGATAATAATAACTATCACTATTGCTGTCATTGTTATATATAACTATGCACCATGAACTGCTCTAATTATTAAGTCCACAAACCTATTTTATGCTTACATCAACACTTTTCACTCAGCAACCCCTCTGGCTCTTTCATTTTTGCCTTAGTTCCTTACCTCTTATTACTCAATATAAGGCACTGGATTTGGCAACTAAGTGTTAAAGTCTCTGCTCTCCTTGTATTGCACTCTGATTTTTAATTAACCTCTTAGACCAGGTGACTTGAACTGTTAGAATTTTCTCACACGCCGACTGTATCATCATGTAAGAGGTTATTTAACCCCTACTCCCCCTACTTGAGGCAGGTATATACTTTGCTTCATCTAATCAACCCATCACAGTATGCATTTGAAGAACAATTTTGACTTTCTAAAGTATGATCTTTGGTCCAGATCATGGCTTACACTTTCTCGGTTTTTCTCAAGAACTGGAGGGAACCATATCAACCTCTAGCCCCTGATCTTTCCAGCAGCTTCCAATTACTGGGCTAATACCCAGGTAAGCTTAAGCTTGCCGCCTTTAGGGAAGACTTTGGTGACTGTTGATAGAAAGCATTGTCTTTGAGGTTATGAAAGAGGTGAGAGAAGACAAGCCTCAGTGAGGCACATCCCAATCCCATAGGAACTTTCAATCTAAAGAGAACCTAAGAGGACAAAACATCTTGGGATGCTAGGTGAGGTGAAGAGGAAAGTATTCCTTTCTCCTCCAGTGGTAATAATGAAGGAAGACATTTCAAATGATCCTTGAAGAATAAGTAAGTAAGAACAATAGTAAACATAGATGGTATGTAATGCAGTAAAATTTTAATTCAAGTGACCTGACATCCTATGCCAAACTCTTAACAGCTATTTTCTAATGCCTCTGCATATTATTTAATGGGCAGAGGGAAAGAGAAATTTCTTCCAGGAACAAATCAGTGAAGACACAGACACAGAGCTCAGAGTATGCTCAATTTGATTGAAATAAATGATATGATTTGAAATAGCAAGAGATGAAACTAGAAGCATATTCAAGATTGATTATTGAGGCCTTTTAATGGTTTGATAAGAATTTAAAAAATAATTTTATTCTTGATTGATTCAGTAAAGTTTTATTGCACATCTACTAAGTATGAGACATTAAGAATGAATTAGTGAATAAAACAGTGTTAAGCAGGGGGAGACTTTATTAGAGTAACTTTATTTCAATTGTTAAGAACAAAAACCAAATTTTAGAAGACTGAAGAGACTAAATGGAGACAATGACATATTATTCTCTTAAAAAATCAATAATGATGGAAATTATTGATAGGACAGTAGATTGAAGAGGCTAGAGGGAAAGAATGGAGGGCTGTAGAGATTTTGAGTGTTTATAGACTGAGAAGTAAGAGAAACTTAGGAGGATTAAATTGAATAAATAAGACTGGGAATAATTCAAGGGACAATTTTATAGGAGACGGCAGTGAATAGACGTAAGATAGCACAGATTTAAGATTTAAGATTGTACAGATTGTACAGATAGAGGGTTTTACCTTAGAACAAAGTAAGGGAATTTCTTTACTGAGTTGGAGATAAAGGTGCTAAAGACAAATAAAGTTACACTTTAGGTTACAAGAGTTTTTTTGTTTGTTTTGTTTTGTTGTTTTGTGTGTATTATTTATTTGTTTGTTTTTATGAAGGAAGCCAGATCATTTGCTGAAACTTTAAAATAAAGGGATAGAGTTAGAGTCTGAGGAGACTTTATGATAATTGCTCTGGAGGCTGAAATAGGGGCTCAGCTAAGGATGGGAGAATTAACTGCTGAGACTTATTCTGGGCCCAGCTTCACGACTAAAATTTGATGTGAAGAGCTCACAAAAAGTTTCATGAATACCACATAGACTACAAAGATAACTGAAAGAAAATAAAATCTTAATGACCTGTGAGTATGTGCAGGAGCATAAGGTGGTAAGGCAAGGAAATATTTTTATCGTTCAAAAAAACTGCAGGCAAGGAAAAGTAGCCTAGTATCAAAAATAATACAAGGTTTTATTATCCCAGAAAGTCAATGGTAGTAGGAGATGGCTTTGATTTTTCTGCTTTTGAATATAGGGTGTAGGTTTTACAGGTTTGAGTTATGAAGTTTTATCAACATAATGTGGTTCTGAAAACTAAGAGGTTTTTCTGCAAAGGACCCCAGGGTGTCCACTACTCAGCACTACTGACCAGCTGAAAACCACTGGAGTCATCGCCCTGTAGGAGCAATTTCCTTTGCATTAAATACCACATCTTCTTCCCTTGCCCATTTTCTTTCATGTCTCCTTCCTACCTGTCTTTTTGCTGCTGCTAATATAAGATTCTTTACACATTTTAGTTATGCTGTGATCACTACTGTGGAGATTATAATGTCTTAATTTACTAATGCTCACAGGATTATTTTACTTTCATAAGACATTCACATGGTTTCCCTTCTGGATACTGGATACTATCTCCAGACAGTGATATTCATAAACCATCAAAAATCATAAAGTAAAAATTGAAGGAAAAGCAATGCATACATTAAAGTACAGAGGTTTACGCCACTGTATCAAACCAATCTCATTGTGACTCTAAACATTGCTATGTTTTCATCTAAGGACAGTCTAAAATTAATGCTCAGTTTGTGTTTGGCCCACATTAGAAATCATCCAGAATTACTTCTTAAGGATTAATGTCATGTAGTTTTTGTTGTTTTTTGGTTGGATATGGATTACTAAATCATCTGGTTGACATGGAGAGAAAGAATGTAAAAAGAAAATTTACTATAAAATGAAGTAGTACTTGACTAATTAAAAAGAAGTAAAGAAAGACATTGAAGATGTTGGGATTAGATAGTTGGGATTATAATGGCAAAGATTACAGTGAATCAGTATCTTAAAAGGTGTAAAGTTACAATGTTTATATTAGAAGGAACCATAAATTGCTGTCCAGGAATTCTTTGAGTTATAGACAGATAAAATTTTTTTCCCACTTTTAGCAATGAATTGCTGAGTTGATTTTTTACTCCCTACCAAGTTGATTCAACATTCTCACTAAATTTAAGTTTTTTTTTTCTAGACCACTGCTCAGTCCTATTAATGTTCTCTTTTTTTTAAAATAAAAATTCTCTACACCAATGCTCAGTCCTATTAGACTTAATGCCTTCTATTTATAATTGCTTTTTATGCCCACTTTACAATTCTGCAATGAAATTAATAGATAACCTATCTACAAGCAAAATCTTCAAAATTCAATATAATGTTATATTACAGATGTAAATATTCTGTATTTTAAGGAAAGTTTGTGTTTTACCTTATTATACCAAGAGTTGTTCATTATTTTGCAAAATTACATCACCAATGGAAATACTGCTCATAGTATTTCAGGAGGAAACCGGACTGTAGCAATCTGCTTTTGTTGTCACATATAGATTCAGGCATTTCACTACTTCAATATATCTTCAGGTGCAGTCATGCTAGAAAACTTACATATTTAAATGCATATTGTTTATTCCCTTTTATTTCTTCTTTGTATTATGATTACAGCATTTTAGTGCATTTTTGAAATTTTGCATGTTAGGTGGTTTACCTATTAATTTCAATTCAGAGTAGTAAAGCAGGCCAGGACTCTAGTCATTGCAAGACTCGCTTGGGGCAGAAGGATCCTCTCATGTGGCTGCTCACAGATTTCAGTTTCTTGTGGACCATTGGACTGAAGTCTCAGTTTCTGCTATGTTGGTCTCTCCATAAGAGGTTGCTCACAACATGATAACTTGATTCCTCCAGAACAGGTGGTACAATAGAGGGAGAGGGAGGGAGGGAGGGAGAAAGAGAGGGACAGAGAGAGAGAGCGCGAGCCATGAAAGATCAAGGGCAGGCATGGGAGATGGAAACTGAAGACTTTCATAACCTAATCTCGGAAGTGACATCTTTTCACCCCTGACCCATTTTATTCACTAGACACAAGTCACCAAATCCAGCCTACATTTAAATGGTGGAGATTACACAAAGGCTAGAACAAGAAGGTGGATAGCATTGGAGCCATTTTCGGGCCTGGTTTCCACATGTGTCATTGGAGTTTTCCAAGGCCCTTCCAGAAAAGGAAAAGAGAAGAATGGGGCCCTTGTCTTCTTTTTCCATCTTCTTTGTTACCTAACACCACTCATGATCCCCAGTTTTGCTCCTTCTTTCTTCCTTCACATTTCATTTTACTTCACATCAGCAAGCTCTGTCTTGAATATATCCCTTCTCTGCCTTTCTCTTTCAACTCTATCACGCTAACCTTAAGAAATACTCTCTCCAGTTTTTTCCCTCTTATTTTTTCTTTTCTCTTCTGGATTCATAAAAGACGCCACCCCTCAATAAGACTCCTGTCATAATTTTTAGATGTCAATATTAAGGAAAGCAAAAGAATAGCCTCATATTTTGAGGAAAATTTCATATAAAAGAAACATTGCTGGGACTTCCGTGGTGGTGCAGTTGTTAAGAATCTGCCTGCCAATGCAGGGGACACGGGATCGAGCCCTGGTCCAGGAAGATCCCACATGCCACGGGGCAACTAAGCCCGTGCGCCACAACTACTGAGCCCGTGTGCCACAACTGCTGAAGCCCATGCACCTAGAGCCTGTGCTCTGCAACAAGAGAAGCCACCACAATGAGAAGCCTGCGCACTGCAACGAAGAACAGCTCCTACTCGCAGCAACTAGAGAAAGCCCACGTGCAGCAACCAAAACCCAACGCAGCCAAGAAATAAAGAAATTTACATATTAAAAAAAAGAAACATTGCTGCACCCCAAATTCCCATTTCAACTAAAATTCTTGAAAATTACCTGAAGCACCTTTTAGAATCTCTGCAAATCTTCATCAGCTTCCTCATCTTTATCTAATTGAACATACTCTCTTTAGAACTAGATATCAAATATCTTATTTGATCTGTTTTATTTGTTCAACTTAGTTATTGCCTTTCCAATATTTCATTCCATCTTTCAAGGAAAATGTATAATACTTTTGAAAAGAGCTTTGGACATCCTGAGTAACTTAATTAACACGAGATATATTGTGGTGGAATAAGTACTACTCTAGAAGCCAAAATCCAGAGTTCTACTCCAATCCTTCCTATTACTGATTCACTCACTGGTCACATTACCTCAGGCAAGTCACAACATTTTGTGACATAATAAGTAAAATGTATATTATTATATATATAACAAATAATATAATATATACAATATTGGATATTAGATAGAGAGAGTCTCTGCCCCTGTTTCCTGACACAGAGTTCCTAAAATGCTTGTAATTTCCTGAGTGATAGGGGTGCTAAAAACATCTTTTGTTTTAATATTTGGTTTTTGACCCTGATTCCCGACATAAGAGCTTTTAAGACCCTCGGAATCTCTAGAGTGAGTGTCTTTTCCTATACTAGTGAGATGACTGGTGGCTGGGAGCCCTGAGATAGCTTCAGGATGGTGACTGGTCACCAGAAAGACCAAGCCAAGATTAGAGCTTGAAACTTTAAACCCCACCATCCATCCACTGGGGAGAGGAGAGGAGCTGTAGACTGTTTATAAGTGATCATGCCTGTGTGATTAAGCATTCATAAAAAAACACTAAACTATGAGGTTTGGAGACCTTCTGAGTTGGTGAACACATCCGTGTGTCAGGCTGGTGATGCACCCCAATACTATGGGAACAGAAGTTTCTGCATTCAGGACTCTTCTGGACCTCACCTATGTCAGTCTTCATCTGGCTGTTCATCTATATTCCTTATAATAAACCAGTAGACATATGTAAGTATTTCCCTGAGTTCTGTGAGCCATTATAGCAAAGAATTAAACCTGAGGAGGGGTTATGGGAACCTCTGATTTATAGCCAGTTGGCCAGAAGTACAGCTGATACCTGGGACTTGTTGCTGGTGTCTGAAGTGAGGGGTGTACGTGGCTAGAGGGGTAGTCTTACGGGACTGAGCCCTTAATATGTGGAGTCTGTGCTAATTCCAGATAGTATCAAAATTGAATTACAGGACATCCAGTTGTTGGGAGGGTTGGAGAACTTGTCAGAGTGGGAAAACTCCCACTTTTGGTGTCAGAATTGTTCTATGAGTAGAGGAAAACAGACACTTCTTTTCAATCTTTGAGTCTGGTTTTGATCATTTATATAAAGGAAACCACAACACCCACATAAATTCCTAAAGTGTTTCTTCCAAGATGGGTGGAAAAATAGTTGTAAAGATACTTTGAAAACTGTGACATGTTGGACAACCTTAAGGGGTTATTATTATACATACCATTGTTTCTGTGGGGAAAGGCCTTCCAAGTTCAAAATAACATTTATGCAAATAAACTTGAGAAAAACAATCTATCTGTATAATGAGAATTTCCAATATTTAAGTCTCATTTATATAGATAAAATTGTCTGAAGTAGTTCATGCATAAGTCCTGATAAGGAAGTTGACATGGAAATATTTTTACTCTGGTTACATTTAAAAATTTTTGCGTGAATTAGTTTTCAAATTAGAGTCTCATGTCATTGAAACAGAGAAGTTAGAAGAAAGAGAAGTGAAGCTTCAAAATCTGCTAGTACAAAGATTTGACTTCAGTATTGTAAGGAACCTGCATAGCACTGAGTATACAAGAGGCAGTTAATAAATGTCTTTCATGAACGGCAGAACAAGTTTAAAGTTGCAACTATAGAGCCACAGGAAATCTAACATGAAGTATAAAAGAAGCTACTGATTTTTTAGTTAACTGAGCAGCAACAACAAAATGAAGCAATTAGGCACAGTGAGCTCTCAAGACAGCCTTCAACACAGACAACAAATCAATCCAAATATTTGTTATTCCTCACCGTCCTCATATTCTGAAAAAGAATCATTTTTAAGTACTCATGCATTTGATGTGTTGTGTATACCATGTAGAGATTTTAGGTGTTATTCAGTAATGAGCTCCTCAAAATGCAACTATACCAATAAAGTTAGCAGAATAAGCTTTGTTTAATTCTGCAAGAATCTGTGTAGGTCATTTGTGAAAACCAACTTTTAACAATCTGAGCTAAAGCTTTAAATACTTTTGGTGTCGAATATAAAATGTAAGCCTGATTATCTACTCACTCCTGAAAACTCAGATTCCAGTTGGATGTGGAAGAGAGCAACAAATTAGCAATACTTGTCAAAATATATGAATTTTCCAGTATCGTCACCATGATCATCATTATCATTAGCTTCATTACTTACCACCTACTCAATGAAGCAATATGTTGTTGTTCTAGGTTATGCAAATAGGCCTATTGCCTCAAAATAAAAAATACAATATTAGTTTACAGACAGATAATTCATATGGAAATTTTGGAGATAAATGAATTTCTTTTAATAGGTACATATTGAAGTGGGGCTGGGAGTTAAACAGGATAATAAAAATTTAAAATTTAGCTTGTGTAGACCCACTCTTTCCTAAGACTACTCTTTTCTTAGATGGTTTCCTTTAAGTCTTCAATCCCTTCTCCCTCTTCATCCACACATAAAATATTAATGCCCAGGTTCAATATCTCATATTATCCTTCTTGTATGTAATCTCTTTAATGCACTCCCATTGTTTAACTTCCATTTATATTTTGATGATACAAAAATTTCTAGGTCTATCCCAGGCATCTCTCCAGACCAGTATATTTCATTGGCTATTATGACTCATAACTTTCATTCATTTATGTGGATTGAGTACAATTACCTCTCCTATCTTGCCTGCTTAGAAATAACAGGCGAGGTATTTTAAAACAGAATTAATCCTATTAATGTGGAAAAATAAGAAAACAGAATCATCATTACTATTTGAGAAATTGTTGAAAGGCACTGAAGTTGACAGTGTGATAACTACTCAAATGAATTGTTGAAAAAGGCAAGAAGGATTCAGAGGGTGAGCCAAGTTCAAAGACAACGAATACAAAGGAGAGAAGAGGGCCCAAGGGCAATCTATATGGTGATTTCTTGAAGAGTTCAATTCAGAATGGGTGGTACTATTGAGCCTTTTTAACTCTTTTTCTGTATCACCAATCTTACTTCCCTCCCAACTATGCTTGAGCCAAATGGGTGAACTTCATTTATCATCATATGGAAACTGCGTGCATAATTTATGGTCCTGAAAGGGAGAACGAGGAATTCTCAGGAAAGATGAACTAGTTTCATTGATGTGGTTGCCAGCACCAAATTCCATCCCTTCTGCACAAAAACTGGAGGCAGGCTATAGTAAACAGACACCTTATCCTTGAAAAAATAGAGAATCCTATGATTCACTATTTACTTTAGGAAACCAACATCATAAAAGAAAGGCAACACAATCAAAAACCGAAAAACCAGCAACCAAAGAAGTAGAGTTATTAGAACAAACAGAAGAAGACCATAAGAATAATTGCTACCCTCAGAGGTATAAATGAAGACATATACATTGTGCCAGTTTGGCTTCTTTGGTGTCAGGACTCAGAAACAAACTGTTGTTAATTTTAAAAAGAAATTTATCAAGAGTATATGACGAAGCTCATAGAATGAATATGAGGCTGGAGACACAGGATTAGAAACAGAACAAGAGCAAAACGAAGCAGTAAGAATTATTCTTCTGCAGAGATGGTACCTTCAAGTGAATATGATCTGCACATTTCTATTTCCTTGATTCCTTTGAATTCATGTCACAGGAGAAAGTATGATTTGCCTAGCTTAGACTACATGTCCACCCCTTGGTTAGAAGAGAGCAGGAATCTTGATTTATAGTTCTGCAAAGTCTGTATAAAATGGGGGAGAGGTGATTACCCAAAACAAAATTGATGTGTTAGGAAGGCAAACACAGTCAGGTGTCAGAAATGCAATAAATACCCTCTACATCCATGGTGTTAGAAAAAATAGAAAGTTATGAAAAAAGAGTCTATGAGAATTTAGGAACATATGAGCACCAATATTTTAAGAAGTTGATGGATATGCTAAAGCGTAAAGGACACAGTTTAAGAATGAATTTTTGAACTATAAATTGGCCCAAGGAATTCTCCCAGAATGAAGTTCTTAAGGAAAAAGGAATGAAAAGTAGTAAGTTCCAAACACTACCTAATAGCAGTTATAGAAACACAGGACAGAGAGATTGGTGAGGAAAGAATAACAAAGCTTATTGATTAATATATTCATTATCATTTCAATGTATATTCTAATTCCTTTCATTATTACTTCTTTGACCAACAGATAATTTGGGCATTTCTTTAGTTAGATTTCCATTATTCAGTTTCTAGCTCAATTCTATTATGGAAAGGGTATGTCTTCTCAATGGGTTTAAATTCCTTTAAATGTGTTGAGACTCACTTTATTTTACTATTTTTTTTCTAGTATATGGATTGCTACATTTTTTATTCTGGATGTACTTGAAGAAAATGTCTGCTTGGCACTTGTTGGATAAGTGTTCTATATATGACCATATGTTGTAAAATTTATTGTGTGGTTTAAATCTACATTCTTATTGATTTTTTAGTGTGTGTCAACTCTTATGAGTTACTAAGAGAAGTAGGTTAATATTTTCTCACAATTATTTGTGAATTGTAGTTTTCAGTGTACAGGTCTCACATTATATCAGATTTATACCCATAATATTTCATATTTTTGAGTCTATTGTGAAAGTAACTTTTAATTTCAATTTTACATTATTCATTGCTTGTATATAGAAATACAACTGATTTTTGTATATGTAATCATTTTTATCCTCGTGTATACGTTTTTTTAAAAATTGGGGTATAGTTGCTTTACAACATTGTGTTAGTTTCTGCTGTACAATGAAGTGAATCAGCTATATCTATACATATATCTCCTCCCTCATGGACCTCCCCCCCACCCCCCGCACATCCCACACATCTAGGTCACAACAGTGCACGGAGCTGAGCTCCATGTGCTATGCAGCAGGTTCCCACTAGCTATCTGTTTTACACTTGGTAGTGTATGTATGTAAATCCCAATCTCCCAATTCACCCCACCCCCCATCCTTCCCCCCCCCCATGTCAACACGTCTGTTCTCTATGTCTGCGTCTCTATTCCTGTGTTGCAAATAGGTTCATCTGTACCATTTTTCTAGATTCCATACATATACATTAATATATGATATTTGTTTTTCTCTGTCTGACTTACTTCACTCTGTATGACAGACTTTAGGTGTGTTAGTTTCTGCTTTATAACAAAGTGAATCAGTTATACATATACATATGTCCCCATATCTCTTCCCTCTTGCATCTCCCTCCCTCCCACCCACCCCCATCCCACCCCTCTAGGTGGTCACAAAGCATGGAGCTTATTTCCCTGTGCTGCACGGCTGCTTCCCACTAGCTATCTATTTTACGTTTGGTAGTGTATATATGTCCATATCACTCTCTCACTTTGTCCCAGCTTACCCTTCCCCCTCCCTGTACCCTCAAGTCCATTCTCTAGTAGGTCTGTGTCTTTATTCTCATCTTGCCCCTAGGTTCTTCATGACCATTTTTTTTTTTTTTAGATTCCATATATATGTGTTAGCATACGGTATTTGTTTTTCTCCTTCTGACTTACTTCACTCTGTATGACAGACTCTAGGTCCATCTACCTCACTACCATGTTTCCTTTTGAATTATGGTTTTCTCAGGGTATATGCCCAGTAGTGGGATTACTGGGTCATATGGTAGTTCTATTTTTAGTTTTTTAAGGAACAGCTGATACTGTTCTCCATAGTGGCTGTATCAATTTACATTCCCACCAACAGTACAAGAGGGTTCCCTTTCCTCCACACCCTCTCCAGCAGTTATTGTTTCTAGATTTTTTGATGATGGCCATTCTGACCAGTGTGAGGTGATAGCTCATTGTAGTTTTGATCTGCATTTCTCTAATGGTTAGTGATGTTGAGCATCTTTTCATGTGCCTCTTGGCCATCTGTATGTCTTCTTTGCAGAAATGTCTATTTAGGTTTTCCACCCATTTTTTGATTGAGTTTCTTGTTTTTTTGATATTGAGCTGCATGAGATGTTTGTACATTTTGGAGATTAATCCCTTCTCAGTTGCTTCATTTGCAAATATTTTCTCCCATTCTGAGAGTTGTCTTTTCGTCTTGTTTATGGTTTTCTTAGCTGTGCAAAAGCTTTTAAGTTTCATTAGGTCTCATTTGTTTATTTTTGTTTTTATTTTCATTACTCTAGGAGATGGGTCAGAAATGATCTTGTTGTGATTTATATCAAAGAGTGTTCTTCCTATGTTTTCCTCTAAGACTTTTATAGTGTCTGGTCTTACATTTAGGTCTTTAATCCATTTTGAGTTTATTTTTCTGTATGGTGATAGGGAGTATTCTAATTTCTTTTTTTTATATGTAGCTGTTCAGTTTTCCCAGCACCACTTATTGAAGAGACTATCTTTTCTCCGCTGTATACTCTTGCCTCCTTTGTCATGGATTAGGTGACCATAGGTGTGTGGGTTTATTTCTGGGCTTTCTATCCTGTTCCATTGATCTATATTTTTGTTTTTGTCCCAGTACCATGTTATGTTGATTACTGTAGCTTTGTAGTATAGTCTAAAGTCAGGGAGTCTGATTCCCCCAGCTCCGTTTTTCTTTCTCAAGATTGTTTTGACTATTCATGGTCTTTTGTGTTTCCATACAAATTGTAAACTTTTTTGTTCTAATTCTGTGAAAAATATCATTGGTAATTTGATAGAGATTGCATTGAATCTGTAGATTGCTTTGGGTAGTATAGTCAGTTTCATAATATTGATTCTTCAATCCAAGAACATTTTATATCTCTCCATCTGTTTGTGACATTTTTCATTTCTTTCATCAGTGTCTTATAATTTTCTGAGTATAGGTCTTTTTCCTCCTTAGATAGGTTTATTCCTAGATATTTTATTCTTTTTTTGTGATGGTAAATGGGATTGTTTCCTTAATTTCTCTTTCTGATCTTTCATTGTTAGTGTATAGGAATGCAAGAGATTTCTGTTCATTAATTTTGTATCCTGCAACTTTACAGAATTCATTGATGAGCTCTAGTAGTTTTCTGGTAGCATCTTTAGGATTTTCTATGTATAGTATCATGTCATCTTCAAACAGTGAGTGACATTTTTGCTTCTTTTCCAATTTGGATTCCTTTTATTTCTTTTTCTTCTCTGATTGCCGTGGCTAGGACTTCCAAAACTATGTTGAATAATAGTGGTGAAAGTGGACATCCTTGTCTTGTTCCTGATCTTAGAGGAACTGCTTTCAGTTTTTCACCATTGAGAATGATGTTTGCTGTGGGTTTGTTGTATATGGCCTTTATTATGTTGAGGTAGGTTCCCTCTATGCCCACTTTCTGGAGAGGTTTTATCATAAATGGGTGTTGAATTTTGTAGAAATCTTTTTCTGCATCTCTTGAGACAATCGTATGTTTTTACTCTTTAATTTGTTAATATGTGTATGACATTGATTGATTTGTGTATATTGATGAATCCTTGCATCCCTGGGATAAATCCCACTTGGTGTATGGTCCTTTTAATGTGTTCTTGGATTCTGTTTGCTAGTATTTTGTTGACGATTTTTACATCTATGTTCATCAGTGATATTGGCCTGTAGTTTTCTTTTTTTGTGTGATATCTTTATCTGGTTTTGGTATCAGGGTGACGGTGGCCTCATAGAATGAACTTGGGTGTGTTCCTTCCTCTGCACATTTTTGCAAAAGCTTAAGACAGATGGGCATTAGCTCTTCTCTAAATGTTTGATAGAATTCACCTGTGAAGACTTTTGGTCCTGGATCTTTGTTTTTTGGAAGATTTTTAACTGCAGTTTCAATTTCATTACTTGTGATTGGTCTGTTTTCTATTTCTTCCTGGTTCAGTCTTGGAAGTTTGTACTTTTCTAAGAATTTCTCCATTTCTTCCAGTTTGTCCACTTTTTTGGCTTATAGTTGTTTGTAGTAGTCTCTTATGATGCTTTGTATTTCTGCAGTATCAGTTGTAATTTCTCCTCTTTCACTTCTAATTTTATTGATTTGAATCCTCTTCCTTTTTTTCTTCATGGGTCTGGTTAAAGTTTATCAGTTTCACTTATCTTCCCAAAGAACCAGCTTCTAGTTTCATTGATTTTAGCTATTGTTTTCTTCATTTCTATTTATTTCTGCTCTGATTTTTATGATTTGTTTCCTTCTACTAAGTTGGGTTTTGTTTGTTCTTCTTTCTCTAGTTGCTTTAGGTGTAAGGTTAGGTTGTTTATTTGAGATTGTTCTTGTTTCTTCAGGTGGGATTGAATTGCTATAAATTTCCCTCTTAGGGCTGCTTTTACTGCATCCCATAGATTTTGGGTCATTGTTTTTTTGTTGTCATTTGTTTCTGTGTATTTTTAATTTCCTCTTTTATTTCTTCAGTGATCTCTTGGTTATTTGGTAGCATATTGTTTACCCTCCATGTGTATGTGTTTTTTACAGCTTTTTCCCTGTACTTGATTTCTAATCTCAGAGTATTGTGGTCAGAAAAGATGTTTGATAAGATTTAAATGTTCTTAAATTTTCCAAGGCTTGATTTGTGACCAAAGATGTGATCTATCCTGGAGAATGTTCTATGTGCACTTGAGAACATAGTGTATTCTGCTGCTTTAGGGTGGAATGTCCTATAAATATCAATTAAGTCTCTCTGGTCTATTGTGTCATTTAAGGATTGGATTTCCTTATTTATTTTCTATATGGATGATCTTCCCTTGGTGTAAGTGGGGTGTTAAAGTCTCCCACTATTATTGTGTTACTGTCAATTTCCCCTTTTATGTATGTTAGTATTTGCCTTATGTATTGAGGTGCTCCTATGTTGGGTGCATAAATATTTACAAGTTATGCCTTCTTCTTGGATTGATCCCTTGATCATTATGTAGTGTCCTTCTTTGTCTCTTGTAATAGTCTTTATTTTAAAATCTAGTTTATCTGACATGAGTATTGCTACTCCAGCTTTCTTTTGATTTCCATTTGCATGGAATATCTTTTTCCATCCCATCACTTTCATCCTGTATGTGTCCCTAAGTCTGAAGTGAGGCTCTTGTAAACAGCATATATATGGGTCTTGTTTTTGCACCCATTCAGCCAGTCTGTGTCTTTTGGTTGGAGCATTTAATCCTTTTACATTCAAGGTGATTATCGATATGTATGTTCCTATTACCATTTTCTTAATTGATTTGAGTTTGTTCTTGTGGGTCTTTTTCTTCTTTTGTGTTTCCTGCTTAGAGAAGTTCCTTTAGCATTTGTTGTAAAGCTGGTTTGGTGGTGCTGTAATCTCTTAGCTTTTGCTTGCATGTAAAACTTTTGATTTCCATGTCGAATCTGAATGAGGTCCTTGCTGGGTAGAGTAATCTTGGTTGTAGGTTTTTCCCTTTCTTTACTTTAAATATATCCTGCCACTCCCTTCCAGACTGCAGAGTGTCTGCTGAAAAATCATCTGATAACCTTATGGGGATTCCCTTGTATGTTATTTTTTGCTTTTGCCTTGCTGCTTTTTATATTTTTTCTTTGAATTTAATTTTGTTAGTCTGATTAATATGTGTCTTGGCGTGTTCCTCCTTGGGTTTATCCTGTATGGGACTCTCTGCACTTCCTGGACTTGGGTGGCTATTTCCTTTCCCATTTTAGGGAAGTTTCCAACTATAATCTCTTCAAATATTTTCTCAGATGCTTTCTCTTTCTCTTCTTCTTCTGAGACCCCTATAATTTGAATGTTGGTCCATTTAACATTGTTTCGGAGGTTTCTGAGACTGTCCTCATTTCTTTTCACTTTTTTTTATTCTGCTCCTCTGCAGTTGTTTTCACCATTCTGTCTTCTAGCTCACTTATTTGTTCTTCTGTCTCAGTTATTCTGTCATTGATTCCTTCTAGTGTATTTATGATTTCAGTTATTGTGTTGTTCACCACTGTTTGTTTGTTTTTTACTTCTTCTAGGTCCTTGTTAAACATTTCTTGTATTTTCTTTATCTGTGCCTCCATTCTATTTCTGATATTTTTGGATCATCTTTACTAACATTACTCTGAATTCTTTTTTGGGTAGGTTACCTATTTCCACTTCATTTATTTGGTCTTGTAGGTTTTTACCTTGCTCCTTCATCTGTAACATATTTTTTTGTCGTCTCATTTTTTTTTTTTTTGATTGGTGGGGCTGTGTTCCTGTCTTGCTGGTTGTTTGGTGTGAGGTGTTCAGCACTGGAGTTTGTAGGCAGTTGCGTGGAGCCCGGTTTTGGTGCTGACATGAGGACATCCAGGAGACCTTACACCGATTAATATAACATAGGACTTGAAGTTCTCTGTTAGTCCAGTACCTTGGACTCAGGACTCCCACCACAGGAGCTCAGGCCTGACCCCTGGCCTGGGAAACAAGACCCTGCAAGCCACGTAGCATGGTAAAAAAAAAAAGAAAAAAAAGCAACAAACAGAAAAGAGCAGAACAATAACAAAGAATAAAAAATAAAATAAAATTAGAAAGATTAAAATAATTAGAAATAATAACAATAAAAATGAAACAACAACAAAAGAGAACCGAATCACAACAGACAAAAAGAAAGTAAAAAAGAATAAAAAAGAATAAGAACAAAAGATAAAAAAAAATTCCCTGGTGCCTCCTCTATCAGTGTCCTTGACCCCACGGTGAGCTACAGCCTACCCTTACCTCTCCAGTAGGCCTCCAAGACCTCTAGGTAGGTCTCTGGACATGCCGTGTCAGCCTCACATCTGCATGTTTTCCTCTCACCAGTGTCTGTTCCTGAAGCTGTCTTGGAGCACCCATGCCCACTCAGGCCAGCTGGGGTGCAGGCCTCCACACATGTGCCCAAATGGGCCAGCACAGCCAGAGGAGGCCTTGGAGGGGGGTGGCGCTCAGGCTGCCAGGACCCATGCTGCCTGCGGAGGCCTTAAAGTGGCAGTGCTCAGATCTGCCAGGACCTGTGTGGTGAGAGGGGGACCCGGCTGGGCCAGGTCTCAGGCCTGGGACCCACACGGCCAGCGGGGACCCTGGGAGGGGGGCGAGGCTCAGGCCCAGTGATCCATGTGGACAGAGGAGGCCCTGGAGTGTGGGGGTTCAGGGTCATGACCCCAGCAGGCTCCCTGAGCAGGTGGGGGAGACCCTGGTCACATTCCCCTCTAATCCCCCGATCCCCAGAAGGTCCCTCTCTGACCCACTGATCCCCTCGCTGTGAGTGGACCCCTTAGAGTGTGGGAACCTCTACCCTTCCCCAGCCCCGCCTCAGGGATGCTGGTCCCATCCTGCCTCCACTTTTCTTCCCCCCCTTCCCTCTCATGTCCTACCTGGTTGCTCAGGGACTCCTCCCATCCACTTAGTGTCTGAAGTCCTCATGTAAACTTATTTGTTATTAATAGTTAGCATTTTAGTTGATTCCATAGGATTTTCTAAGTAGACAATTGTATTTATGAATAGAAAATTGTACTTTTCCTTTCCATCTACATGCATTTTATATCTTTGTGTTCTCTCATTCCCTGGAAAGAAACTCCAGTCAATATTGAATAGAAATGGTGAGATTAACCATCTCTGCTTTGTTCCTGACTTTTGGAGGAAAGAATCTGGTCTTTCATTATTAAGTATCTTATTAGCTGTAGATTTTTATAGGTTCTCTTTGTCAGATTGAGGAGGTTTCCATCTAGTTTTCTGTGAGTTTTTATCAGGAATGGAAGTTGAATTTTTTCAAAAAATTTTTCTGCATCGATAAAGATGATCATCATATGATTTTCTTTTTGAATCCATTGATGTACTGAGTTACACTGATTGCATTTCAGATGTTAAACTATTTTTGAATTTCTGGCATAATCTTTACTTGGACATGACAATTGCATATACTGTTGGATCCTACTTGCTAAAATTTTAAAATATTTTCACCTGTATTCATGGGAGATATTAGTCTGTAGTTTTCTTTTTTGGGAGTGCCTTTGTCTGGTTTTTGGTTTTGTCTTGTTTTTTGTTTTAGTTAGAGTAACATGGCCTCATAGAATGAATTAGTAAACATTTCCTCTTATTTGTTTTTCTGGAAGAGTTTGTCATAAGTGGTAGTGTTTCTCATTTTAATGTTTGGTAGAATTACCAGTGAACTTATCTGGGCCAGGAGGGTTTTTTTTCCTAGGAAGATCATTAACTAACAATTCAATTTCTTTGATAGGTTGTCTCTTTCTTCTTGAGTGAGCTTTGCCCAAGAAATATGTCTGTTTCATCTAGTTTGTCAAATTTATTGAAATATAGTTGTTTTTAACATTCTCTGGTTTAAAAAAAAATCCTGTAGAATTTGTAGTGATATTACCTATAGACTAACTGATTTTCTGTCTGCTTGTTCTATCAATTATTGGAAAAGTGGTATTGAAATATCCAATTATAATTGTGGACATGTTTAAATCTCCTTGCACTTCCATTCTTGACATTGGTAATTTGTTTCTTTTCCTGGCTAGAGGTTTATCAATTTTATTGATCTCAAAAAAGTCACCTTTTTCTTTCCTGATTTCCCTATTGCTTTTCTGTTTTCTATTTCATTGATTTCTGCTTTAGACCTTATTATTTATTTGTTCTGCTTACTCTAGGTTTTATATGCTCTCCTTTTTCTAGTTTCATATAGTGAAAGCTGAGGTCATTTATTTGACAGTTTTTCTTCTTTTATAATATAAATAATTATTACTATAAATTTTCCTTTTAAGACTATTTTAAGCTGTATACCACAAATTTTTATATGTTGTGTTTTACGTTTATTAAGTAAAAAATACTTTCTAACTCCTCTTTTGATTTCTCTATTTTAAAGAGTGTTATTTACCTTAAAAATATTTGAGAGTTTTCAAGAGATGCTTTTGCTTTAAATTTTTAATATGATTCCATTATGGTCAGAAAAAAACACTTTGTATGACTTGATTCTTACAGA
Organism: Eschrichtius robustus; assembly: GCF_028021215.1. Taxonomy (NCBI): domain Eukaryota; kingdom Metazoa; phylum Chordata; class Mammalia; order Artiodactyla; family Eschrichtiidae; genus Eschrichtius; species Eschrichtius robustus. Next base: position 32,482,833 of record NC_090834.1, on the reverse strand, counting down.
TTTATTGAGACTTGTGTTATGGCTCATAAAGTGTTCAGTGAGCACATGAAAAGAATATGTATTCTGCTGTTGCTAGGTGGAATGTTCTTTAAATGTCAATGAAGTTCAGTTTATTGCTAGTGTTATTCAAATCTTTTATAACTTTACTGTATTTTTTGTCCATTTGTTCTATCAATTATTCAGAGAGAGGTGTTAAAATTTCAAATTATAATTGTGGATGTATTTATATATCCTTGCACTGCTATCAGTTTATGTTTCATATAGCTCTATTAGGTCCATACATACTTGGAACTGTTATAGCCTCTTGATGAATTGACTACTTCCTTACTATGAAAAGAAGTCTTCATCCATAGTAATAATTCTTTGCACTATCTATTGTATTTTATATCAGTACAGCCTAATATATCCTTTTCCTTTATTTTACTTTTTAATACATTAGTGTCTCTATATTTAAAGTGAATGTCTTGTAGTCAATGCAAAGTTAAGTTTATGTTTTTTAAAATTTAATCTAACAATCTCTGTCTTTTAATTAGGGTGTTTATACTATTTATTTTTAATTAGTTTAATGATATATGTGTGTTTAAATAAACAATCTGAGTATTTGTTTTTCATTTGTCCTATTTGCTCCTATCTTGTTTTCTCTCATTTTTCTTTATATTACTTGAGTTCAGTGTTTTGTTGTGTTATTTTAGTGGTGTCTTTAGGGTTTATAGTACCTATTTTTAACTTATCACAGTCTGCCTTCACTTGATAGCATACTATTTTACATATAGTAGGCAGTCTTTATAACAATGTACTTTCATTTTTACTTTTGTGCTATTTTTGTCTTACATTTTAATTCTACATGTATTATAAACTCTACAATATTTTATTACTTTTGCTTTAAAATCAACTATATTTTAAAGAGATTTAAATAATAGGAAAATATTTTACATTTACTCATGTTATTGCTACCATTTTGCTGTACTTTGGTCATTTGTGTAAATTCAAATTTCCATTTTGTATTATTTTTCCTCAACCTGAGGATGTCCTTTAACAAACATAAATGTTTACTGGTAATGAATACTCTTAGCTTTTGTATATCTGAAAATGTATTTCACTTTACTTTTAAAGATATTTAAAACAGTAAAGAATATATATTTACATGATTTTTTCTTTCAAAACTTTAAAAAATATTGTTCCAGTATTTTAAATGTTGCATTTTTTTATTGTTTTGGATGAAAAATCTGTTTTCAACCTTATCTTTGCTACACTTTATGTAATGTGTCTTCTTTCCATGGTTGCTTTTCAGATTTTCTCTTATCCCTGGCTTTAAGCAATTTCCTTGTGTACCTTAGTGTTGATTTCTTATGCTAGGGTATGTTGAGTTTCTTGGATCTGTGAGTTTATAGTTTTTATCATATTTAGAAAAACTTTGGGCATTATTTCTTCAAATACTTTTTGTCTCCCTTCCTTACCCCACAATGCCAATCCTTAAGAGATTCCAATTATAAATATACTTGTCTACTTGAAGTTATCCAAAGGTTTATGAGGATCTGTTTAATTTTTTTCAGTCTTTAAAATCTCTGTTTTTATTTTGGGTAGTTTTTCTTGATATTTCTTCAATCTTTTCTTTCACAATGTCCAATCTCTCTTTAATACCATCTAGCATATTTCTTCATTTCTGACATTGTAGCTTTCATCTCTGTAAGTTTAGTTTTGGGCTATTTATTCCTTCATGTCTTTAATTAACATGTTTAATATATCCTCTAGTTTATTGAATATACAAAATACATTCATAATTGTTTTAATGTCCTTATGTACTAATTATACTCTGCTTATCATTTTTCTCCTCATTGTAAACTGTATTTTCCCACTTATTTGTCTTTCTTGTAAGTTTACATTGAATGCCAGATGCTTTTAATTTTGCTTTGTTATGTGCTGGAATTGCTATATTCCTATAAATATTCTTGAGCTTTATTCTGGTACATGGTCAAATTAGTTGTAAAGAGTTTGCTTTTTCTGAGTCTTGCTTTTAAGCTTTATTAGGACCAGATCTGTGTTTGTTCTAGGCTTAATTTTTTCCTATTACTGAGGTGATACTTTTCTTACAGCTGTAACTGATGCTCTCTGATTTATGAGATTTTCTATTCTGGCTGTTGGAAAGAGGAACTTTGCCCAGCCCTGCCTGTGTGAGTTTCAGGCATTGTTCCATTTATATTTTTCTCCTGACCTTAGGTACTTTCTTTATACACACTTGCTGAGCACTACTCAGATGAACACTCAAGGGAACACTTTATACCAAAAGATCACTTCACTCTCTTCCTGCCCACATGGAACACAGCCTTTCCTTACCTGATGCCCAATGTCTTGAGTTCCATTATTCAATATATTTTGTTTAACTCATTTTTTGTTATTTGTTACAAGAATGTAAGTCTAACCTCTGTTTCTCTACCTTGATTAGAAGTGAATACCACACATCTATATTTTCATTTTTAAAGTGTAATTTCCTGTCCTCTATGAATATTTTTAAGGTTGAATTTCAAATGTTTTACATAGAAGTCTATTTTACAGTTTAATATGTATCTGATGCCTTCTAATATTGAAGGCTTTCCAGTTCTGTTTCTGCAATCTCTTCTTTCTGTCAGTTCTTGAGTGTGGTGTCTTTTTCCCTTGTAGACTTAGTTAGTATTGCCTATGAATTTATCACTTTCCTTTTAAAATTAATTCTTAACTTCTCTGAGGTTTGGAATGAAAATGGCTTTCTCCAGAGCTAATGTGTTTTTATTTCTGCTAGGCATTTAGTGGACAGTATCAATTTAGAACCTCTATACTCTAAAAAGTTTATAAATCCACACAAATAATGTAAATTGTGTTTTATTTTTAATTTTTGAAGTCTTGCTTTTCTCAGTGGTAAGGCAACTTTTCTTGCAGTGGATGGAGATGATGGTTGGATAGTTTGCTTTAAATTTATCCTTACAGTGAGGTTGTATCTCTTTAGAGTCTGAGATTTAAAGAGAGAGGTTGTTATCTTGTTAGAATTCACACATTGGAAATTGGCTCTGAATTTTGGATTCTATTTCCAGTGTCTAGTGAGGCCATCAAGTCAACTTTTACTAGTTTATCCTGAAGTAATAGATAAACCCACATGTTCTTATCTTAAATTAATAACAGCTTTTTTGCCCATTTATATTACAGGCCAGGTGCAGATGAGCTACACTCCTGCTTCATATGTATTCTTCATTCTGATACAGATAATTAAGGTGTGGGTCTTATATAGGAATTGGATTTCTTATAGAAGTGGGATAGAAGAACCATTCAAAGGTTCTTAAAGTTTCTCCTCCATATTTCTCCACTTCTGTTCATCTTTCATTGGCCAAATCAAGTCACATGGATCCACCTGTCATTAAGAGAGCAGGGCTAAAAAAAAAAAAAAAAAAAAAAAAGGAGAGCAGGGCTAAGTATAACCTCCTCCAACCAAGGAGAGTTGGTTAATGTTAACACTATCATTTTGTAATGTTTTCACAGAATTAATTTTTTTTAATTTAGCACTTTCTGTTGAATCAAACAGAGATTTGGTCCAAAGAGCAAAATTTGCCATATTACTAAAAAAAGGATGATTTTATTGGTCTATATAGTTTTAAAATTTGTGGTAAAAAATAGATAGCATAAAGTTTACCATTTTAGCCATTTTAAGTGTACAGTTCACACTTAATTATGTTTACATTAATGTGCAACTAACATCACCATCCATTTCCAGAATATTTTTCATCTTACAAGCCTGAATCTATGAACACATTAACCAATAACTCCCCTTTTCCCACTTTTGCCAGCCCCAGCAACCACCATTGTACTTTCTGTCTCTGAATCTGACTGCTCTAGGTAACTCATTTAAGTGGAATCATATAATATTTGTCTTTTTGAGACAGGCTTGTTTCACTTAGCAAAATTTCTTCAAGGGTTATCTATGTTGTAACATGTGTAAGAATTTTGTTCTTTTTTAAGGCTGAATAATATTCCATTGTATGTGTATACCGTTTTTGGTTATCCATTCCTCTGGTCATGGATACTTGGGCTGCTTTCACCTTTTGGCTATTGTGAATAAGGCTCCTATGAACATGTGTTTACTAATACCTGTTCCAGTCCCTGCTTTCAATTCTTTGAATACATACTCAGAAGTGGAATTGCTGGATCATATGGTAATTCTATTTTTAATTTGTTTGAGGAAACTCCACATTGTTTCCCATAGTGGCTGCACTGTTTTACATTCCCACCAGCAGTGCACATGGATGTCAATCTCTCCCCATTCTCGAAAACACTTATTATTTTTTATAACAGCTATCCAAATGGGTATAAAGTGGTTTCTCACTGTGGTTTTGATTTGCATTTTCCTACTGATCAATAATGTTGAGCATCTTTTAATGTGATTACTTAATTATTTGTATACCTTTTTTTGAGAAATGTCTATTCAAGTTCTTTGCCATTTTTAAATTGAGTTATTGTTTTTTATGTTATTGATTTATAGGCATTCTTTATATATTTTGGATATTAATCCCTTCCCAGATATATGATTTGCAAATATTTTCTCACATTTCATTAGCTGTCTTTTCACTCTGTTGATAGTGTCCTGTGATGAACAAATTTTTAAAATTTTTATATAGTCCAATTTTTCATTGGACTATATGTTATGAACTTTTATCAATTTTAATTTAATTTATCAATTTTAATTTATCAAATTTTTCTATTCTTGCCAAAACAGTTTCTTCTGAGGTAAAAGAATTAAAAGGAAAATTATTTCATTTATATAAGATTAATTATATTCTTTTATGTTCTTTAAAGTTCATCTAAGTATTTAGACTTTGAACACAGTAGTATTTTAATATAGGCAAATTTTTATGGGGGCATGTAACATGACGCAAAATGTGCCTTGATTTAAGCATATTTTTTCTTCTTGGGTGATGTTAACATAATGAAAAATAAAACATTTAAAATTCATTTGACATCACACATTTAGACAGTTGGTGTTCTGAAAAGGTAGACATCTGTGAATTTCAAGAGGCCTGCAATTTTCTAGAAATTTAGAGGAGCTTAACTTACTGAATCTTTTCCTTCATTTCCCTGGGTGAAGTAAAAAATTGAATTGACAGCTTATATTGTTGATACTTCAATTTTAGGTGAAGCAGAGAACTCCCATCTCTTGTCCTTTTATTAAGGCTTATAGTATATATTGCAGTTTTATATTGTAGTTTTTTCCAGGAATAGAACAAAATAAGAAAACATTTGGTATTGTGATTGTATTAATTAGGAGGGTACTTAAAGCTAATGTTTCCTGCTGGTAAATTAATAAAACTCAAAATATCATGTCCATTCTTATTTATTAAAAAACTGCTCCCATGGGAAAATGTTTTTAGAAAGCATTGATATGAACACACTATTTTATATATTAAGAAGTTATAGAGAAAATTACATTTTTGCCTAGAATCTACTTAAGCATTTTTCTGAAATGCAATCTCACTTATTCTTTTTGATAAGTGTTGTTCTTTGCCCAAAATTTAAGCAATAATGCATACTGAAATGTTCTTAGTATTCCCAGAACATACTTCGTTTGTTCTCCAGACAAAGCTATAACATTCAAATAATACACTTTCTATGCTTATGAACCAATATATTGTTAGGCCAGTGAAGGATGGCAAGGCTTAGAGTAATTGGCATGTCACATGTAACAGTCAGGAGGTAAAATGCCAAGTGGATTTTCTTTTTTTTCTCCTACATTAAGCTTTATGGATCAGAGGAATTAGGTTACTTAGGAATAGGGAACCAACATAGCTTTTAACCTTTCCTTTCATTTTTGTGTGTATTCTCTTGCTTCACATTCTCTTTTCCTTTGCAAGACACTTGCACATGTGATACATTTATAGTATAAGCTGACTTTTTACTCTTCCCTTCAAGAAATAATTTTGGTCTTAAGAAGGAAGTTGGCCTACTGACATGTGATCTGGACCAGAAATGTTTGACTGGGTTCAACAACAGGAGCAAACAGTTCATCAATTATATATATATATTTTTTTGTTTGTTTGGTTTCTCTTTAATTTTTTTTAAATCTTTTTTTCTCTGAGAAAGACCTCTGTACATTGGTAACATATTTTTATTTTATTTTATTTTATTTTTTAACATCTTTATTGAAGTATAATTGCTTCACAATGGTGTGTTAGTTTCTGCTTTATAACAAAGTGAATCAGCTACACATATACACACGCTCCCATATCTCCTCCCTCCTGCATCTCCCTCCCTCCCACCCTCCCCATCCCACACCCCCAGGCGCTCACAAAGCACTGAGCTGATCTCCCTGTGCTATGCGGTTGCTTCCCAGTAGCTATCTATTTTACATTTGGTAGTGTATATATGTCCATGACACTCTCTCACCCTGTCACATCTCACCCCACCCCCATATCCTCAAGTCCATTCTCTAGTAGGTATGTGTCTTTATTCCCGTCTTACCACTAGGTTCTTCATGACCTTTTTTGTTTTTTCCCTTAGATTCCATATATATGCGTTAACATACGGTATTTGTTTTTCTCTTTCTGACTTACTTCACTCTGTATGACAGACTCTAACTCCACCCACCTCACTACAAATAACTCAATTTCATTTCTTTTTATGGCTGAGTAATATTCCATTGTATATATGTGCCACATCTTCTTTATCCATTCATCCAATGATGGACACTTAGGTTGCTTCCATGTCCTGGCTATCGTAAATAGAGCTGCAGTGAACATTTTGGTACATGACTCTTTTTGAATTATGGTTTTCTCAGGGTATATGCCCAGTAGTGGGATTGCTGGGTCGTATGGTAGTTCTATTTGTAGTTTTTTAAGGAACCTCCATACTGTTCTCCATAGTGGCTCTATCAATTTACATTCCCACCAACAGTGCAAGAGTGTTCCCTTTTCTCAACACCCTCTCCAGCATTTATTGTTTGTAGATTTATGATGATGGCCATTCTGACCGGTGTGAGATGATACCTCATTGTAGTTTTGATTTGCATTTCTCTAATGATTAATGATGTTGAGCATTCTTTCATGTGTCTGTTGGCCATCTGTATATCTTCTTTGGAGAAATGTCTATTTAGGTCTTCTGCCCATTTTTGGATTGGGTTGTTTGTTTTTTTGTTATTGAGCTGCATGAGCTGCTTGTAAATCTTGGAGATTAATCCTTTGTCAGTTGCTTCATTTGCAAATATTTTCTCCCATTCTGAGGGTTGTCTTTTTATCTTGTTTATGGTTTCCTTTGCTGTGCAAAAGCTTTGAAGTTTCATTAGGTCCCATTTGTTTATTTGTGTTTTTATTTCCATTTCTCTAGGAGCTGGGTCAAAAAGGATCTTGCTGTGATGTATGTCATAGAGTGTTCTGCCTCTGTTTTCCCCTAAGAGTTTGATAGTGTCTGGCTTTACACTTAGGTCTTTAATCCACTTTGAGTTTATTTTTGTGTATGGTGTCAGGGAGTGTTCTAATTTCATACTTTTACATGTACCTGTCCAATTTTCCCAGCACCACTTATTGAAGAGGCTGTCTTTTCTCCACTGTATATGCTTGCCTCCTTTATCAAAGATAAGGTGACCATATGTGTGTGGGTTTATCTCTGGGCTTTCTATCCTGTTCCATTGATCTATATTTCTGTTTTTGTGCCAGTACCAAACTGTCTTGATTACTGTAGCTTTGTAATATAGTCTGAAGTCAGGGAGCCTGATTCCCCCATCTCCATTTTTCGTTCTCAAGATGGCTTTGGCTATTCGGGGTCTTTTGTGTCTCCATACAAATTGTGAAATTTTTTGTTCTAGTTCTGTGAAAAATGCCAGTGGTAGTTTGATAGGGATTGCATTGAATCTGTAGATTGCTTTGGGTAGTAGAGTCATTTTCTCAATGTTGATTCTTCCAATCCAGGAACATGGTACATCTCTCCATCTATTTGTATCATCTTTAATTTCTTTCATCAGTGTCCTATAATTTTCTGCATACAGGTCTTTTGTCTCCTTAGGTAGGTTTATTCCTAGATATTTTATTCTTTTTGTTGCAATGGTAAATGGGAGTGTTTTCTTAATTTCACTTTCAGATTTATCATCATTAGTATATAGGAATGCAAGAGATTTCTGTGCATTAATTTTGTATCCTGCTACTTTACCAAATTCATTGATTAGCTCTAGGAGTTTTCTGGTAGCATCTTTAGGATTCTCTATGTATAGTATCATGTCATCTGCAAACAGTGACAGCTTTACTTCTTCTTTTCCGATTTGGATTCCTTTTATTTCTTTTTCTTCTCTGATTGCTGTGGCTAACACTTCCAAAACTATGTTGAATAATAGTGGTGAGAGTGGGCAACCTTGTCTTGTTCCTGATCTTAGTGGAAATGGTTTCAGTTTCTCACCATTGAGGACAATGTTGGCTGTGGGTTTGTCATATATGGCCTTTATTATGTTGAGGAAAGTTCCCTCTATGCCTACTTTCTGCAGGGCTTTTATCATAAATGGGTGTTGAATTTTGTCGAAAGCTTTCTCTGCATCTATTGAGATGATCATATGGTTTTTCTCCTTCAATTTGTTAATATGATGTGTCACGTTGATTGATTTGCATATATTGAAGAATCCTTGCATTCCTGGGATAAACCCCACTTGATCATGATGTAGGATCCTTTTAATGTGCTGTTGGATTCTGTTTGCTAGTATTTTGTTGAGGATTTTTGCATCTATGTTCATCAGTGATATTGGCCTGTAGTTTTCTTTCTTTGTGACATCTTTGTCTGGTTTTGGTATCAGGGTGATGGTGGCCTCGTAGAATGAATTGGGGAGTGTTCCTCCCTCTGTAATATTTTGGAAGAGTTTGAGAAGGATAGGTGTTAGCTCTTCTCTAAATGTTTGATAGAATTCGCCTGTGAAGCCTTCTGGTCCTGGGCTTTTGTTTGTTGGAAGATTTTTAATCACAGTTTCAATTTCAGTGCTTGTGATTGGTCTGTTCATATTTTCTATTTCTTCCTGGTTCAGTCTCGGTAGGTTGTGCATTTCTAAGAATTTGTCCATTTCTTCCAGGTTGTCCATTTTATTGGCATAGAGTTGCTTGTAGTAATCTCTCATGATCGTTTGTTTTTCTACAGTGTCAGTGGTTACTTCTCCTTTTTCATTTCTAAATCTATTGATCTGATTCTTCTCCCTTTTTCTCTTGATGAGTCTGGCTAATGGTTTATCAATTTTGTTTATCTTCTCGAAGAACCAGCTTTTAGTTTCATTGATTTTTGCTATTGTTTCCTTCATTTCTTTTTCATTTATTTCTGATCTGATCTTTACGATTTCTTTCCTTCTGCTAGCTTTGGGGTTTTTTTGCTCTTCTTTCTCTAATTGCTTTAGGTGCAAGGTTAGGTTGTTTATTCGAGATATTTCCTGTTTCTTGATGTAGGCTTGTATTGCTATAAACTTCCCTCTTAGCACTGCTTTTGCTGCGTCCCATAGGTTTTGGGTCGTCGTGTCTGCATTGTCATTTGTTTCTAGGTATTTTTTGATTTCCCCTTTGATTTCTTCAGTGATCACTTCGTTATTAAGTAGTGTATTGTGTAGCCTCCATGTGTTTGTATTTTTTACAGATCTTTTCCTGTAATTGATATCTAGTCTCATAGCGCTGTGGTCGGAAAAGTTACTTGATACGATTTCAATTTTCTTAAATTTACCAAGGCTTGATTTGTGACCCAAGATATGATCTATCCTGGAGAATGTTCCATGAGCACTTGAGAAAAATGTGTATTCTGTTGTTTTTGGGTGGAATGTCCTATAAATATCAATTAAGTCCATCTTGTTTAATGTATCATTTAAAGCTTGTGTTTCCTTATTTATTTTCATTTTGGATGATCTGTCCATTGGTGAAAGTGGGGTGTTAAAGTCCCCTACTATGATTGTGTTGCTGTCGATTTCCCCTTTTATGGCTGTTAGTATTTGCCTTATGTATTGAGGTGCTCCTATGTTGGGTGCATAAATATTTACAATTGTTATAGCTTCCTCTTGGATCGATCCCTTGATCATTATATAGTGTCCTTCTTTGTCTCTTGTAATAGTCTTTATTTTAAAGTCTATTTTGTCTGATATGAGAATTGCTGCTCCAGCTTTCTTTTGATTTCCATTTGCATGGAATATCTTTTTCCATCCCCTCACTTTCAGTCTACATGTGTCTCTAGGTCTGAAGTGGGTCTCTTGTAGACAGCGTATATATGGGTCTTGTTTTTGTATCCATTCAGCCAACCTGTGTCTTTTGGTGGGAGCATTTAATCCATTTACATTCAAGGTAATTATCGATATGTATGTTCCTATTCCCATTTTCTTAAATATTTTGGGTTTGTTATTGTAGGTGTTTTCCTTCTCTTGTGTTTCTTGCCTAGAGAAATTCCTTTAGCATTTGTTGTAAAGCTGGTTTGGTGGTGCTGAATTCTCTCAGCTTTTGCTTGTCTGTAAAGGTTTTAATTTCTCCATCACATCTGAATGAGATCCTTGCTGGGTAGAGTAATCTTGTTTGTAGGTTTTTCTCCTTCATCACTTTAAGTATATCCTGCCCCTCCCTTCTGGCTTGCAGAGTTTCTGCTGAAAGATCAGATGTTAACCTTATGGGGATTCCCTTGTGTGTTATTTGTTGTTTTTCCCTTGCTGCCTTTAATATGTTTTCCTTATATTTAATTTTTGACAGTTTGATTAATATGTGTCTTGGCGTGTTTCTCCTTGGGTTTATCCTGTATGGGACTCTCTGTGCTTCCAGGACTTGATTAACTATTTCCTTTCCCATATTAGGGAAGTTTTCAACTATAATCTCTTCAAATATTTTCTCAGTCCCTTTCTTTTTCTCTTCTTCTTCTGGGACCCCTATAATTCGAATGTTGGTGTGTTTAATGTTGTCCCAGAGGTCTCTGAGACTGTCCTCAGTTCTTTTCATTCTTTTTTCTTTATTCTGTTCTGCAGCAGTGAATTCCACCATTCTGTCTTCCAGATCACTTATCCGTTCTTCTGCCTCAGTTATTCTGCTATTGATCCCGTCTAGAGTATTTTTAATTTCATTTATTGTGTTTTTCATCTTTGCTTGGTTCCTCTTTAGTTCTTCTACATCCTTGTTAAATGTTTCTTGCATTTTCTCTATTCTATTTCCAAGATTTTGGATCATCTTTACTATCATTATTCTGAATTCTTTTTCAGGTAGACTGCCTATTTCCTCTTCATTTGTTAGGTCTGGTGTGTTTTGACCCTGCTCCTTCACCTGCTGTGTGGTTTTTGGTCGTCTCATTTTGCTTATCTTACTGTGTTTGGGGTCTCCTTTTCACAGGCTGCAGGTTCGTAGTTCCCGTTGTTTTTGGTATCTGTCCCCAGTGGCTAAGGTTGGTTCAGTGGGTTGTGTAGGCTTCCTGGTGGTGGGGACTAGTGCCTGTGTTCTGGTGGGTGAGGTTGGATCTTGTCTTTCTGGTTGGCACGTCCACGTCTGGTGGTGTGTTTTAGGGTGTCTGTGGCCTTATTATGTTTTTAGGCAGCCTCTCTGCTAATGGATGGGGCTGTGTTCCTGTCTTGCTAGTTGTTTGGCATAGGGTGTCCAGCTCTGTAACTTGCTGGTCGTTGAGTGAAGCTGGGTCTTGATGTTGAGATGGAGATCTCTGAGAGATTTTTGCCGTTTGGTATTACGTGGAGCTGGGAGGTCTCTTGTGGACCAGTGTCCTGAAGTTGGCTCTCCCACCTCAGAGGCACAGCCCTGATGCCTGGCTGGAGCACCAAGAGCCTTTCATCCACACGGCTCAGAATAAAAGGGAGAAAAAAATAGAAAGAAAGAAAGAGGATAAAATAAAATAAAATAAAGCTATTATAATAAAAAGTAAGGAAAAAAAATTTTCAGAATAAATGTATTCAGAAAAATTTTTTTTTTAATTTTTAAAAATAGATTTATTAATTTTTTATAGTAAAAAATTAAGAAAAAATTTATTAAGAAAAAAAATTTTTAATTTTTTAAAATAAAAAATATGAAAAAACTTATTAAAATTTTTTTTTTTAATTTCTAAAAATAGAAAATAAGGAAAAAATTATTAAGAAAACATTTATTAGGAAAAAAAAAATTTAAATAAAAAAAGAAAAGAAAGAAAGAAAAAAAAAAAACACAGATGGACCTAACCCTAGGACTAATGGTGAAAGCAAAGCTATACAGACAAAATCTCACCCAGAAGCATACACATATACACTCACAAAAAAAGGAAAAGGGGAAAAATTAATATATCCTGCTCCCAAAGTCCACCTCTTGAATTTGGGATGATTCGTTGTCTATTCAGGTATTCAACAGATGCAGGCACATCAAGTTGTTTGTGGAGCTTTAATCCACTGTTTCTGAGGCTGCTGGGAGAGATTTCCCTTTCTCTTCTTAGTTCATACAGCTCCTGGCGTTCAGCTTTGGGTTTGGCCCTGCCTCTGTGTGTAGGTCGCCTGAGGGCGTCTGTTCCACGCCCAGACAGACCGGGGTTAAAGGAGCAGCTGCTTCAGGGGCTCTGGCTCACTCAGGCTGGGGGGAGTGAGGGGTACAGAGGAGGCGGGGTGAGCCTGCGGCGGCAGAGGCCAGCGTGACGTTGCAGCAGCCTGAGGGGCACAGTGCGTTCTCCCGGGGAAGTTGTCCCTGGATCACTGGACCCTGGCAGTGACGAGCTGCACAGGCTCCCGGGCGGGGCGGTGTGGAGAGTGACCTGTGCTCGCACACAGGCTTCTTGGTGGCGGCAGCAGCCTTAGCGTCTCCTGCCCGTCTCTGGGGTCCACGCTGATAACCACGGCTCGCGCCCGTCTCTGGGGTCTGCGCTGTTAGCCGCGGCTCGCGCCCGTCTCTGGAGTTCGTTTAGGCGGTGCTCTGAATCCCCTCTCCTTGCGCGCCGCAAAACAAAGAGGCAAGAAATAGTCTCTTGCCTCTTTGGCAGCTGCAGACTTTTTCCCAGACTCCCTCCCGGCTAGCACCGAAGCCCGAGCTTCAGCTCCCAGTCCCCGCCTGCCCCGGCGGCTGAGCAGACAAGCCTCTCGGGCTGGTGAGTGCTGCTCGGTGCCGAGCCTCTGTGCGGGAATCTCTCCGTTTTTCCCTCTGCGCCCCTGTTGCTGTGGGATTCGCGCTGATAGCTGTGGCTCGCGCCCGTCTCTGGAGTTCGTTTAGGCAGCGCTCTGAATCCCCTCTCCTTGTGCGCCGCGAAACAGAGAGGCAAGAAAAAGTCTCTTGCCTGTTTGGCAGCTGCAGACTTTTTCCCGGACTCCTTCCTGGCTAGCACCGTATCCCGAGCCTCAGCTCCCAGCCCCCGCCCGCCCCGGCGGGTGAGCAGACAAGCCTCTTGGGCTGGTGAGTGCTGGGCGGCACCGCTCCTCTGTGCGGGAATCTCTCCGCTTTGCCCTCCGCACCCCTGTGGCTGCGCTCTCCTCCCGTGGCTCTGAAGCTTCCCCCCTCTGCCACTCGCAGTCTCTGCCCGCGAAGGGGCTTCCTAGTGTGTGGAAACCTTTCCTCCTTCACAGCTCCCTCCCACTGGTGCAGGTCCCGTCCCTATTCTTTTGTCTCTGTTATTTCTTTTTTCTTTTGCCCTACCCAAGTATGTGGGGAGTTTCTTGCCTTTTGGGAGGTCTGACGTCTTCTGCCAGCGTTCAGTGGGTGTTCTGTAGGAGCAGTTCCACGTGTAGATGTATTTCTAATGTATCTGTGGGAAGGAAGGTGATCTCTGCGTCTTACTCTTCCGCCATCTTGCCCCTCTGTCTCATCAATTATATTTTGTTACAATTTAATTCCTAAATTTTTTTTTTAGTTGTCTCTGTTTTGAAATGACTTTCGGTAAAAGAACATTTCTAAAATTTTGTAGGAATATTTACTTGAAGTCTACAAATCTAATATTTCACTCCCAGACCAGTCATTTTGTATGGCTTTGATTAATGTTGAAATATGTACTTAGGTGTGAAAAGAATCAAACTCATTTTATTTTAAACATTTATTTCATCTGATAATATCAATCTAAAACAGATATTTGTTATTGTTAAAACAAAAGGAGAGGGGAGAGTAATCTCTAGATGAAGCAAAATACTGTCTATTTTTCCATTTAACACCACTGAAGAAAAGAAAATATAATAAATCACTCTCACCCCCACCACATATATATATGGTATCATAGTTCAAGAAATTACAGAATTACAATTTCTTAAACCTGTGTATAAGTATTTTAATATTAAATGAGTTTCCATAATGAAATAGTGTTAATAGAACATCAAAAACTTAAGACATGTTAACATGTTAATATTGAATATGAAAGGAACACATTATTTTAAAAAAGCAATAAAAACCTATAAGGTTTTAAAAAAAATTTTTTTGGAGTATATTTGCTTTACAATGTTGTGTTAGTTTCTGCTGTACAGCAAAGTGAATCAGTTATACATATACATATATACCTTCCATTTTAGATTTCCTTCCCATTTAGATCACCACTGAGCATTGTGTAGCATTCCCTGTGCTATACTGTAGGTTCTCATTACTATAAGGTTTTTTTGAATAAGTTAAATACCATTTAAGTTGAAGTTGTAAAGCATCTAATATTAACATTTCAGAATTCAGGAAGGTTGGAAGCTGTAATTTATTGAATTATTAAATATATTGTTTGATATTATTTCATTCAATCTAATAATAGAAAATACATAACTAGTGCATACTGTGTTCTAGATGCTGTTTTAAGTGCTCTAAATATATAAATAATTTATTTTTTTATTACATCTGCATGATGGAGAAGGTATTTTTATCCCCATCTTACGGACGAAGCTATGACACAGAGAATTTCAATACTTTGCTTAAGAGGAACCAGGCAGAGGGCTACCATATAGGGTAACATAGACCGTGCACCGCACAGCACTAGGGGCCAATATGCATATCGATTTAATGGACACCAGATTCAAAGTCTATGCTCTTAACACATACATTATGCTGCCTCTTATAAATGGCTTGTCAATAATTGAAAATCAATGCAATGACTGCTTATGGTATATTACTTTCAAAAATATTAAGGGACAAATCTCCAAAATTTATTTGATACCTCAAAAGTTTTCTAACATATGGCAAATAAATTCCACCTCCCATGTGGAGGGAAGTCACAGTTATTCTGTGACATGCACAGGATATGAGTATAAATCATGGAGCTGACTCTCACATGCATGTCATAGAATTTCTTCAAATTGCCAACTTGTACACACTTTCAGGTATGACTTAGAGTATCAAATGTTTTTAAAACTATTTTTCATGGAAATGTGTTTATTTTTTATTCCACATATAGAATATAAGGTACAGTTTTGTTATTTAGAAAATGATTATGATTTGTTACTCAATAAGGCTTCACATAGAAAGGAAAAGACCCACCTCTGAAATTCAATTATAAACCTAGGCATTGTATTCTTTGGGTGAAAGTATATGACCAAAGGAATCAACTTTTCCTGTTCAAGTTTATGTGACTCATATTCTGTGATAATGCATTCTCACCAAAGCATCCTTATTAATTGCTAAATAATGCACTTTTATCAGCTTGCTTTCAGAACTGTATTGTTCCCTACTAGTTTTCACTCAGAGCTTTTTTTGTTCTAGAGACTTCAGCTCTAGAACCATACCTCATGTTTATGTCAAATATTCTACAACAGGCCAGCTTGATTTTGACTACTGGTATATTTCTAGTCCTCTTCATTTAAGTGTTTTTTGCACCTTTCTTGATTTTTTGGGCCCAAGGTATGACAAATAAGAACTGAGTCTTATTAACTGAATAGTTTTAATTCTGAACTTCTGACCCTTCATTTATGAAAGGTAATTCCATTTATTTCATAGAGTTTCTGCAATAATTGGTTTCATACAACATGCTTAAAATATGCACTATAAATAAGACAATGCTGCACCAGTGTGTTAGTTGCCTACGGCTGCTCTAACAAATTACCACAGATGCAATGGCTTTAAACAACACGAATTAATTCTCTTATAGTTCTGGAGGCCAGAAGTCCAAAATCTACTATTTTCACATCTCCTACTTTCTCTTCTGTAGTCAAATCTCCTTCCACTTTCCTCGTATAAGGGTACTTGTGATTACATTTAGGATCAACACAAATAAGCCTTAATAATATTCTCATCTTAAGATGCTTAACTTAATCACATCTACAAAGTCCCTTTTTCCACACAAGTAACATTCATGGTAACTGAATTTTAGGATGTGAATATCTTTTGGGCCACTATTCAGCCTATTGTGAATAGTCTTTTCAAATCCTCTCTTATCCTTGCAAATACAAATTCAGCAGGGTTGACTTTGGAATGGCACAAAGAAAAGCCCACCTCTGGAAACTGTCACAGAATATTCCAACATACCCCCTTTAAGAAAACCCTTTAACATCAAATATAAGATGTCCTCAACATGATATGTTCTGTATTTCAAAAGTTAGACATGCCTACTCCCCAAAAATCTGTGTTCAGATCTTTAGATGGTATTCAACACATTTTTCCAAGGGGCTATTTGATATCACTATCACAAGACATATGAAAGGTAGAAAAGCCAGGGAAGATTACCTATCTTTTTACCATCCAAACCAGGATAATTTTAAGAGTAAAAGAGGAAACATTAATAATTATTATAGGATAGCAAACTTATGTCAGGACTATGGTGGATAAATTATAATATATAGCTGCCTTATCCTAATCACTGTAAGTCCCTTCATTGGTGGCAAGAAGCAATAGAGTTAGAAGAACCACTTTGCTTTGTTATTCTTTGGTTCTTTGGCATATTAAGCAAAGAGTTCTTGCATAGGATTTTGAAAGCACTAACTATAAATAAAAAATGAATTAATTGAACATCCTTAGGATTAAAAAAACTTCTGTTCTTCAAAAGGCACTGTTAATAAAAAAATAAAAGATAAACCACCGGCTGGGAGAAAATATTCACACTACACATATCTGACAAAGGGCTGGTAGCCTCAATATTTTAAAAACTCTTGCAACTTAATAATAGGACAAACAACCCAATTTTAAAAATGTACACAGAATTTTAACAGACACATCACAAAAGAAGGTATACAAAGGACCAATACACACATGAAAATATGCCCAATATCCAATATCACTAGTCATTAGAGAAATAAAACTATAATAACAAATGAGATATCACTACACACATACCAGAATGCTTAAAATTATTAACATTGTCAGTATTAATTTTGTCAAGAATGTGTAGCAACTAGAACACTCATACACTGTTGAAGGGAATATAAAATGGGATAACATTTTGTGAGTTCCTTCTCAAGTTGAATATACAGACACAATATAACCCAGAAATTCCATTCCTTGGTATTTCCACAAGAAAAATTAAAACATATATTCACAAAAAGATTTGTATATAAGTGTTTTTGAGAACATTATTCTTAATTATGTCAAATTGAGAATAATCCTAATGCTCATCAGTAGGAGAAAGGATAAACACATTATGGTTTATTCTCACAGTGGAATACTCTTCAGAAATAAGAGGGAATGAACTACTGACACTTGCAACAGCATAAATGAACCTTACAAACATGCTGAGAGAAAAAAACCAACCAACCGGAAACTTAGAAAAGAACAATCTTTGAAACTTAGAAAAGAACAATCTAATCTCTAGTAATGAAAAGCAAAGTGATGGTTGCCTGAGGTTGAGGGTAGAGGGTTATTGTCTGGAAAGAGGCACAAGGAAACGTTTGGGGTGATGGAAATGTTCTATGTTGGGACTGTGGTGGTGATCAAAAGACTATAATAAGTTCATCAAAATTATTGAAAGGTTCACAGAAAATAGATGCATTTTATTATATACATATTATACCTCAATAAAGTTTATTTCAAAACATATTGACAACTATTCTTGTTACAGAATTTATAAGTATTCATTGTTCTTTTGGAAAATTTAGAAAATACAAAAAGGTAAAAAGAGTGTGAGAGAGAAATAACCTATCCTTCAGAATAAACACAGAGATGCAATCTGATGGTATAAAATACTATGCCTAGGCACACATTTTGTTTTTCCTTTCATCTTCACTCCCCATTTTTCAGTTCCTGAATTGTGTTAAGTTTCAGTATTAACTTCCCAGGGTCAGAGACTTTCTCAGTTTTCCTATAGATGTCATGTTATCCCTTAGGAAAATAAAGGCAAGATCTGCTTTCCATGCTTAATCTGAGTTTCACTCACTCATTTGTGAAATATAAGTAGTGATACTCAGTTTATACAACTCAATTTAAATACACTTAGATTTGCTATCAGAGCAACTCTTCTCCTAAGATTGCAAGTTCCATCTCCTGACCTTGCTCTCTGCTTCTAGACTTGCTTCGGTCTTGTTATGCCCTGTCTTAATTTTTATTCTTGTCTCTCAGCATCAGTTCTTGAATTCGGTCCTTGCCTTGCTCCTGTTAAATTCATACTCCAGCTACATCCATTTGCTGCAGACAGTGGGAAAAACTACACTGAAAGCCTTCCCCTGACCTGTGGATGATTCCTGGCCTAGTATTTTATTTCTGGAGTAGACTTCGGTCCAAATAACAGATCTCTTTTATCCTTAGAGAATTTCCTTTGAACTGCTATTCTAAACTTTCAACACCTCTTTGTCCATTCAGGTATCTCTTTACTTCTTTCTTCCCATCACTAACCTCTAACTATTAGAATCAAGAAACTCTGTTGGAAGTAACCTTTCAGATCCTTTAAGTTCCTTGGTCCATGGGACTGCGTCTCAAACCTGATTCAATTGACACCGTTGCCAGGTACACTTACCTATCACCACTTTTACACTTTTAATTGCTTACTTAGTACTGAGCTCTAATTTCATTAAGGACTCTGTGACTTTATCCATGGAATGAAAATGAATCTTTTGCTGAAGAGTATTTCTGACTCTTGACCTCATCTCCCATTCTTTTTACCCCTGAGCTTCACAGGACATGGCAGCAGGACTGTTTTTTGGATACTTTATAGCTAATTGAAAGCAATATTGCTTTAGTTAAATGTATTCATTAGAAAGCCTACTCTCCAATCCTTCTTTAATAATAGTTAACTTAAATAGAAATAACGATCTTTTATTAAAACAAAACAAAACAGCTTTGTATGAGGTTTTATGAGCCACTGCTTCAAGATCAGATCAAATTTTTACCTGGTGAAGGTTGATTTTTAAACCTAGCTTTATTTTTTTTTCCTTTTATAATATTCAACATTTTGAGTTTATATGTACAGAGCAGCTTTTAAATAATGATTCACAGCAGTTTTTCAGTGATACTGTAAAAGAGCAGAATAAATGTGACAACCCGTAGTATGTCTATTTGTACTTGTATCTGAAGTTGAATGAAGGAAATAGTACTGTAGATTAATTCCCAGATCTTTGTTTCAGTTGAGAATGCTTAGTTTCCTTCTCTGTTAAAAGAAAAAAGGAATAGGAAAAAAAATGACAAAGAACTTTTGCCTCATTTTGTCAGAGTATTTTTGTTTGGATCTAAATACACATTATTAATATGTGTAAAAACATTTATAAGTACAAAAGTGCTATAAAAAGTCATCTATTTTATTATATTTATTATGGAATAGTTGATATTTTGGATAAGAACTGGATTTGAATAGATTTATTTATAATCTAAATGCCAATAAAGAGTAAAAATTCACACAAAGAATTAGAAAACAATTCAACTATTTCAGTCAAAACTAATAATGGTTAGAATTTTCAATTCGGCACTGCCAAAGTTAGGAATTTATCCTATATAAAATGTAACATGTATAGATGTATATCAATGTATGTGGCTATTTATTAAAATAGTTTCTATAATAGCAATCAAGTGTTCCGCTTTACAAATTGGGTATATTATTGTAATATAGTCATATTATCTAATACTAATACCTTTTATTATTTTTTTTTCTTTTTCTTTATTTATTTTTCTTCTTTTTTTCTAATGCCTTTTAAAAAGAATGAGATAGAGTGAGAAAAATGGTCACGATAAATTTAGGTAAAAAAGGTTGTAGAACCAAAAATAAGCATGATCCCATTCATTTATGCTAACGATAGATAGATAGATATACAGAATTTCAGGCATACCACACACATATGTACAGAAAAATTTGAGAAGGACACATAACTGTTAGCAGTTAGCTCTGGAAAATGGAAATGTGGGGAGGTATTTCACTTTTATCATTAAAATTTGGGTGGTTGGATTTTACAATGTACAATTTTATACCTTTTGTAATAAAAATATTAAATCAATAACCAATTAAAAATAAAATGCTACTCAAATGCCAAAACTATACTTATTTAATCATAAACAAACATTCAAGGGGGTGGCCAGAAGATTAAAGTTTATACTCAAGAGCCTGGTACATTGGACATAAAGATTTGGCCTCAATTGTCTCTTTTTGCTCTCTTGCCAAATCTCCACTTGAATCTGACTTTCCAGGCACCCAAAATATTTGTTAGTACTGGAAAAAATTCTATAATTGCATGCTTTTTGCTTTTGCTACTCTGGTATACTATCTTAGGAATTCCTTCCCCTTGTCTTTACCTATATAACTACTAATAGTCATTCAAGATTGTGCCTCAATATCAACCTATCAAGGAAGAACTTACTAAGTCTGTCCCAGAATCCTGAATTGGACACCCTGTTTAATGGTCCCATCCTAACCTGACATACATCCATCACAGCGCTCACCCCTCTACTGTCAATATGTATGTAATTGTTTTTACTGTGACTATATTATTGAGAGAAGGAATCATATATATTAATTCTGTATCACATTATCAATCTCAATAATTATTTTAAAATAATTGAATGAAAATTTATAAATATCTTGAAGTTTTAATTTGGTTTCTTTACCAGTAACAAGGAAGTGAGAGATAATCTTGGTTTGCAAAATAAATTATACTATTAGATTTATACTTTTGAGATCTTGCTGACAAAAATGTAGCTGGAGAATGCTAGAAAGATCATGGAGGATCATGGAATAAAGGTATTTATCTTGTTGATTCATATTAGCTTTTGTGAAGTGAAAATAATAAAAATCATCTTTTAGAATTCTTGTGTGGATGAAGTAAAGTGCTGAATATAGAAGCTCTGTGTAAATTATTATAAAATAAAATATTACTATATTTAGTAATAGTAATATAAATTTAGAATAATTTAGCTATTCCTTAAGGCAATTTGGACAAAGTACAAATATATTTATTATTTAAGTAAGCTTATTTCTTTTGGCCTGAATTCTATATTTGACAATTCTGTTCCCATTTCTAAAATT
Organism: Eschrichtius robustus; assembly: GCF_028021215.1. NCBI lineage: Eukaryota > Metazoa > Chordata > Mammalia > Artiodactyla > Eschrichtiidae > Eschrichtius > Eschrichtius robustus. The sequence goes on along the minus strand of NC_090834.1, from coordinate 32,461,554 downwards.
TAATTATCTAAATTGACATTATTATAATACTGGATATTGAAACGGAATAGTACAGGAAATCGGCAATAATTGTTAGGGAAATGAAGGCTAATTACTATACTCCATACTTCTAACACAGTGTTGAAATCTCTGACAAAGCAAATTAGGAGGTTTTCTCATCACCATAGCAACAATTTTCAAGTTTGTTTTGCTTTTCTGAAAATATAACCAGTCAAGCACAGTTAATTTAACTTGAGCAGAGTAAAAAATTGATTTTTTTTAGTGATGCAATTAAGCTTAAAAAATTCAAGTTAAATAATGGTAAGCATGGTTTAATTTGTTTCCAAACCTTTCGGAACTTTATTTCTAGTTATAGCAAACAAGGAGTTGACTATAAAATAAGGAAAAATATTGGGCTGGTGAAACGTCTTCTTGCTTTTTGTTAGTATCATTCACTTGAAACCAAAGGTGGTAGAAAAAAATTAGTAACATCCTTCGTTTATATTATTATAACCTCAATAAATGATTGCTGACTGTTCCCCAGCTATTAAAGTGACATACTTAGGGTGATTCATCATCTAACTTAAAATAAGTATGCTTTTTCTTAAAGAAATCTATAGAATCTTTGAAATTGAAATGTTCAAAAATCTATTCATAACATAATCAGCAACTCTAAGCAAAGAGCAACATGAGATGATAATATTTGAGCTCAAAAATTACCTTCACTGAAAATCTGCATGTGTGTTCTGGCACTTCAATTTTAAATTATGTGACAAAATGTAAGATATTGAGCATATTTCTGATAACATGGTTATTTACCATATCTGTATTCACCAAGATTCCCTTGATTTTTCAAGTTATATCCTTATTTAAGTTTTAGAACATTTTCCTACATTAGCCCTTCTACCTTCTGACCTTTGCACTGTTCCTTCTGCCTGGAATTTTCTCCTTCAGCCCTTCACTTGATTGGCTCATTCTCTTCCTTCAGTTTTTGGTCCAAATATCTTCTCCCTTAGAGGCTTAGAGGCTTTTCCTGATTACACTATCCCAAATGCCCCTCCTATCCTACCCCAGGTAATCTTTCTTTCATTACTTGTTAAATTTCTTCAACACACTTACCATAATCTTTCAGCATATAGTTTCATTAGGTCAAGGACCAGAAATGACTAAAGAATTACAGAATGGATGAATGAATGAATGAATGAATATGATGACTTATAATTGTCCTCTGTGAGTACGTATACCTTCCTATCCTCTGAAAGAAGCAAATCAAATATTAGTGATGTTTATTGAATGCCTTCTGTGGTTTTGAATTATGGAAGTATGGAGGTCTCTTAAGTGTAAGAGAGAGATAAGGGAAAGAGAAATCAATGAGGGCTGTTTTAATCATTGAAGGCTTCATGGAGAGTTTTAAGCATCCTCAACACCTTAAAGCATGAGCAGATTTCATCTTCTTTTCTATAAGCACTCAGATTTGGAGAAAATTAGTAATCTCACTCTATTTTAAGATATATTCTTTTATTAATAGGTCAAATTCCTTCATATAAGTAAAAAAATATGAGAGATAGCTTAGGTACATAATCCTCTGCCACTACATACCCTGCTAAAGTCATTTAATACAGCCGGTGATGGTACTGTATTCATCCTGGATGCATCAGGGACCAGTGATGTGCAAATGATACATTCTGATGCACTGTCAGTTCAGGCCCAGGTTTAATGATGGAAACTATGGCTACTACGTGGTCCCTACATTCCCAAAGGAGTGCTTGGCACTTTGCATCTGACTATTAAAGAGTTCTAGATTTCGGTTTCTTTTAACAGTCTAGTCAGTATTAAACCTTTAATAACTCATTTTATCAAGAGATCACAGAGCAATGCATTCATTAATTATTGGTTTTAAATCATGGAAAATACTTAGAGAAATACAGTCAATGATGACTTTTAACCAGTCACACATATACTTACTTTTACCAATGTTGAAAAGAATGTCTACATTTACCCTTCATTGTCCTGTAGACAATGTCCAGCACAGGGTACTGGAAGGACACTGGAGGAGGAAGGGAATCTTCTTCCTGGTTCTGGGGTGTGTTTCTTGTTAGCAGGCTCCTTGAGGGCAAAGCATAGGGAACCTTCCAGTGGAAGATATCCTGGATCCCAGAGGGCAGAGAAATCCCCAGGTAAATCCACCAGTGAAGGACCTCTGCAAATGTCTCCACCATACAATGGACCACTCTGCACCCTTTCCAATGTTGTCTGGATTGTAGCCCTGGGAGGGGGGCTGGAGGGCTCTTCCGTATTGGTTCCTTTCATGGGGGCTTTGCCTCGGCCCTAGAAGAGGGCTGCACCCTGTATAGGTTGCTCTTTGTTCTTTAGAGTTCTGAGTTTTATGTTTCCCCTTTAGTAGGTGATCCCCTTATATTGTTAATATTTCATTATATTAAACACTGTCTGTTCAAATTCTATCTCTTGGTTAATACACTTAGCAAATAATTAGGTTACATTGGATAATCAATATTTTCTTAAAAATAATTTTTAGCTCTGATACTCAGTGAAATTTAGTGGAGTAGGCCCCTGTTTGTTCTTGGAGAAGTGTGCCTTGTGGATGTGTCCTCAGGAAGCCAATACCTGCTGTAAGCATATGTTATTTTTGTTGTTTTAAAGGGAGTAATGTGACCCAAGACCCAAGGGAAAAAGGGACGGAAATGAGGTCAAAAGCAGAGATTTATGTGTTTGTAGCAAAGTCTATTCTGTCTAAGAATCAGGCCAATTGATTTAGATTGACAGTTCCCAAACCATGGTGGTTGAAATTACCATCTGGGGAATATTTGAATAACAACTGTGTCCAAATCTTAACCAAGTCTGACTGAATCAACATGTCTGGGGCTGGGAATTGGCCTATGTATTTTGAAAAACTTTGAAAAACTCTATAGGCAATTTTGATGTATTACTCCCTCCCATCACCACGTATTAATTAATTTATGAGAAACTTTACTGAGCATCTATTATGTGCAGTGCTAGCACTGAAGGGTGAACCAAACTTCCACAAAAAAAGCTTATGCTGAAGGAGTTTGTTGTCCATTGGAAAAGAAAGAGAAGTACACTTTTAACTAATACAAAAGTCCTCCACTGTTTGCCAGGCATTGGGCTAAGCATTTTACTTATGTATCTCCTTTAGTCTTGAAAACCCAATGAGGTAGGTAAAATTATTAAAACATTTTATAGATAAGGCAACTGAAGCTCAGAAGTTATTCTCATTAGAGATATGCACAGAGTGTTGTCATAGTACAAATGAGGAAGAGAGAAAGTCCTTTATGAGGAAGGTGGCACGGTTTAAGCTCTCAAATATATTCTTCTAAGAAATTGAAAATTTATTTGAAACCAGACTTGTCATTCTTTTCTTTTTCTTTTTTAAGTTCATGAACGAGTTTGTTTTATTTATTATTCTGGTGTTCTCCTTGATTTTTTTTACCTTAAATGTAGTCATAGATCAAAGATTAAAAGCCCATGCTATTGGGCCAGCACAAAAAATGGCTGAAAGAGCCTGGGTATAAACTAAAGAGTGAGTGGGAGATGGGAATGGAATAAGACTATGTGTAGAATGCATACTTGGACTAATGATATTCAAATACAAATGTATTTAAATCTATTGTAGGGGATCATACAAAAATTATCTATTAAAGTAGGTTCTCAGGTCCCAAGTTCTCAAGCCTGTCTAAAAGCAAAGGGATGTTTACAGAGCTTCACTTAAGGTAGCCATTTCCTAATATCAAAATCAATTTCTTTTTTCATTGAAAATTTCAGCTATTTGTAAGTTTCAGTTGTATAACATCTTTCTGTTACAGACTGTGCAGTGGAGAAAAAGGGATGAGATATAGTATTGAAATGTGGTGGAAGCAGAACTGCATGAATATTCATGAGACCTGAGTTTGATCTCTATGCTTCCCTTTACTGGGGATTTTCTCTACTATACTCATTCATACAAACACTCAGTGGGGAAGATATTCATATGTAGATCTAACTGAGTCCAGCCCATATTCTATTCACTAAATGAACATGTGATAATTTATGGAAGGTTCTTTGTAGACTGAGGAAGCCTAAACAAACACAGATAACAAATTAAAAAGAATATCCCGAGACTTAGGGCAGAGTCAGTGATACCTGCAAGATTCTGAGGTACATAATTAAGAGCATACTGAATTAAATAACAGAAAGTTTAAAAAGAACATCTATTTGAGGGTGTGGAGGAGAATATTGAGAGAGGGAAGTTGATGAGCTTTGTTAGTGACACACTGAATTTAAAATACCATTGTAAAGATTCTAACAAGAGGCTAGAAATTCACATCTGGGGCTTGGAGAACAATGAGTAGGGTTAGAGGTGGAGTCTTTAGCACAGAAAAATTGACTAAAGTCACCACAGCCTTTTAGATTATCAAAGAAAAACTGTGAAAAGAAGAGATATGTGATAATTAAATTTTGAGAATATATAATACATGGGTAAAAAATTAACAAACAGAAACTTCAATTAAATAGAGCTGCGAGTCAATAAAAGGGAGCTCTCATGGCCTGTGACAACAGATCCCAAGAAGAAGAAAGATTTCTGTTCTTTCCCGGCGAGGACTCAGCCAATGGAAAGCCAAGGACTCGCTTTACTATAGCCCTCCCAACTTTCTTTACCCCTCTTCAAAACTGTTCTCCTTCCTTTGCAGTACAGGGACTTGAATGTAGCTCTCTGTGGTTGTAGACCTCAAACTGCAATTCTCTGCTGATCCTGAATAAACTCATCTTCAGTGGAGAAATATCTGGCAGCCTATTTATTTCAGGTTAACATTTTAGTGGCCCATATGGGATCAGAGAAGACCCAGGATAGCTCCAAGGCAGGTGAGCAAACAGGTATGTTACCCAAAGTTGAGCCCATTTTCACTCACTGCTTTTCTCACCAACCCTGGAGTTTGAAGGTATGTCTTTCTCCTGAATCCAAATCATAGCCTCTTTACATTTGAAGCCCTCCAGACTTTATTTGGGACCTATTTAAAGGCTTCATCTTTCTGGTTAAGGTCTTGTTTTGTTAGTATTCAGCTGGCATTTTGATCCGATTTTGAGATCAGACTGTTTCACTGAAACTGGCTAATCTTTGACACATTCCCTTTGGAAGAGGGGTTGTTTTTCTGAAATGGTGTTGGGCTTTTCAGCCATCAACCTATTCCTTTGGAAGGGCTACCCTCTAGAGATTGGCTTCAGCCTGGCTCCTCTGGAACCAAGCTGTCTTCTTAGGAGAGTTTGGGATTGGCTTGCAAGCTGTTTGAATTGAGCTGTTTGTGCCATAAGCTGATTAAGCTGTTTGAAAACTCTTTTTTACTCTAGAAGAGAAACCTCTAGGAAATGGGATTCCAGTTATTTTAGTATTCTGAGGATGTTCCAACCCTACAGAGATTCTGGCTGATTTTATCTTTAAAAACCTCAGTTCTTCCTCATGTGCATTTCCAACTAAATGGACCAACCTGACCAAAGGCAATTTAGATTATAAATGATCATTATGGGGAACTTTTGAAATTATCGAACTTCAGTTTCTTAAAACCAAATTGGATTACAATAGCTCAACAATTTACAGAACCTAGTGGAATGCTTATTTTGATTGGTATTTTGAGGCTTCCCTGTGTTATCAGGAATCTAAAATTGCCTCTCTGCTAAATAAGATTTTAAAATTAACTGAGGCAAACAAATGATTAAAAAAAGATAAAATCCCCATAAGGTTAACAGCTGATCTTTCTGCAGAAGCTCGGCAAGCCAGAAGGGAGTGGCAGGACATATTTAAAGTGATGAAAGGGAAAAGCCTATAACCAAGATTATTCTACCCAGCAAGGATTTCATTCAGATTCGATGGAGAAATTAAAACCTTTACAGACAAGCAAAAGCTAAGAGAATTCAGCACCACCAAACCAGCTTTACAACAAATGCTAAAGGAACTTCTCTAGGCAAGAATCACAAGAGAAGGAAAAGACCTACAAACACAAACGCAAAACAATTAAGAAAATGGTAATAGGAACATACATAACGATAATTATCTTAAATGTAAATGGATTAAATGCTCCAACCAAAAGACATAGACTGGCTGAATAGATACAAAAACAAGACCCATATATATGCTGTCTAAAAAAGACCCACTTCAGACCTAAGGACATATAAAGACTGAAAGTGAAGGAATGGAAAAAGATATTCCATGCAAATGGAAATCAAAAGAAAGCTGGAGCAGCAATTCTCATATCAGACAAAATAGACTTTAAAATAAAGACTATTACAAGAGACAAAGAAGGACACTATATAATGATCAAGGGATCGAACCAAGAAGAAGATATAACAATTGTAAATACTTATGCACCCAACATAGGAGCACCTCAATACATAAGGCAAATACTAACAGCCATAAAAAGGGAAATTGACAGTAACACAATCATAATCGGGGACTTTAACACCCCACTTTCACCAATGGACAGATCATCCAAAATGAAAATAAATAAGGAAACACAAGCTTTAAATGATATATTAAACAAGATGGACTTAATTGATATTTATAGGACATTCCATTCCAAAAAAACAGAATACACTATCTCCTCAAGTGTTCATGGAACATCCTCCAGGATAAATCATATCTTGGGTCACAAATCAAGCCTTGGTAAATTTAAGAAAATTGAAATTGTACCAAGTATCTTTTCTGACCACAACGCTATGAGACTAGATATCAATTACAGGAAAAAATCTGTAAGAAATACAAACACATGGAGTCTAAACAATACATTACTTAATAACCAAGAGATCACTGAAGAAATCAAAGAAGAAATAAAAAAAATACCTAGAAACAAATGACAATGAAAACACGATAACCCAAAACCTATGGGATGCAGCAAAAGCAGTTCTAAGAGGGAAGTTCATAGCAATACAATCCCACCTCAAGAAACAAGAAAAATCTCAAATAAACAACCTAAGCTTACACATAAAGCAATTACAGAAAGAAGAACAGAAAAACCCAAAGTTAGCAGAAGGAAAGAAATCATAAAGATCAGGTCAGAAATAAATGAAAAAGAAGGAAACAATAGCAAAGATCAATACAACTAAAAGCTGGTTCTTTGAGAAGATAAACAAAACTGAGAAACTATTAGCCAGACACATCAAGAAAAAAAAGGGAGAACACTCAATTCATCAGAATTAAAAATGAAAAAGGAGAAGAAACAACTGACACTGCAGAAATACAAAGGATCATGAGAGACTACTGCAAGCAACTGTATGCCAATGAAATGGACAACCTGGAAGTAATGGACAAATACTTAGAAAAGTACAACCTTCCAAGACTGAGCCAGGAAGAAATAGAAAATATAAACAGACCAATCACAAGCACTGAAATTGAGACTGTGATGAAAAATCTTCTAACAAACAAAAGCCCAGGAACAGATTGCTCCACAGGCAAATTCTATCAAACATTTAGAGAAGAGCTAACACATATCTCTCTCAATGAAGGGAATACAATTCTCAATAAAAGGAATACAAAGAAGTAAAACTGTCACTGTTTGCAGATGACATGATACTATACATAGAGAATCTGAAAGATGCTACCAGAAAACTACTAGAGCTAATCAATGAATTTGGTAAAGTAGCAGGATACAAAATTAATGCACAGAAATCTCATGCATTCCTATACACTAATGATGAAAAATCTGAAAGAGAAATTAAGGAAACACTCCCATTTACCACTGCAACAAAAAGAATATAATACCTAGCAATAAACCTACCTAAGGAGACAAAAGACCTGTATGCAGAAGACTATAAGACACTGATGAAAGAAATTAAGGATGATACAAACAGATGGAGAGATATACCATGTTCTTGGATTGGAAGAATCAATATTGTGAAAATGACTATATTACCCAAAACAATGTACAGATTCAATGCAATCCCTATCAAGCTAGCAGTGGCATTTTTACAGTACTAGAACAAAAAATTTCACAATTTGTATGGAAACACAAAAGACCCCGAATAGCCAAAGCAATCTTGAGAAAGAAAAATGGAGCTGGAGGAATCAGGCTCCCTGACTTCAGACTATACTACAAACCTACAGTAATCAAGACAGTATGGTACTGGCACAAAAACAGAAATATAGATCAGTGGAACAGGATAGAAAGCCCAGAGATAAACCCACACACATATGGTCACCTTATTTTTGATAAAGGAGGCAGGAATATACAATGGAGAAAAGACAGCCTCTTCAATAAGTGGTGCTGGGAAAACTGGACAGCTACATGTAAAAGAATGAAATTAGAACACTTCCTAACACCATACACAAAAATAAACTCAAAATGGATTAAAGACCTAAATGTAAGGCCAGACACTATCAAACTCTTAGAGGAAAACATAGGCAGAACACTCTATTACCTATATCACAGGAAGATCCTTTCTGACCCACCTCCTATAGAAAGGGAAATAAAAACAAAAATAAACAAATTAGACCTAATAAAACTTAAAAGCTTTTGCACAGCAAAGAAAACCATAAATAAGATGAAAAGACAACACTCAGAATGGGAGAAAAGATTTGCAAACAAAGCAAGTGACAAAGGATTAATCTCCAAAATATACAAAAAACACATGAAGCTCAATATCATAAAAACAAACAACACAATCCAAAAATTGGCAGAAGACTTAAATAAACATTTCTCCAAAGAAGATATACAGATTGCCAACAAACACATGAAAGGATGCTCAACATCACTAATCATTAGAGAAATGTAAATCAAAACTACAATGAGGTATCACCTTACACCAGTCAGAATGGCCATCATCAAAAAATCTATAAACAATAAATGCTGGAGACGGTGTGGAGAAAAGGGAACCCTCTTGCACTTTTGGTGGAAATGTAAGTTGATACAGCCACTATGGAGAACAGTATGGAGGTTCCTTAAAAAATTAAAAATAGAACTACCATATGACCTATGAATCCCACTACTGGACATATACCCTGAGAAAACCATAATTCAAAAAGAGTAATGTACCACAATGTTCATTGCAGCATTATTTACAATAGCCAGGACATGGAAGCAACCTAAGTGTCCATTAACAGGTGAATGGATAAAGAAGATGTGGCACATATATACAATGGAATATTCATCAACCATAAGAAGAAATGAAATTGAGTTATTAGTGAGTTAGATGGACCTAGAGTCTGTCATACAGAGTGAAGTAAGTCAGAAAGAGAAAAACAAATACTGTATGCTAGCACATATGTATGGAATCTAAAAAAAAAAAAAATGGTTCTGAAGAACCTAGGGGCAGGACAGGAATAAAGACGCAGATGTCGAGGATGGACTTGACACGGGGAGGGAAAAGGATAAGCTGGGACGTAGTGAGAGAGTGGCATGGACATATATACACTACCAAATGTAAAATAGATACCTAGTGGGAAGCAGCCACATAACACAGGGAGATCAGCTTGGCGCTTTGTGACCACCTAGAGGGGTGGGATAGGGAGGGTGGGAGGGAGATGCAAGAGGGAGGGGATATGAGGATATATGTATATGTATAGCTGGTTCACTTTGTTATAAAGCAGAAACTAACACACCATTGTAAAGCAATTATACTCCAATAAAGGTGTTTAAATAAAAGTTATTTCTACCATGTAGTAATCTAATAAATCAAGAAGTCAAGAGTAAAGAAAAATAAAATAAAATAAAATGTCTCCCAAATTGGCTGTTCTTCCGTGGCTTCTTTGTCTCAGTCTTTGCCTCTGGCACCTTCTTGTCTCTGTCCTTCAGCTCCTTGTGACTAGACTCTGCCTCCAGTGCCCTTTTTCTCCTTCCCTTCTATACCTCCTACACCTCCACTATACCCTCAAATCCCTTGTACTAATTATATCGCCAGACTTCCCCCTTTCTCTGAAACTCTCCCCATTCCCTTTTTCTCTGAACTTGTCAGAAACTGTCCTTTTAAAAGTAAGGCTTCTGAGGATTCAGAGGCTAAGCCCTTAATTTCTTGTACTCACTGGACTAAAGCTGAACTGCGAGCCACAGTCAAAGATTTTCCCAAAGTAACCAAAAATCGTCATAGATTTGCTGAGGAATTGAATATAAACATTTAAACTTAGCAACCTGGTTTCTCTGACTTACATCAGCTAGTTCCTATGCTTATCAGTGAAGACCAGGCCCAGCATTAGAAGAAAACTGCTAATTGAGAAAATCCTGAGAGATCTCTAGAATTACAAGAGGGAGACGAGCTCACTAACTTACTATATAATCAGGTTCAGGCGATTGCTTGGTGACTTCATCAAGGAATTCCTAGGGATTCTCCAAAGCCCAATGATTGGGACAAAATTCAGGCTTGCACACAAAAATCTGACAAACCTGTTCATGATTACTATAGTAGACTTCAGATTATTTTTAAAGAAAATTCTGGTCTGCAAATGTTTATTCCACCCAAGTAGCTTTTAACAGTATATTTATTAATGGACTAAACCAGGATCTTTCCCTTTTAGTGAAGAGGACCAGGATGGAATGAGAAACTATGTTCACACCAGATTCAGTTATTCTGGCAAATCAGCTCTCTTGCATGCTAGGTGAGTTAGCTCTAAGGAAGACCACCAAAATTCTTAATCTTCAACTCCAGAGAATGAAAACTCCTAAACAAACCCCAAACCCTCATAGTTTCTGCTATTATTGCAAAGACACAGGATATGGGAAAAGAGATTTTTACAAATTTAAGACATTTAGGTACCTTCACCCTCTAACCAGTCTTTCCAATGTCCTCCCAACTGTCAATGGTGGAGCTACAAGGAACTACAGGGGCTCTGCCAACAGTTCCCTCTTAAACTTAATAGGCTTGGAGAAACATGTCTCTACATTGGGGATGAATCTCTTCTAGTCCTACTTGACTCTGGAGCCACACTCCTGATACTTAACCCCAGTATTATAAAACAGTTCCTGCCTTGGAGTGCTAAAACATTTCAAATAGTGGGGCTCTCTAATGAACCTCAAGAGAGTTCTATTTCTAAACCTGTTCCTTTTTGTTCAGGGCCATTGAGAGATACCCACACTTTTATCCTTAGTTCCTTCACCCCTATCCAGTTCTTAGGACAAGATTTCTTAGAGAAGTATATTGACAGAATGTATTTCTCCCAAAAGGGAGGAATAATTCTAGAAATTGACAGTAGTCATGGTAGTAAACCACCAGTTGATTTAAATGACCTTTGACATCTTTCATTTGCTCCATCTCTGATGGTATTAGAGCAGATTTTGGAAACACTGTTAATTTGTCCCTATTGAATCAGATATCACTTTCCTTGGCAAAATTCACAGTGCACTCCCCATTAATATTCAGATAGGCCAATCAAAATCTTTTCCTAGTATTAATCAATACCCTATAAATAATGAAGCCCCTCAAAGCATAACGCCCATAATAGAATATTACAAGCCTCAAGACCCCGTTATCTCTTTTAATAGCCCTGTGACACTTGCTACAGTGAGTAAACATAAGGGCCAAGGGTGGAGGTTTGTTCAGGACCACCAAGCAATAAACAACATTGTTGCCCTTGGACACCATGTTGTTCCTAACCCTCATTTGTTACTAACAGGAAGTAAATTCTTTACTGTAATTGATTTATGCAGTGCATTCTTTAGTATTCTAGTTGGTGAAGCTAGTCAATACATTTTTGCCTCACTTGGGAAAAAAAACAATTCACCTGGACAGTAATGCCTCAGGGTTTTACTGAGAGTCCTTCTTATTTCTCACAAATCCTGAAGACTGATCTGGACAACATAAAGTTCCCTAGAGGTTCTACTTTCTTGCAGTATGTGGATGATTTGCTTCTTTGCTTTCCTTCTCAAGCCTCCTCATAGGATGACAGCATCCACTTGCTAAAGCTTTTAGCCTTAAAGAGACATAAAATCTCCAAAAACAAATTGCAGTTTGTGCAAACCCAGGTTTGATACTAGGACATCAGTTATTCAAACAAGGGCTGCACCTACATCCAGATAGTCTTCATTGTGTCCTAAGTTTCCCCAAATCCAAAACTAAGGGTCAACTGATGAGGTTTCTTTGGGCTGTTTGGTTATTGCCAAACCTGGATTTCAAATTTCTCTCTTACGGCCAAACCTCTATAAGTTTTACTCAGCAATAACAAACCTAACCCAATCTTATGGGAAGAAACAGAGGACATAGTCCTTAAGGCCTTAAAGGAGAGTTTGATGAACACACTTGTCCTTGGACATCCTTATTATCAGATTCCCTTTTTCCTTTCTGTATATGACAAAGAAGGGAATGCCCTTGGGATACTCACCCCAAAACACTGGGCCCACCATCAACCCCATAGGATATTATAGCCAGCAACTGGGCCCGGTCGCATTTGGGTCCCCCCCTTGCCTTAGAGACATTATGGCCACTGCTCTTTTGGTTAAGGCCACCAAGAAAAGCATTGTTGGATCACCTTTAACCATTTCTGTACCTCATGCAGTAGAAACCCTTCTGAATTCTGATCACACTCAACACTTCTCAGCCCACTTTTTCACCTCCTATAAGCTCCTTTTGTTAACTGCTCCTCACATAATTCTTTTATGTTGTAATAACCTTAAATCTGTTACTCTCCTCCCTTACATCACCACTGAAGTCCTTCATAACTGCTTAACTCTAATGGACCACCTCCTGACTCCTTGTAACAATCTACAAGAAATTCCTTTGGGTAACAGTGCCTTCTCTTGGTTCATTGATGGTTCTTATTTAAAAATAGACAATGGGAAATATTGTGCTGGTATAATATTACAACTCCTTTTGATGTTATTGAGGCAGCATCTTTATCTATGACTACTTCAGGCCAACAGGCTGTTAAATGGGCTTGTACTTTAGCCAAGGGCAAAACTGCAATATTTATTCTGATTGTACATATGCTTTCAGAGTAGCTCATGATTTTGGAATGTTGTGGGAGTGACTTCCAGTGAAAAATGAAATTAAAAATGGCCCCTGGGCTTCCCTGGTGACGCAGTGGTTGAGAATCTGCCTGCCAATGCAGGGGATATGGGTTCGAGCCCTGGTCTGGGAAGATCCCACATGCCGCAAAGCAACTGGGCCCGTGAGCCACAATTACTGAGCCTGCGCTTCTGGAGCCTGTGTTCCGCAACAAGAGAGGCCGCGATAGTGAGAGGCCCGCGCACCACAATGAAGAGTGGCCCCCGCTTGCCGCAACTAGAGAAAGCACTCGCACAGAAACGAAGACACAACACAGCTAAAAATAAAATAAATAAATTTATTAAAAAAAAAAAAGGTCCCTATGTCCAGGAATTATTGAATGGAATACTTGTACCTGCTGCTTCAGCTATTATTAAAATTCCAGGACATTTGAAACTTGACTCTCTGGAAGCTAGGGAAAATCACTTTGCTGATATTTCTGCAAGAAATGACGTTCTTAAAGGGACCAACAGCAGTCAAACCACTGTCATGGTCCAAAGGAATATTTCCCTAAAAGATAACAAAGGAAAAACTGGCTAGAGAGCCCAAAATGGCCTCAGAAAGAAAGGAAAAAAAAAAAAAAAACAACAAGATTGGGAATTAAACAATTATTGGTTTGATAAGAAGAGAAAGCTCTGGTTTGGACTAAATAACAACCCAGTCCTACAAGACAGTCTAAAATTCCCACTCCTCACCACTGTACATGCATTAAACCATTGGCCCACTGACAGAATGATAGTTTTCATGAATCAATATTGGTGGGGAAACATTAATGAGGCTGCAAAAGGTGCCGACCTCACTTGCCCCGCATCTTCAAAGTAGAACACTGGGAAGCCTGTTTGTACCACTCCTGGACATTATAAACTGCCTAATGGACAATTTGAGGTCTGGCAAATGGATTTCTTACAATTTTCTCCACCTCATGGATATAAATATTTTTAGTCATGGTCTGTACGTTTTCACAATGAAATCTTTCCTTGAAGACTGCCTGTTCTGTGACTAAAGTCCTTTGGAAAAGATTATCCTTATGTGGGGAACTTCTCTTGAACTTCATAGGGATCTAGGAACTCATTCTACTGGCCAAATGCTTTGACAAATCTGTGCCGTTTGGCTGTGGAGTTAATGAAGTTGAGGGAAGAGAGGGATTTATGTTGAGGCTTGAGACCAGCTGTTATATTTGGTGACATTTGATAATGCTGTTTTAGCAGTTGTGGAGGTGGAAATCAGATTGCAAGGGATTAAGCTTTTATTGGATAGAGAGGAGTTAAAGGCTTCATGAAAGAGCTTGATCTTTCAAGAATTCTGAGAATGAAATATAAGGGAGAACTAGAACAAAATTTTGCATAGTTTGTAACATCAAGGGAAGATGCTTTTAAGATAGGAGTGATCTGGATGTGTTCAGGGACAGAGAGGTACTTGGTAATAAATATTTGGTATGAAAAAGAATCCATGGAGACATTTAGATGAGGGATAGAGTGGGACATTCAGAATAGAGACTTCTATGGAGAGGGAAATAAGCTTTGTCTTCAAAACATTTCTCTGAATTAGGTGAACAGTTACATTCACCTTGGAAATTTATTTTAAAATCGTTGGCTTGTTTGTAGAATATTGTCTGTCTTTCTTTCTCTCATGCTCTTTCAACTTTTTCTTTTTCTTTTTCTTTTTTTAGAGAGAGAGAATGATTCTGAGATTGTGAAATATTTCGTAAGTCTAAAAGAGTCAGCTGCACCCTACATTGCTTAGCTACCTGATACTTGGGGACACCTCATGATCTGGTGTTGGATTCTAGGAAACTTCAAAACAGAGAGCATTCTTTAAGAAAATGACTCAAGTAATGGCATGGTTACCCTACCCAGAGGACTCTTGGCAGCAATTCCTTTTTCTTAAGGCCTGGGTGGCAAACTCATTGATAAATGTATGTTGGAAGTGCTTGAAAAGGCAATCTCAGTGGATACAGAGAGATGAATCAGTGTTTTACTCAACACAGCTTTCCCTTCATCAACTAAGCTTCATATATTTTAGAAGAAAACACCAAACTTTCTTTCCTAACCATTTTGAACATGATGAACATGATGTCTTATGAGGTGTTAGGTGTGGCTCTCTTATCTAATAAAGTCTATGGGCTAACTAGAGGTATGGGTAAACTTGAGAGCATTATCTATTGTTTTATGGGCTTAACCTAGACCAGAGGAGTTGGTGTGTGTGTATGTGTGTTTGTGTGTGTGAGACATTTACTCTATTAAAAAAGGGGCAAAAGTTTATTTTGGTACATATTTCCCATTCTTATAAATGTTCCTTCTTCATGGAAGCAATAGAAGACTGGCCTCTGCAGCCAGAGGAAAATGTTGGGAGGTATTCCACAGAAAACTTCAGTGTTTATTTTAACACAGCTTTTTAAGGAAATTGCTCATTAGACAGGTATGCTGTCACTCACTAATGTCCAGTTGAGTTTTCCTTTCACTTGGGAGCATTTGGGTGATGTTTCCCAGATAAAAAATTGAATGAAAACCAAAAAGGAAGGCTCCTCAACAGATATCAAGTACTCAGAAGAAGGAGGAATTGAAGGGACAGCATGTGGACAATGGAGGTAGCTCCTCTGTTGCATGTGCATGTTTGGCCATACAGATGTGTCTCTTCTAATTCAGGAAGTTTTGTCTTCCTTCCCCACCCTGCCATGGATATCATTATTTGTCCACCCTTGGTTTATTTGTTTATGTTGGTGTTGTCAACTGCATCTTCTTTATGAGAACCTTACAATATTATTGTCTTTGTTTTTTAATGTTCCATATCTATTTTTTATTGAAGTATAATTGATTTACAATGTTGTGCTAATTTTTGCTGTACATCAAAGTGACTCAGTTATACACATATATACACTCTTTTTAAATATTATTTTCCATTATGGTTTATCCCAGGAGATTGGATATAGTTCCCTGTGCTATACAGTAGGACCTTGTTGTATATCCATTCTAAATGTAATGGTTTGCATCTACTAACCCCAAATTCCCAGCCCATCTCTTTCTCCCCACCCCTCCGCTTTGGCAACCAGAAGTCTGTTATCTATGTCTGTGATTCTGTTTTGTAGATAGGTTCAATTGTGCCATATTTTAGATTCCACATATAAGTGCTATCATATGGTATTTGACTTTCTCTTTCTGACTTACTTCACTTAGTATGATCATCTCTAGGTGCATCCACGTTGCTGCAAATGACATTATATTGTTTTTTTTTAATAGCTGAGTAGTATTCCATAGTATATATGTACCACATATTCTTTATCCTTTCAGCTGGACATTTAGGTTGTTTCCATGTCTTGACTATTGTGAATAGTGCTGCTATGAACATAGGGGTCATGTATGTTTTTGAATTATAGTTTTGTCTGGGTATATGCCCAGGAGTGGGATTGCATGATCATATGGTAGTTCTATTTTTAGTTTTCTAAGGAACTTCCATACTGTTTTCCATAGAGGCTATACAAACTTACATTCCCACCAACAGTCTCCATGTAATTTTTTTTCCTCATTTCTTTTCCTGTGGTTGATTTCTAGTTTCATGTCATTGTGGTCAGAGAAGATGCTTGAAATAATTATTGTACACTTAAATTTGTTGAAGTTAGTTTTGTGTCCTAGTATGTGGTCAATTCTAGAGAATGTTCCATGTGCACTTGAAAAGAAGGTGTATTCTGGTTTTTTTTGGATGTAATGCCCTGAAAATATCAGTTAAGTCTAACTCTTCTATTATATCTGTTGCCTTATTGATTTTCTGTCTAGAAGATCTGTCCATTGATGTGAGTGGGGTGTTAAAGTCTCCTACTATTATTGTATTCCTATCAATTTCTCCCTTTATATCTGTTAGTATTTGTTTTATGTATTTGGGTGTTTCTATATTAGATGCATATATGTTGATGAGTGTAAAATCTTCTTGTATTGATCCTCTTACCATTATATAGTGTCCTTCTTTATCTTTCTTTATGGCCTTTGTTTTAAAGTATATTTGGTTTGATATGAATATTGCAACTCCTGCTTTCTTGCCATTTCTGTTTGTATGAAACATCTTTTTCTGTCCCCTCACTTTCAATCTATGTGTGTCCTTTTCCCTAAGGTGGGTCTCTTGTAGGCATGTTGTAGGCTCTTGGTTTTTTATCCAGTCTGCCACTCTATGTCTTTTGATTGGAGCATTCAGTCCATTGACATTTAAGGTAATTATTGATACATATGTATTAATATTTATTGCCATTTTAAACCTTGTTTTCCAGTTGATTCTATGTTTCTTCTTAATTCCTTTCTTTTTCTCATTTGTTTTGTTTTTTGTGGTTTGATGATTTCCTTTTACTTTATGCTTGTGTTCTCTTCTTTTTGTTTTTTTGTTAATCTATTGTATGTTTTTGATTTGTGGTTGCCTTTTTTTTTAAGTATGTTAACCCCTTACTATATCTGCTTGCTTTAGACGGATAGACATATATGTACAAACACATTCAAAAAAAAGAATCTGCCTTTTCTTACTCTCTTTTCCCACATTTTATGATTTTGATATTGTTTTTATATCTTAATGTTTATCCTTTTCTGTTCCGTGTCTTTATCATTGCTTTTACAAATAGTTTTATTTTTTCTTTTTGATCTGTATGCTGGTTAATTTAAGTGATTTACTTTCTAATTGTGATTTCCTTCTTCCTATATTTTCTTGCTTCTTTTCTATTTAGAGAAGACCTTTCAATATTTATTTTAGGTTAGGGTTAGTATTGCTGTATTCTTTTAGTTTTTGCTTGTCTGAGAAATTCTTTATTCCTCCTCCTATTCCAAACGATAATCTTGCTGGGTAGGGTATTCTAGGTTGCAGATTTTTCCCTTTCAAGACTTTGAATATATTTTGCCACTCTCTTCTGGCCTGCAGTGTTTCTGTAGAGAAATCAGCCTTATCAGCCTTGTATTAACTCTTGTATTATCAGCCTTGTATTAACTCTTGTATCAGCCTTGTATTAACTCTTTGTTTCTCCCTTGCTGCCTTTAGAATCCTCTCTTTATCTTTAAATTTTGCCATTTTTAGTATAATATGTTTTGATGTAGGTCTGTTTGGGTCCATAATATTTGGGACCCTCTGTGCTTCCTGTACCTGGATATCTGTTTTCTTCTTTAGGTTTTGGAAGTTTTCAGCCATAATTTCTTCAAATACATTTTCAATCCCCTTTCCTCTTTCTTATCCTTCTGGAATCCCTATTATGCATAGATGGCACACATTATATTATCCCATAGGTCTCTTATGTTGCTTTCTTTCTTTTTTTTAATTTGGTTTTCTGTCTGCTATTTTGATTGGGTAATTGCCATTATTATATCTTCCAGATCACTCATTCTCTCTTCTGCATTATTCATTCTGCTATTCATTGCCTTTAACTCAGCTTTTGTCTTGGCAAATAAATTTGCTAATTTTTCTTGGCTCCTCCTTATAGTTTCTAGTTCCTTTTTACAGTAATCGGCCTTCTGTTGATAGCATTTCTTAGTTCCTTCACTATTTTCATTACCTCCTTTTTGAACTCGGTGTCTATTAGATTAAAGAGGTCTGCTTTATTGTTTGTTCCTTCAGGGGAATTCTCTTGGTCTTTTAACTGGGTGTCATTCTTCTGCCTCTTCATTTTGCTTATATTTCCCTTACACTGTGAGTTTAGGAGAAACAACTATCTACTGTAGTCTTAGAAGGCCATTTATATGTGGGAGCGTCCCTGCATAGCTTGCGTGGGTTTAATGTTTTTTTGGCATGAGGGCTGTTTTTGGTTTGGATGATTGTCATCTCTTTCCTCAGCATGTGCTGGCCCTTATCCCATGTTATCCCCTTCATAGGGTGTATGCAGGTGTGTGGTCCGTGCATGCTCCCAGAAAGGCGGGGACAGCTTTTGGTACCCAGTAGTGGGACCCTTGGTGGCAGCGGTGGTGCTCCATGTCTACTTCTGGAGTCCAAGATGGCAGCTGCAGCTTGTGCCTACTCCTGGAGCTTGTGTATGTGCTGCCCTGCTCCCTGAGAGCACGCACATGGAGAACTAAGCTCCTATGGCCATCCCATCCCTCTCCTCACAGCCCCCCCAACAATGGGGACTTGCCTCTCTGCCATGCCCAGGTTTCCTCTCATACTCCCCCATACTCCCTTGGTTGTGGTGAAGCACAACCTAGCCTCCTCCACACAGCCAACCCCAGTCCTCTCCCTGGGTCTGACCTCCAAAGCCAAAGCCCTGAGCCTCAGCACCCAGCCCCCATCCACCACAGCAGACTAGCATGTCAGGCTGGGGAGTGCCAGGAGACAGCACTGACTGTCTGTGCAGGTCTCTCTCTCCTTTGCCCTTCTCAAGCAGGTTGCTGAGCTCTCCTCTGAGGCTCTGAAGCTCCCCCATGTCCCAGCTGATCTCCCCACCAGTGAGGGGAACTTCCCAGTGTGCAGAAACATTTCCTTTTTCACAGCTCCCTCTCAGAGGTACAGGTCCCCCCCTCCCAATTCCCTCCTCTCTCTCTTTCTTTTTTCTTTTGTCCTACCCAGTTAAGTGGAGATTTTCTTGCCCTTTTGGAAGTCTGAGGTCTTCTGCCAGCGTTCAGTAGATGTTCTATGAGAATCTTTCCACATGTAGATGTATTTATAATCTATTTGTGGTTGAAGGTGAGCTCCACATCCTACTCCTCCATCCCCTTGATCCCCTTGAATCTTAATTATCTTATTTTTAAAGCCTCAAGAGTCTTTTCTAAATTTTGGGCTTTTGCCAGAGGCTTTATTTTACAATTCTTTTTCTTGATCTACAGTTGAACTTTTCCAAAGCTACACAACTCTAGTAGAATTTAAAAATGAAATTTAAAGGATCCAGAACTGCTTTAGGTTTGGGTTCAGCTGCATGTTATGGAGATCAGACAATGGGACTTAATAAAATGAAAGTTATATTTTTCTCTCATAACAAGAAGTCTAGAGCTACAAAATCTATGGCTGTGTATTGGTGCTACAATATCATACATAATTTAGGCCCTTTGGTTTTTTCTACTATTTTTAGTGTGAATTACTGTTCATGATCACCTGATGGCAGCAAAATGGTGCAGCTACTTCCAATATTATTTCTGCCATTTATTTAGGAAGAAAAGTAAAGAAATCACAAGAAGGAAAGAAAGTTCTGGTATCAGGAAAACTGCTTTCACAGAAATCCTCACCATCTATCTCACTGGCTAGATTGTGTCACATGGCTATCCCTCAATGCAAGAGAGGTTAAGAATGCCAAATTTCAGATGATCATACTGCTATTCTAAACAAAATCAGAGTTCTGTCATTAAGGAAGGGATGACTGGTAGTAAACAACATCGCCAGTAGCTTTTATGAAAACATCTCTCGCCAAAAAATTCTGTTTGAGGTTAGTTAGTAGGTAAAAAGATGTTTTATAAGAATACAGGGAGAACTAATTAAATAAAAACAAGTTGGAGGGTCTAATTATATTATATTATATTATATTACATGGACAACAAAGTAGATTAGATCCATCAAAAAGATATGAAAATATAATGATATTTATTTATTAACCTAATTTGTGGCATATTACTTTTCTGTAATATGTTTTGGTGTATAGCTTGGGAGACTTTCTGGCTAAAACTACATTATTTTGTCCTTGAAAAGAATTTCCTCTGAATTCTTACTCATTTCCTTGACTTCTGGACACAGTAGTTTTCAATAGTGGCATTCAAAAAGAGCCTTTTTATCTGATTTAACTGGGGTCAGTAGTTGGTCCATTATTTAAAAGTGTTCTTTAAAATAAGAGATTATAAATATTGTACATGATTTCTTAAAAACTATTTTTTTAGTTTATTTTTATTGTGGCAAAATATACATAACATAAACTTTACCATTTTAAAATGTGCACTGCAGTGGCAATAAGTACATTTACATTGTTGTGCAAGCATTACCACTATCTATTTCCAGAACTTTTTCATTATCCCAAATAGAAATTCCGTACTCATTAAGCAATAACCTTCCATCAATTAGCATCATGTTTTCAAAGTTCATCCATGTTGTAGCATGCATTGGAATTTTATCCTTTTTAAAGCTGAATAATCCATTTTGTTTATCCATTTATCTATTGATTGACATTTGGGTCATTTCTACCTTTTAGCTACTGTGAATAATGCTACTATGGGTGTGCAAGTATCTGTTTGAGACCTGCTTTCAATTGTTTTGGGTATATATCTACAAATGGAATTGCTGGATTGCATGGTAATGCTATGTTTAACTTCTTGAGGAACTACTAAACTTTAAAAAGCTACACTGTTTTTACATTTTCACCAGTAATGCACAACAGTTCCAATTTTTCTACATCCTTGCCAACACTTACTTTCCGTTTTATTTTTTCTTCTTAATCATAGTCATCCTAATGGATATAAACCGATATTGTTGTTTTGATTTGTATTTTATTAATGTCTGGTGATATTCACTATCTTTTTATGTGTTTTTTGACCATTTGTATGTGTTTTTTGGAGATATGTCTATTTAAGTCCTTTGCCCTTTTAAAAATTGTGTATTCTATTATTTTGCTACTGAGTTGTATGAGTTCTTTGTATATTCTGAAAATTAACCCCTTATATGATTTATAAATATTTTCTCCCATTCTGTGGCTTGCCTTTTCACTTTGTTGATTCTTTGATGCACAGAAGTTTTAAATTTTGATATTGTCCAATTTATCTACTTTTTCATTTGTTGCTTATGTCTTAAAAACTAATTTTAACCTAAAACATACAAATGTATATCATTTAATCCAACTTTGGAGGAAAACATATTTTTCATTGTGTTTGAATTGCTTGGAGCTCTGTGCAGACTCTCTGACAAAATCTATAACCAATCCGTAATTTTCAGTTTCATAATTTTTAAAGTAAAAGGGAAACATTGTGAAGCAATCTGGAGGCAGAATTTGATATTTCAAATGTTAATTTTTATTCTTTCATTTTCTTGCCCACACTTAATTTTACAGTCATTTTGAAGCAACTCGTTTTTTTTAGTTTTTCTAAAGCATTCAACTTAATTTTTATGTCATTAAAAACTCCCTCTGTACACACATTTCAATAGATTACAATGGTGATTCTCAAAAGATCTGTGGTAAATGACTTTTTTCCCCCTCAATTCTTCTCAGACTGATGCTTTTGTTACATACAATAAAAATGAATTGCTACAAAAATAAAATAAAATGTATACTTGTATAAAATATAAATGCTAATTTTTATTACTAAATTCAACAGACATGAAATTATAGTCCAATACATATAAACCAAGCAAAAGGAAAATAATTACAAAATCTGTATCAAGTGTCCATTGAAAGAGTGTCTTTAAGCAATTAATATGTAGAAGAACTATCATATTTATAACTCTTGGTCATTCTTCAATTATAATTAAACAAAAATTGTGAAGGAAACAATAATGTATGTTAAGTGCCTAGATGCACCATTTGAATGCACACCCTACATATCAGCATTTAAAGTTTTAGTGTAATAAATGTGTTTGATTATTGTTTTAATATAGTTTTGATTGATTTAATGCTATTCACAGAGGATAATTCATATCCACAAAAGATTCCTTGCTTTGTTTTTAAACACAATGGTAATAGAAAAAGTAATTTCGGTAAGCTCAGGATATTCTTTTAAACTTTTATCCAAAATTATATGTGGGGTGCTGCATTTTCAAAAATTAATCTTTAATCTTTCAGCAGTAGTTAGTTTCAACAATGTTTCCTGTGAAGTGATAGCTAAATAATCTTTTGGTGAAAGAAATAGATTCCAAATCCATGACTTTCTTATGCATGAATCTTCTTTTGAGGAAAAATAAAATTTAAAATGTTTTAACAAATTCTTATGGTGTTTGGTGATAAATTTTCATAGATGTGCAATATTAAAGTCATCACCTATTCCATTAATGTGTTGTTAAATAATGGGACACATCATAACAACTCTGGAAATTTCATTCTAATTTTTTTTTTTTTTTGCCATTTATTCTGCTCTTATCTTCCATTGAGAAACATGTTCCATTCTTTCTTTACATGGAGTGTTTCTATTATTAAAAAGACCAAAAATATCAGACAGATGATGATGTCTTTAACCAGTTGGAATCAAACTGATTTTTAAAAATTCTATAAAACACTATGAATTTATTTTGTAGTTCAGATATTACCAAAAGAAAATTTCTCCTCAGTAACCATTGTATTTCAACAAGCAATGAGAGTGTTTATAATCAACCTCCTTATTATCGCTTGATTTAAAAAATCTTCAAATTTAACACATTAGCCTTTATATAAGTCACAATCTTTTACCATGCCAATAATCACACTGTTTGGTTTACATCACATGTTTTCATTGTGAGACTTTCTTCATGAAGGAAGAAGTATGTTGATTTACTTTCTGGCACAGACTCCTTAATCTTGGTAACTACTTCAGATGAGTTCCTGTCACTACTTCTGAGCCATCAGAACATATTTTCTAACAAAATATAATTGCCAAACCATACCTGCTAATCCTGTTTATATGTTTGGCATATATAAACTTGCTATAAGAGATTCCAGGTACTCACTCTCAATTTCTGTACTTACCTCACTGTCAGCCAGTAAACCTCAGATGGCAATCCAGTACAGTCTGCAGACCACACGTTGAATAACACTGGTTTACATAATATTTAAATAAATTACCTAATTATGGTAATAAGTAAAACTGGACTAAGTCAATAAAGAAATATAAAATTACCAAATTGTCAATGTATGAGAAAACTTAGATTCCATCTCCTGATGGAAGAAAAGACAAAGATATGGAGCCATTTTTCATTTACCATAGTACACACTCCAGCAACAATTATTTGCATTCCTCTTATGTGCAAAATCTATTTACCCTTCCCAAGATTTTCATCCCATTGTAGACTCAGGCTTAAAGTCTGGGATCTCATCATGTCAATATCTCCAGTTGTGGGTGAGGCTTGTATGATTCATATGAACTAAAGAAAACCAAGCTGCCTTCCATAATCCCAAGGGAGATGTGTAGCAGGCACAGACGAACTACAGTAAATGTTTCTATTCAAGCAGTGGAGAATGAACATAACAGTCCCTCTTCAACAGTAATTTAAAAATCCAGCATGTATGTTATTAGGTTCTCCTGACCTTAGAGGCATGGAATAGTCCTTTACTAGAACCTATTTCTGCTTGTGGGAGTAGTTCCCTCATTGTTCTCCTCATCTCTTCACCCCACATTCTTAGTTCTTGGTTCTGACCTCTGAGTTCTTTTTCCTTTTCCAAGAGAAATCACTGATGCTTGCATTTGAGAAGCTTTCTCAGTTTGCTTCCTATTTATAGAAGGTTGGAGGCTGTTTCAGTTATCTATTGTTGCATAACAAATTTCCCCAAATATTTGTGTCTTAAAACAACAAATATTTATTATCTCAGAGTTTCTGTGGGTTGTGAGTTTGAGAGTGGCTTAGCTAGGTGGTTTTGGTTCAGAATCTTTCATATGGTTGTAGTCAGGATATCTACAAAAGCATTGGTCATCCAAAGGCTGAGGCTGGAAGATCTGCTTCCAAGATGAGTCATTCACATGACTAATGTCAGGACTCCTCAGTTCATCATTAAATTCCTACCGGAGGGAGTTTCATTTTCTTGACACATAAATCTCTTCTCAGGCTACTTGAATGTATTCATGAAATGGCAGCTAACTTTCTCCAGAGAGAGCAATTCAAGAGAACTATAAGAAAGTCTCAGTGTTTTTTATGGCCTGGTCTTTGAAATCAGACTCAATCACATCTACCTTTTTCTGGTTGCTAGAGTGAATCATTAATTTCTCTCCACACTCAAGTAGAGGAGTTAGGCTCTACTTCTTGAAGAGAGGAGTGTCGAAGGATTTGTGGACATATGTTAAAACCACCACAGAAATCTTGCAGATACAAATTCCTTTAAAACTTTGTGGGATTCCTATGAGTCTCACTAGCACAAATTGATATAATAATTTTGGAATAGATGAAAATGCATTGTAGAAACTTGATTCAAATTACTCTCCTTTATCAAAAGATCTTGATGGGTCAAATGCCCAGGAAGATCAAATACACACAACATATTTTTTCTCTCAGAGGATAAAGAATAAATAGCCTACAGTATTAATATATTTAGACTTTAGCTTTTTAATAATAATTAAATGGAAACTTCTTTATAGAATGCACCAAATCTCTTCCATGTTTTTTTAGTGATTTAAGAAAAAAGTTATACCTGTCACCAAAGTTCTTAGGGAACTAACAATCTTTGTTTAGAAAGGTACTTGCTACAATTTATGAAAAATGAGACTCCAAATTCCTGAGCTGGTTTGAGAAGAAATATCTACTGGGCACTGCATAAGAAGCAAATGATAATTCTGGGATTGATTTGAAAGAACTGCTGATGAGAGAGGACAGGAAATAAAGAAGAGCATGGAGGTAACAGAAAATGAGCTGAGCAACATGAGGGAATTGCCAAGAGATGTTTAGGACCAAATTTGTCTAATATTTAATTTGTTAGCCTCCCTGTGAGATAAAACTCCTTAATCTTGCCAAATTTTCAAAAAGCCTAGTACGTGCAAATACCTTGTATGATATTCCATTCTATACCCAAGTTAGTGAGAAAAGAAGGGATTCCCATGGGCTGTGGGATCTAATGATGGTGAAAATACTGTAGAAGCAAGTCCTTGAAGCCAAAATAGCCATGAGAATACAAATCACTGGGAATCTACAAAAAGAAGCATGAGGGATAGTAGGCCTGAGATGTTCACTGGGTCACAACTTTACCTTCCACAGCAACCAATCTGATATCTTAAACATCTGAAATGCTTTATAACGTTTGCTGACTAAATTGATGGATTGAAGACAGTGATCCTTCCATGGTTTAAAACATTAAGCAAAATCACTTTGCAACTGTCCAAAGTATTAATATTAATTCTGCATTTATTGCCCTTTATACAATATTGTGCTAAATTATTAATTTAAACTGTCTGAGTGACATATTTCTTTTCTCACTCTATAGAGCTTTGGTTTGTTTAAACAATTTCTTCTCTCATCATATAATGCAGAACTGATTTAGTGAAAAATTGATTATCTACCTTTGGTGAGGTGGCTTCCCTGTCTTGCTCTTGTTCTAAGATATTAAGTTGTACTTTTTATCTCAGTGAAATGTATGTAAGAAAATGTCATGTTTAACGTGAATACATCGTGTGAGGAATTATGGTCAGAAGTTAAGTCCGTGTTTATATTAAGAGATCACAACTTTGAGATTAACTGTGATATCTTGTGTCTAATATAATGCTGGCCTATCAACATCAATGTATAACTATGGGCATGGGACGACAGAGACTTTTTTTATAGTTCCTTTGATCCACAATGAAGGAAAAATAATTTATCGGTTTTGACAATAATACCACACTCTGGAGATAAGGGTTATAGCTCCAATCTTTAGTTTTGTATTTCTAGGGTCCCCCTGAGTAGTTGTATATAGCTTCTAAACATGCCCTCACTTTCTCTTGCTTGGCAGAAAAAGAGTAAGCTTAAATATATTCTTCATCTTTTACTTCCCTCCCAATAATTAGTGAATTTAAAATAAAGTTGGATTTATCTCCAAGGACTACTCAACACAGTTAAATTAGATGTGATTTAATATCATTACCCAGTGAATTTGTTCTTTTTTTTTTTTTTTTCGGCCACTCGGCATGGCTTGTGGGATCTTAGTTCCTCCGACCAGAGATTGAAACTGCGCCCTTGTGCCCTTGGCAGTGAAAGCGTGGAGTCCTACCCACTGGACTGCCAGGAAATCCCCTGGTTCTTATTGACATAAACACGGAAAAAATAAAAGGTACATACTGAAAAGTTATATTGATAGATTTTACAAAGCCCATGCTACTGATTGGTCAGGACTATTGCATACTATTTTAGTCTCTTATTCTGAATTTAAAGGAGAACCTGGCAGCCAAATGTTTGTTTAAATTCGTGTAGGTTCTAAGGAAGAGCTGATACTAGTAACATGTGTACTGCTGTTGAACAAGTTGCAATACAGAAAGAAATGCTCCCTATTTATATAGAAATAGTCTCCTTCACTTAGTAGAGAAGCTGAAAAAAAGTGAAATAGGGATTCCCAATGAGAAATTGGCTCGAGTAAATTGCCCTGAAGATAGTTCCAGGCATGTCTTTATTCATTTATTTTTAGTAACTGAAATAGATTGTTTGTATACTTTAAGTAGTTTAGGGTTAAATGACAGGAAACAATTTTATTTTTTTCATTTTTTCTTTTTTATTTTGTATAATCTGCATATTTTAAATAACAAAGTAGAGTACTTTTTTCTATAAGCTATTGAAATGTGAGAACTGAATGGCTGCTTTTGGTATTTGTGGAGCTATCTTAAAAGAAATATTTATCTGAAAGACAATGAAGTTGAATAACTACAATTATACCTTCATGAGATCCTATTCGATTACATCAGAGTTTTAAATTTTGAGGCAATGAAAAAATTAATTTGCATTAATCTTCAGAACAGTCTGACCTAATGCAGTTGAATCTAGGTAGCAAGTATGCTAGCTAAGGACATCGATTATTTGCTTTGTTTCTAGGGGATCATCTCATTACTATTGTAAGCACAGGAAGATATTTCATAATGTCTGTTGGAATGGAGTAAAAGGTTACATGGCATTGGAATAGGGAAAGAAATAAGTGATTCAGAAAAAGATCTAAAATAGAATAAGCAGTAAGCAAAATAAATGACCAAAAATAGACAAGATAGTTTAATATATTGTTACTGATAAAGTCCTATTTTAAATCTGACTCTATACTAGTTACATGCCTAATTTTTAAAAAAATCACGATTTGATAATATGATATCAAGACTCTTTTTCAGTATCCAAATGGTGAATGTAGATGGATGAGTGGCTTTTAATATTTAATTTAGACTGGTGCATCATTTTGCTTAAATGCACTTTGGAACCTGGCTTATTCAGTTAAACTGGTCATGCGTCTAAAGGAATATGTTTGTTATAACTGAACTGTGTTTGTTGAGCTTTACATATATATATATATATATAATTTAAAATATTTATGTATAGCATATATACTATCAATATATATTCAGTTATATATATATATATGTTATTAAAACTGTTATAACAGTTGAGCTATTTGCCTCAACTTTTAAACAGTTTTATTGAAGCATAATTTACATACAAAAATTCAAACT
Source organism: Eschrichtius robustus (assembly GCF_028021215.1). Lineage (NCBI taxonomy): Eukaryota > Metazoa > Chordata > Mammalia > Artiodactyla > Eschrichtiidae > Eschrichtius > Eschrichtius robustus. Next base: position 32,433,391 of record NC_090834.1, on the reverse strand, counting down.
CCTCTATTTAGAGGAGAGTTCGAGTATTGGTAAATGATTAAATCAGTGTAACTAAAACCACAATCAAAATATAGAACAATTCCATGACCCCATAAAATTCCTTGTGTCCCTTTACAGTCTATTCCCACTATCCATTCCTGGACCCAGACAACCACTAATACACTTTCTAAAGCATAGAATAGAACTGTTTTTCCTATGAATATATGTGATGTTGTGTGTATCAGTAATTCATTCTTTTTAATTGCTGCATAGCATCCATTATATGGATATACTACAATTCACTTGTTGATGGGCATTTCGGTTGTTTCCAATTTTGTCTATTTTGAATAGTTTCTACAAATAGCCAAATACAAGTCCTTGTGTACCCATAAGTTCTCATTCGTTTTAGGTACTACCTAAGAATAAAATGGCTGGGTTATATAGTCAGTGTATATTTACCTTTGTAATAAACTGCCGAAGTTTTTTCCAAACTGATTGTGCAATTTTACATTCCCAGCAGAAATATATTAGAATTCCAGTTGCTCTGCATCACCATTACCCCTTAGGATTGCTTTTTTTTTTTTTTTTTACTAACCATTAAGCATATAATGGTATCTCATTGTGGCTTTAAATTGATTTTCTCTGATGACTAATGATGTTAAACACCTTTGCATGTGTTGATTGGTCATATTTTATCTTCCTTTATGAAGTATCTGTTCAAATCTTGTGTCAATATTTTAATTGGACTGTTTGTTTTCTTATTGATATGTATTACAAATATTTTCTCCCAGTATGGGGTTTGCCTTTTCATTTTCTTAGAGATGTCTTTCACCCATTTTTTTCACTTATGGTGAAATCTTTGCTTATCAAAAGATTTTATCCTATGTTTCTCCTAGAAGTTTCATAGGTGTAGCTTTTACATTAGGTCTGCAATTCATTTCTATTTAGTTTTTGTATTTGACATGAGGCAAGGGTTGAGATTCATTTTTCTCTCTGTAAATATTGTCAGTGTAGCACCATTTGTTGAAAAAACTGTTCATTTTCCATTGAATTACATTGACATCTTTATTAAAATTCAATTGACATGTGTTTATATTTTGGGTGTCTGTTTTGTGTTGCATTGATCTATATTCTTATAGGTCCTTATTTTTATTCTTATGCCAATACCACACTACCTTGATTAGTAAATCTTGAAATCTGTTAGTGTATCTTCTCTAGTTTCATTCTCCTTAGCCCAAATTGTTTGGCTCTTCTAGGTTTTTTGGATGTTTTGGATAGATTTTAGAATCAGCTTATCAATTTTCATTAAAAAGTATCTAGCATTTATTTTGACTGGAATTGAGTTTAGTCTATAGATCAATATATAGAGAATTGACATTTTAACAAGATTTAGTCTTCCGATCCATGAACATAATATACCTCTTGATTTACTTGTCTTCAATGATTTCTGTCATATTTTGTAATTTTAATTGTGCATGACTTTGCACCTCTTTTGTCATATTTATCTCTTCATTGATTTTTGTATATTGACCTTGCATTCTGTGATCTTAAGTGCACTTATTTTAATAGCTATTTATTTATTTATTTATGTAAATTCATTAGAATTTTTACATAGAGGACATATCTTCTGCAAATAAAAACAATTTTATTTCCTCCTTTCTAACATGCGTGACTTTTATTTCTTTTTCTTGACCTTTGCACTGACTAGGACCTCCAGAACAATACTGAATAGAGGTGGTGAGAGCTGACAAACATGTTCACTTGTTCCCACTCTTAGGTGGGAAAGAGTTAGGCTTTCGCCATTGTGATGTGAGCTGAAGGATTTTCATAGATGTTCTTTATGAGACTGATGAGGTTTCTTTCCATTTCTAATTTGGTGTGAATTGTTTTTTCATAAAAAAATATTGATAAAAATGTTTTGAGCATTTTTGTCAAATGCTCATCTATTGAGATGATCACATGTGTTTTACCCTTTATTCAGCTAATATGCTCAAGTATTGAGTTTTGAATGCTAAAATAAATTTGCAATACTGGAATAGACATTTGTTCATGGTACACCATCCTTTTCAAATATCTTTAGATTTGATTTGCTGACATTGTTTTAAAGGATCTTAGGTTCATGTTCATGAGGGATATTGACCTATAGTTTTCTTTTCTTGTAATGTCTTGATTGGTTTTGGTAACAGGATAATGCTTGCCTCATAAAATGATTTGGAAAGTTTTTCTTGGCATTTACTATCTGTAATTATTTATATTGTCCTAAAAACACAGGTGAAGTTTCTGGATTAGAACCAAACTGTTATGGCTTATAGCAGATGATTAGGCCTGGATACACAGAATGGGATATTTTACACTACAAGAGAGGAACTCTGGAATTTTGAATCTGGGAGTTTATATAAATCATGTACTGCCCAGTTTACCTGCTCCTCCTGTGAGAACTAGAGACACCTAATTTCCATAATGTAAACAAATCTCTGGAAAATGAATAAAATGTTTCCTACTTTAGAACTGTTTTGAATATAAAAGAATAGCTCAGCATCTCATTTCCCTCTGATACTTTAAGCACTTACTTTTAGGCTTAATACCCTTAAAAATGAAGAGCTAATGCTTCTGGGGGACAAAAGGAGGTAGTCTCCTTTTATAATTTGTCAATTTTCATTGTTCAGGAAGCTGGGATCTTTTACTAAGAAATAAGGGAAGATTGTCTTCCACATTTCTCATCTATTTTCTGAAAGAACTTAAGTAGAATTGATATTATTTCTTCCTTAAATATTGGTCATAAGTCTCCATTAAAGCAGTCAAGGCCTGGTGTTTTCTTTGTGGGAAGTTTTAAATTAAACATTTTAATTTCAGTTTCTCAGATATGTGATTTTTTTTTTCTCATTGAGATGTACTTTACATGGCATAGAGTTCACCTGTTTTTAGCATGTTTACATAATGTGCAACCATCACCATTATATAAATTTAGACCATTTTCATCAGGTCTCAATGAAACCTTGAACCCCTTAGCAGTCACTCCCCATTTCTCCCCTCTCCTTCCAGCCCTAGGAAACCACTAAACTACTTCCTTTCTATATAGATTTGTCTACATTGGCCATTTCATAAAATGTGGTCTTTTGTGACTGCTTTCACTTAGCATAGTGTTTTTAAAATTCATTTATGTTGTAGCATGTATCAGGATGCAAAATGCTATTCCATCATATACCACCTTTTTATACTTTTTTTTTTTTAATGTATTTATTTATGGCTGTGTTGGGTCTTCGTTTCTGTGTGAGGGCTTTCTCTAGTTGTGGCAAGCGGGGGCCACTCTTCATCGCGGTGCGTGAGCCTCTCACTATCGCGGCCTCTCTTGTTGCGGAGCACAGGCTCCAGACACGCAGGCTCAGTAATTGTGGCTCACAGGCCCAGTTACTCCGCGGCATGTGGGATCTTCCCAGACCAGGGCTCGAACCCATGTCCCCTGCATTGGTAGGCAGGTTCTCAAGCACTGTGCCACCAGGGAAGCCTGTATACCACCTTTGTTTATTCATTCATCTGTTGGATATTGGGTTGCCTCAACCGTTCAGCTATTATGGATAATGCTGCTGTGACATTCATGTACTAATTTTTGTGTGGACACATGTTCCCATTTCTCTTGGGCAGATACCTAAGTGTAAACCTGCTGGGTCATTTGTTAATTTTATGCTTAATCTTTTGAAGGACTGCCAGACTGTTTTGCAAAGTGGTGTGTTCGTTGATATTACCACCAGCAATACAGGGCATTTCAATTTCTCCACATCTTCACCATCTTTTGTTACTGACTGTCTTTTTGATTATATCCATCTTGGTGGGTATGCCGTGGTAACTCATTGTGGCTTTGCTTTGCATTTCTATAAAGACTAATGATGTTGAGCAATTTTTTGTGTGTTTATTAGTCACTCAAATATCTTTGTAGAAGTATCTATTCAAATCCTCTTCTTATTTTAAAATACAGTTGTTTAAAATCTTGTTGAGTTGTAAGAATACTTCATATATATTTGTACACAAGTTATTTATTGGTTATATGATTTGAAATTATTTTCTTTAGTTTGTGGTGTTGTCTTTGCAGTTTCCTGATGATGTCCATTAAGACATGAAAATTTTTAAATTTGACAAAGTCCAATTTAGCAATCTCCTCTTTTATCAATTGTGGGTCACAAAGATTTAATCCTGTGTTTTCTTTTAAGAATTTTATAGTTTCAGCTTTGACCTTTAGGCCTGTGATCCACTTCGAGTTAGTTTTTGTGTATGTGTGAGGTAGGAGTCTAAATTCATTTTTTTGCATGTTGACATGTAGTTGTTGATATTTATTTCTTCTTGAATCAATTGTAGATATTCATTTCTTCTTGAGTAAGCTTTGGTAGATTTTATTACTCAAGAAATTTGTCCATTTCATTTTAGTTGTCAAGTTTGTTGGTGTAGAGTGTTCATAACATTCTCTCATTGTTCTTTAACTGTCTGTTTGATCTGCAATGATGATCCTTCTTTTATTCCTGATATCGATAATTTTTTTTTTTATAAATTTATTTATTTATTTTTGGCTGCATTGGGTATTCATTGCTGTGTGCAGGCTTTTCTCTAGTTGCGGCGAGTGAGGGCTACTCTTCATTGTGGTGGGTTCTCTTGTTGAGGAGCACAGGCTTTAGGAGTGCAGGCTTCAGTAGTTGTGGCACGTGGGCTCAGTAGTTGTGGCTTGTGGGCTCCAGAGTGCAGCCTCAGTAGTTTTGGCGCACGGGCTTAGTTGCTCCGTGGCATGTGGAATCTTCCCGGACCAGGGTTCGAACCCGTGTCCCCTGCGTTGGCAGGCTGATTCTTAACCACTGCGCCAGCAGGGAAGTCCCTGATATCGATAATTTATGCTTTATTTTTTTCTTGATACCCTAACCACAAATTTTGATATGTTGTGTTCTTATTTTTATTCAGTTCAAAATGTTGCCTGTGTACTCCACTTTGACATAGTGATTAGGTCTAAGTTTATATTTATTCTCCTACTGTTTGAGTTTTTCCAAATATCTTTCTGTATTAGTTTCAAATTCAATTCTATTGTGGTCAGAGAACTTTGTGTGATTTCAATCTTTTAAAATTTATTTAAACTTGGTTATGGCATATAACATATAGTCTATTTGGCTGAATGTTTTATTTATGTATACTTGAAAATAGTATGCATCCTTCTATTAATGTGCAGAGTGGTCTATAGATGTCAATTTGATCAGATTGATTGATAGTGTTTTTTAAATAATCTATTGATTTCCTTTCTATTTGTGGGTTCCAGATTGTTTTATTCTTCCCCACTTTACATCTATCTTTTCTTCCCAACTGCCAGACCTATGAATTTCAAGCTTCAGCATCAGGCACAAAGATAACAGCCTCGCAGAAACTGTTTATACAGCTCCCACAATTATATAACATGTCCTAATTGTTCTCCTTCTCCAAGTGAACCCTAATTTAACACACCTGGTTAATTTTCACGTTATCTCATGATTTTCACTCTTATTTATTTTTATTGTACCAAATTTTTTTTTGAAAATTACTTATAAAATTAACTTGAAGTATAGGATGGATTTATCTACATCTGACTATTTATCTATATCTATCTATCACCTATATTTTTTCTGAATGGTGCTGGGAGCCATCAACACTACAGGATCATCCTAATTGAATTCTGTAATTAAAATAATTCAAAGCTAAACTTAAGTTCTTTGCACAAGCTGTTCACTTCCATTTTACTCTTATTTTGTGGGTGCAACCTGTCTGTGTCCTAACTGACACTATTCACCACTACGTTCATCCCCCACACTTGATAAATCCTGGAATCTAATTCTTACCCACAGCTCCTCAAGGTTGTCAGTTTCTCAGACTCTCAGCCAGTTTCTCTGGAAAAAGCAATCCCCATAGTTGGCTCCTCTCTCTGGGACTCTTTTCCCTAGATACTGGCTGACTAATCATGCGCTACCTTAATGGTTCTTCAGTGCTTTCCTACAGGGGATTTAAAAAATTATTTTCCGCTTATACTAGTTGTTCTCAATCAAAGTTTAATCCAAATTACCTAGCCCATTGTTACTGGAAGCAGAAGTCTCATCTACTTGAATTCAAATTATCTTTGTGTGTTATATGTATCCAAGTGGTAGTATCTTTTTTGTTTTGTTTTGTTTTGTTTCTAACAGGCAGGTATAAGTATATTAATCAGAGTGTGAGCTCTGAACCCGTTTTGCTTGTGTTTTTCTTCTTGGCTGTCCTACAAATTAGCTATGTGGCATTGCCCAAGGTACTTAAATATTTCTTCCTCATTTTTCTTTATGTGATTGTTTTGAGGATTAAATAAATTAATATGAGTTAAGCCCTGACATTGCTGCCTAGCACACTGTAAGTATATGATAAACATTAAGTACTATTATTTGGTACAAGTTTATGTTAAATCCAGACTAAATTAAGATCAGTAGATGTGTTTGAATAGGGTGGGCAAGGTAATTCATTTTAGTTTCATTATTTGAGATAGCCTAGAGAAGAGTAAATTTCCAGGTTTTACTAATTCATTTGTTAACTCTAACTATGCACCACCACGAATTTCCAGCTGCTAATGGTATATGCTCTGCATTCTTTTAATTTCCCTTGGGAACTAAATGTAAAATGTATTACAAATAAGTTTTTCATTCATTTGACTAAATCTGTTCCCGTGGCTTATAATAATGCCTTGGCTCCAGATGTCTGTATATATTCTGGCAGCACTTCCTGGAAAGTAAATGCTTAAGGTTAAGGCTATATGTTTATGATAGAACCTTTCTTTATACGCCTGCTTTTTGTCTTAGTATTTTATCAGGAAGAATATAAAAGCAACCTGTGTATTCTTTCCATTTTTTCTCTTCCATATAAACATTCAGTATTTCTGATTTGAGCTGAAATTCATCATGGCCTTCCTATACATAATGAGGAAAAATTCTGCACCTTTTTCTGCCAACAATCACAAATATGAGATTCAAAGTTTGCTGTGTCAGAAAATATATTGGGGCATGTCTCAAAATGTAGCATAATGGATCATAAAGAACAGAAAACAGAGTACCAAATTTTATTTCATTTTTTTCTAATAGATACGTATGAATACCAGTGCAAAAGAAATATAGTCATATTTCTTATATGCTCTCATTTGGAGATATAATTAAGAGATTGAATTTTACATAAGAGTTTTACGTTGACTAAACTTCTCTCAAGTCAACAGAAAGTTTTACTCAGAGAAATCATCTGAAAATGCCTAAATATCTTTCAAACAAGGAACATGTATGGAAACAACAACAAAAAAAATCCCAATATGGATCCTATATGGATTCCAAAGTTATTTGCGCAAAAGAGCACTAGGCTGTATTTCAAATTCTGTACAAAATATATCACTTGAGAAATGTTAGCTGAATGATTATGGAAGAACAATATTTTTGCAGTCATTTTGAAAGGTAAAGACATATCTAAAATTACAAAGAAATGAATGATCTGGCATTTTCTTCAGGTTATACCCTCTGCAGAACAATTTTTCTTATACTGACTGGGGTTTGCTATATCATGCACGTGAAAGAGCAATGTTTTAAAATGTCGCTTAGAACAATAGGTTCTATCCAGGTCATTTCACTTTTATATCATTTCAAATACAGAGAAAACATTTTCTTTTTTATGCACTTGGCATTCATGATAAATCAATAGTGAAAAATAGTGAAAGAAATAACAAAAAAACTCTTTTGTCCCTAAAATCTTTGTTTTGGTTGTAAAAGTTCCTAATACTGACAGTGATTATTTAGAGGTTACTCATTTACCATCCAAAGTATCTGACAACCTATTGTGCCAATCAATTTTCTCCTAGTTGCATGTGACAGACACACAACTGGGGGGAAGGGGCAGTGGTTTTTGTCTTACTTTGATTTTTGCTCATTTAAAAAAGCTATAGAAAAATCACGGCTGTATTTGCGCCTGGAAGGTGATTGAGAAGAGGATGTGGAAAACACTGAGATACTCTCTTTCAATTTCTTATCCTTCACTTTTTCGTGAGACATTCATTTTCAGAGCTCTAGACTCACATCTCCTAGTTTTGCCTCTCAGCAGACACTATCTCAAGATCAAGCATCTAAGGGAAATGGTGCTTTACCCAGCCTTTGTCAGGGCACAGCCTTAGGCAATCACAATTCCCTGGGTGTGGGGGATCCACTTCACTTGCCACTCCATCCAAGGAGGGGGGTGATTCTGTTATATCATTCAACAAAAGAGAGGTCCACCCTGACTAAGGAATTTTCTGGTCCTTCATTTATTTAAATTACCTATATTAAATGTGCATCCATTTCTTTTCATTAACTGCCTCTTATATATTTTTACACATTCTCAGTTTCCAAAAACAGTGCTTAAGAGCTTTGTATGTGTTTGGCCATTTGATTTTTCAAGCGAAAATGTGATGATCTACCTTTATTAGGACACCAAGAACTTGGAGAACTGCTAATGATAAAGCAGTGAGAGGATGACTGTGAATTTAAATCTCACATCTTAAACTGCGGGCTGGGAAGCAGCCTGACTCAGGGAGTATTTGTGCACCTCTGTGCTTTCCACTCTCAGAGGAACTATCTAGACTTTGCTTGTCAACTCAGGCAGTGTTCCTAAACTTTCCAGATTATAAATATCCACAGAAAATCTTAATAAAATAGAGCTCTACCTCAGATCTACTGAAAAAAGAATCTGTATTCTTATTCCCAGGCAAGTCTGAGGAACAATGTGAAAGAAATGCAGGTGCTAAAGATGAGCTAGGGATTACCTAGTCGTTTTCTCCCTTAATGGGGGAATTTTTCTTATTTCATGTGCAGAACACAGAGGGATTGAAGCAGACTAAAGACAATGACTTGCTTTCTTGTTGTTCAACTATTTAATTTATTTCCTTACTGAAGCATTTTTTTTCAGAATAGACAACATTAATTTTATTTTTTATATTAGGCATCAGTAGCCTTGTTAATAAAAATATATATATATATATTATCTTCAGCTATTCATGAAAATGTTGACTAAGAGTATCAAAATAATTTTAATGAATATTAGAAGAAAGTTTTTTGTTTACACATTTCTTTACATGGAATAATTTCTTTGATCTTTATCACAACCCTGTGAGATTATTGGGGTCAATATCTTCTGCTTTTAACAGATGAAAAAAACAAAAATTCAGAAGAATTAAGTCATTGCTTTAGTTGACAGAGTTAGTGCACACAGAGCCAGGGGCAAGCCCAGAGCTTCCTCATCCAAATCCCACCCCCAACACTTCCAATGCCATACTGCTTCCATGTGATGGCAAAATGGCAGCTGATACTCTGGAAAATTCTAATTCAACTTATCCATTCATAAAATAAAAGTTATAATAAATTACAGGGTTGTTGACAAGATGAAATAGGAGATTAGATTTGACAGACCTCTAGAAAGTTTAAAGCTGTATGCAAATCAGGTGGTATGACGATTTGTTTTAGGGATATGGAAGCCCTTCCTCTCCTCTCAGTGTATCATTTCTCTATTTCTTTCATTTCTTTGTTTCTTTATACTTTTAATAGATTGAAATCTAGTAACTCGTTTTGAAATAATAAGATGCTTAACAAATCAAGATACAACAATGTTTACAGAAAAACGTATGTATATCTTAAACACCAGGAGACCAAGGGACCTAGGATTCAAGTCTGGCTCTTCCAGTAGCTTCTTGTATGATTTTGAGCCACTGATTTTTCCTTTTGGGGTCTTAAGCTTTTATCTAAGAAAATAAAGAATATAGACTAGATTAACAGTTCATATATATTTTGATACTGAAAGTGAATTTTATTAATTTTTCCATCTATATAATCTACTTTTACATATACTTTCTTCAATAGGAAAATTGCATTTAGGAAATAGTTTTTAATTTGTCTTTCATATCCTAATTAGTCATAAGATATATAGCACATGTGATTGTATATTATATATAATCCATCAATCAGAATTTATTAGAATGAAATAATTAGCCACAGCACTGGGAAATTTAATTTGAGCTTTAAACTAAGAAAACTGGTCTGTGCAAGGAACACAAGTGTAAGTAAATGTGGGGAAGATCACATACCTATTTCCATTATGATCTTCGTAGTCATCATCTCTGCTTGGTTTCTGCTGGACCAGATGATCTCTTCCAGGATCATTCCATGACTCCCTACATTTTAATGGAAGTCAACAAACTATTCTTTAAGATAAAAATCAGAAACAGAGAATGGAGACAGAGGGTAAGTGGGAGTTTATATTTATTGTGAGAAATTAGAGAAGGATTATAGAATTTGGAAAATGTTCATCTGTAGTGTGAAATGGCAAGCAATTCCATATTCATGGAGTATTTTCAACATGAATGTTCCCATATTGGTGAAAGAAATTCCCCAACAATTTTTTTTTAAAAAATATACATTCTTCTCCTAGTCTATGGGATTAAAATTTTGTTTCTTAATTTGTCTAAGAAGAATTTTTTTTAAAAGATTCTGTTAAAGAAATTAGAGAGACAAAACAAAAAGCAGAATAGGAAAATTATCATCCTCACCAAATAATACTTCTACAATGGTTTCAAAAGAGGTAAAAAGTCTTCAAACACCACTGCTTGGGTTCTCTTTCTTAATCATTAATTCATTAAACACCTACTGAAACATAACCTTCTCTAGCAAGTAATTTCTCATCCAGGTAATATTAGAAGGTACTTCTCTCTACACCTTTTGTATACCACCATAATACACCAATGCACAATAATCATTAATTTACATATCTGTCTTCCTTTCTACACAGTAAACACCAAGAAGTACACATAGAACATAAGGACAGTTCTTAATACTTAGAAAATGATCAATGAAGTTGAATAGATTGATGGATAAAAAAGATCTGTGAAAGCTCTTTGGGGCTATTTAATATAAAGGACTTGACATGGATTTTCAGGTTTACGTTGATAATAATCTACTTGTGTTTAATATTTCTCTTTTGGAGAATGATTGTATGTGAATTTTCCTATATTTTGTTTATAATATATACTTTTACCTTTAACAGCCCACTATCATCTATTCATTATTTTCTCCTGAGGTAGTGTATAATTTCGCCAACAGAACTTTTCTACTTCGTATCAAGTATTTCTTTTTTTATGCATGCTTTCCTGTATTTGGCAGTTAATGATAGATGAGATAGAACAGAATGGGAATAGGAGGATTTGACTTTTCAATTTTTTGTGTGTGAAAAATTTATAGGCAATATACAAAGATAAAATGATTTGCTGCAAAAATTTATAGTACACTGGTGAAAATGCTTGCCTTTTATTTTCTGGCAACATTTGCCTTAAATAGTTCAAAACAATATGAGTAGAATTAAAATTACGGGTAGAATATTTTTTAAAACCTTTGAAAAATGTTTAGCTGAATTGGATAAAGAGTTACAGAAATCCTCAGAGTCCAAGAAACACAAAGTGAAAGCACTAGCCAGGAGAGGTAAGCTAACATCAAGCATAATAGCCACCTGAAGTCATATACTAAGCCTGAAGACTCTGAGCTGTGGTTTAATAGCCTAACAGAGTGACAAGAGGCACTCTGGGCCCACTCAAGGTGGATTTTCTGGTCAGAGACTGCATAAATGTGGGCTTTCAAAAACCTATGTATGCAACTTCAGAAGTGGTAAACATAGAGAAAGGAAAATAAAACACACCACAAAGAAAGATAGCAAAGAAACATGCAGATCTTGGCCTTGGCACTCATTAATACCATAAAAACTATCCCATGAGAATGTTTAACCACAAGCTGGTCCTTTTGCAGACTTGAGACCTGAAAGAATCAGATGAAAAAAGAAAAAAAACTAAAATGAGATCTACAAATACTTGAGATAGTGGAATTATTTGCATAGATTATATAATCATATATTTAATATCATAAATAAAAGAGGAAATTGAGAGTATGTTTAAAACAATGAGACATAATAATTAACCTGGCAAAACATTAAAACAAAAACAAATGCAAATCTATAGAAATGGAAATTACAATAAGGTGATAAAAATGAGGGTGATAAAAGTGCTCTAAAATTGATAGCAGTGATGGCGCACAACTCTATGAATATATTTAAAAACATTGAATTGTACACTTTAAATGGGTGAATTATATGATATATGAATTATATGTTAATAAAACTGTTGTGTTTTCTTTTGCACTTTTTTAGAATGTATCCCTCTGTTGCTCAATGTGATGATCTGTTTCCCAGAAGAAAAACCTTGAAGTGTGAGAAAGAGAGAGATGGAGAGAACAGAAAACATTAATAAATTTCAAAGAAATTAGATTAATTTGGATTGGATTTTCATTACTACTATATATATGAGTTTGAAATTAGGAAGGAATGTACTGAAAAGAATATTCTTAGTCTTCCTGGAAGACCAACATAGTAGACCAAAACTAAAAAATTGGATGTGCTCTTGGAAATTCCAAAATTCTTCTGGAAACAGGCTTTCTTATCAAGACTTAAAATATAAATTATGATGAGCAAGTGTATCTGCCAGAATGAGAAACAAATAGGATTCAGGATGTAGAACAGTTTATATATTGATTATATAGTTGAACTAATTTGCTGAGCAGACAATTCTGTGTCACAGCATTAGTATGACATAAAAAAGCCTTTTTTTCAACTTTTATAAAAATTTGAAGTATAACTTCCATTCAAGGAAATGCACAAATATTAATTAAGTTCATAGTTTGATGAATTTTGACAACTACATGAATCTGTTACCCACATGTTAAGATACAGGTGATTTCTATCACCCCAGAAAGATCACTTTTGCTCCATCTCAGTCAGTCCCACCCTCAACCAGAGACATCTATTGTTCTAAAATCTTTCACCAGGGGTAAGCTTTTACTATCCTATTTTTGTCTTTGTATAATGATTTCATATCAATGGAATAATACAGAATACACATTTTTTGTGTGAACCTTATTTCCCTCAGCATAATGTTTTTGAGATCCATCCATGTTTTTTTTCTTTTTTTACTTCTTTTAAAAAAAGTTTTTATTGGAGTATAGTTGCTTTACAATGTTGTATTAGTTTCTACTCTACAGCAAGGTGAATCAGCTATATGTGTGTATATATATATATATACCCCTCTTCTTTTGATTTCCTTCCCATTTAGGTCAACACAGAGCATTGAATAGAGTTCCCTGTGCTATACAGTAGGTTCTCATTAGTTATCTATTTTATACATAGTATCAACAGTGTATATATGTCAATCCCAGTCTCCCAATTCATCCCACCCCCTCTTTCCACCTTGATATCCTGTGTCTCTATTTCTGCTTTGCAAGTAAGATCATCTATACCAATTTTTTCAGATTCCAAATATATACATTAATATACGATATTTGTTTTTCTCTTTCTGACTTACTTCATCCATGTTGTTGGATTAACAATGATTACATTTATGAGAAACTACTAGACTGATTTCCAAATTTATTTTACCATTTTACATTCTCACCAGCAATATGTGAGAGTTTCAGCCACTCCACACACTTGTTGTAACTTGGTGTTATTCTTTTTTTTTTAATTTAGCCATTCTAGTTGGATAGATGATAATATCATCACAATATGGCTTTAATTTGCATTTCACTGATGACTGATGATGTGGAACACACTTTCATGGGCTTACTAGTCAAGTAGCTGTATATAAACCTTGGTGAAATGCCCACTTTTTATTTGGGTTGCTTTTCTTTTTTATCATACAGTTGTAGAAGTTGTTTATATATTCTTGATTAAAGTACTTTGTAAATTACATTTATTGCATATTTTACCCAGTCTGCAGTTTGTATAATTTTAGCAATGTGAACAAAATATTTTAATTTTGATATCATTTATTTTTGGTTTGGTTAGAGCTTTTTGTGTCCTGTTTATGAACATTTTTGTCCACCCCAATGAAAAATATAAGCTTTATAGTGTAAAGTTTTATATTTAGGTCTTTGCTCTATCTCACGTTGATTTTTCTGTGATGGTGTGAGGTATGAGTTAAGATTCATCTTTTTCTCATATGTAGTTGTGCCAGTCATTCCAGCACAATTTATTCAAAAGAACTTACTTTCCCCATTTTACTGCTTTGATATCTTGTTGAAAATAAATGGATTGCATGAATGTTAGTCTTTTGAATTAAACTCTTTATCCTGTTAAATTGAACTAATTGTCTATGTTTATGCCTATGATCATATTGCATTTTCTTGATTAATGTAGCAATATAGTAAATCTTGAAATGAGATAGTGTATGACCTCCTCTTTTAAGATTCTTTTAGCTGCTCTAGGCCCTTTGCTTTTCCATATCAAAAATTACTTTATATACATGTATTATTCATGCAAAAATGTATAATACATACATATAGAGAGAGAATTAACATTGAAACCATGTTATTGTAATCCACTGGCATGGTATATTTCTCTGTTGGGATTTCTGTCTTTATTTCTTGATCAGTCTAGCTAGAGTTTTGTCAATCTGGATTTCATTGGTTTTTCTCAGTTGTTTATCCATTTGTATTTTATTAATTTTATTTTAATAATTATTACTATTATCTCTTTATTTTCCTTCTTTATGCTTACTTTGTTTTTTTTTAATTTACTCTTCTTTTTCTAGTATCCTACGGTAGAAGCTCAGATCATTGATATTGAAGCATTATTCTTTTTCTAATAAAAGCACTGTATTTGCTTTCTAGCGCTGCCATAAAAATGTATCTCAAACTGGGCAGCTTAAGCAACAGGAATTTTGTCTCACAGTTACTTCTGGAGTCTAGAAGTCTGAAATCAAGGTGTTGGCAGAATTGGTTCTTTCTGAGAGCTATGAGGTAGAATCTGTTCCAGGTCTCTCTTCTAACTTCTGGTGGTTTGCTGGCAACTTTTGGCATTCCTTTTCTTGTACATACACCATCCCAATCTCTGCCTTTGTCTCCCTGTAGCTTTCTTCCTGTGTGTGTGCTTGTGTCCAACATTGCACTTTTTGTAAGGACACAAGTTATATTTGATTAGGGGACCACCTTACTCCAGTATGATCTTATCTTAACTAATTCCATCTGCAGAGACCCTATTTCTAAATAAGGTCACATTCTGAGTACTGTAGCTTAGGCCTTCAACATATGAATTTTAAGGAGCACAATTCAACCTACAGCAAGCATAAGGCTACAAATTCCCTTCTAAGTACTGCATCTGAAAGATTTTGATATGTTGTATATTCACTGTCGTTCAGTTTGAATTACTTTCATTATTTCTTCACTAATCCATGGATTTAAAATATTTGATGTTAAATCTTGAAATATTTAGAGGTTTCTTAGATATATAATTTTTATTGATTTCTAATTTAGTTCCATTGATATCAGAGAACATTTTATATGTGATCTAGTTTAATGGCTTTATTGAGATCTAATTAGCATATGAAAGAGTACACGTATTGAAAGTGTACAATTTGATACATCTTGAGTATGTATACATCTGTAAACTAAACTATAATCAAGATAATGAACATATCCATCAGTCCCCAAAGTGCTGTTCCTTTGTGATTTCTTCTTCCCTTCCAATTATCAGGTAAACAGTGATCTGTTTTTTGTAACTATAAATAGGTTCCATTTTCTATATTTTTATAGAAACTATAGTTTATAAACTATATAAACATACAGGATGCACTATTTTTTGTCTGGCTTTGTTCACTCACCGTAATTATTTTGTTATTCATCCATACTGAAGTATGAGCAATAGTTGATTCTTTTTTATTATTGACTAGTTTATCTCTTCACCTATTGATATACATTGAGATTGTTTCCAGTTTGGGGTTATTACAAATAAAGCTGCTGTAAAAGTCTGTGTATAGATCTTTGTATGATTTCATTTTTCTTGGATAAATGTCCTGAAGTTGAATGGCTAGACCATGCAGTACATGACTACAATATGCTAGGTATATGTTTAAGTTTACAAGTTGCCAAACTGTTTTTCAAAGTGGTTGTTCAATTGATATGGCAACCAATGGTGTATGAGAGTTACGGTTGCCCCACATTCCTACCGGTACTTGCTAAGATCAGACTCTTTAATTTTAGGCTATCGGAATGATAATTGTAGAGTGTATCTCATTTTTGGCTTTAATTTGCATTCCCCTAATGACTAGTCATTGTGAACATGTTTTCTTTTGCTTATTTGAAAACTGTTTACACTCTTTGCTGAAGTGAGTTTCATACCTTTTGCCCATTTTTACTGGATTGTTTGTTTTTTTAATTATTGAGTTTTAAGAGCTCTTTACATATCTGGATACAAATTGTTTATCAGATACGTGATTTGCAAGTATTTTCTCTCAGTCTATGACTTTCCTCACCAGTGTCTTTGAATAGCAGAACTTCCTAACTTTAATTAGTCACTATTTATCAATTGTTTTTTCTCTTATGGATCATGATTTTGCTGTTATGGCTAAGAAATCTCTGCTAAACTCTAGGTGACAAAGATAATCTATAATTCATTCTAGAATTTAAATAATTTTATAGAATACAAAATTTAAATTTTATTTTAAGTTTTTATTTAGATCTATGATCCATTTTGAATTACTATCTCTACATGATGTGAGGTATGAATTGAAGTTTATTTTTTAACGTAAAGGTATCTATTTTTTTTATCATTCCTTTAAAATATATTTATCTTGCCATAATATAGTGCATCTTTTTAAAGTTGCCTTACTTCTATTTTTGGACTTTGTTGTTTTATTAACAGGGTGTTGGCTTCGGTTCATTTATTTACAGATAAGCTGTTTTTAACCTTCAGTAAGATGGGTCTACAGCAGCATTTGCTGTAAGTCTAGATTAGCTCTTCTCCCACAGGAGTTTTTGTGATCTTTACTAAATGCTTGGATTGTTCAATGAAGCCTCTTCTCTCTGCCAGTTTAGAACTCAGATGTCTCCCTATCCTGTACAAACTCCTATGTATCTAATAGCTTCTGCTCTGTTCTTTTCCTGGTAGTTGTTTCTTGCCCATCCACACTGAGGCCTGCCCTAAGCATGTGTATTTAGTGTTTAGCTAAAAATCCAAGGAGATATTCTATGAAGAGTCTGGAACTCATTTTCTGCACAATTCTCTTCTCTGTGGGACTCTGCCCCATAAATCCAGCCTCTCCAGAAGAACACATCTCTGATTTCTCTCTACCGAACTCAGTGAGACCACTATGCTATATATGAGCTGCCCTTTCTTGCACTTCAGCCTGGAAATTGGCTCCAGGAAGAAAGCAGGAATAATGGAACTCAAGTTTTTCTTTCTCCTTTCCAGGTTTGCCATTCTGCACTCCATGCTTTAAAATGTTTAAGAACATTTACTTCATATATTTGGTCCCATTTTAGAGGTGTTTGTTTAGAGTTGGGGAGCAGTTTCTTCATCATGGCTGACAGCTGAAGCCCAAAATCAAGTTTTAAAACAATCGAATTATTCAGTTTCTGTCTTGAACCAGGTTCCCTGACTCATCTTGCACTTGTCTAGTCCCTTCTATTCCCTTTTACCCACTTCTTACAGGCTTTTTTCAATCCTAAAAGAGTTCTTTTATGGATTTGACTATTTCTCTCCATTTCTCTTTAATCAAGTTGCTATGTGGCCAATGGCTACCTTGAATAAATATTTTTTATTTTTGCTTGAGCAATTTGTGCAGACTCACACAGGTGACACCTCCCTCAGGTTTGGGCCTAGAATGCAACAGATGAACACTGTGATGTCAGGTAAATTTGTCTAGTTAGATATTGTCTTTGAAAGATATTGTCTTTGAGATAGATATTGTCTTTGCAGCCTTTCCTTTCTAGATAAGACCTTGTCATGGTAAGAGATAATAAGTAGTCCAACTTGGGAATAATCTTAAGAACTAACTAATAATTAAACCCATTTATACAATTTGCAGGGAGGGGTAGGAAAGAGGGGAGTGGTGAGCTGGAGTTACTCATAGGATGGTCTTGGCAGGGATTTTTTTTTTTTTTTAGTAGAGCAAGAAGTTTATTACTCCCACTCAGTAGTTCCTGGGGGCTTTGATGTTAAGTAAGTCATACATAATTTGAGAAATACCAGGAATCTTCTTAATCTCAGTAAACCATAAAGTTGCTGGAACTTTTAATGGTCTTATCTTTAAAATTTATGGATCTGCATGGAGTTAATGTTAGATCAGTTTGTCTGTAATTCTGTAATATTATCTTGGACCACATGGGTTTGACCGAACTGGTATTAAAAGAGTTTGCACTTCGCCTGCAATGTCCATCATGATGTGGTCTGGCACAGTTTACATGTTTTAAGAGTCAGGGTACACTTTGTAAGTTTACTTCTCCATTCCACACAGCCCAGAAGGACCTTTTTAATTTCATACACATACAAGAATTACCAACTGTATTGTAGGTATTGCATAATGGAATTTAATTCCAAAGCTTAGAAAGAAATGAAGTATAACCAAATTCAGAATCTTAAGAAAATGTCTTTATGATTAATAATATTAATTTCTTAAAGCAATTCAGAATTATATTCCCAGTACCAGACGTTTATTGAATGGATGAATGAATGCAATTTAAAAAAAAGTTATGAGACAAGAGACAGGAATTGGTAATATGCATAATCTTTTATCCTTATAGGCATAATTGAGTGAAACATAGACACCCGAAATCTACAGTGCAAGAAACTATATAAGATTAAGATACTTTAGAGAGCTTCTCGTATAGGAGGTTTGAATCATTGGAAATGATCTACCTCTTGTTATAGATTCTGATTTGAGTAGTGGAGAGAGCAATGGATAGGGAATTATATAGACACTGGTCATTAGCCTGGTAGTTCTATTATTAGTTGTGAGATCTTTGGGAAATAATGACTTCTCTAATCTCAGTTCCTGCATCTGAAAAATGGGAAAAAATATTATGCATGAAAGAGAATTAAATGATTAACTGAATATACTAAGCATATTGTAGCTGCTCATAAAATATTACTCAGCTTCCCCTTCCCTTTTCATCATGGCAATCTATATATGTACATTAAGGTAATATTTTACTTATTAATAATGATTGTTTATTTGTTCCTCTGTTTAAACGCAGATGCCCATACAAAAAGCTAAACTTCAGAGGAAAGATAGAAAAGAGTGAAAGGGAGAAAGAGAAAGCAGAGAGAGAAAAAGAGTGCAATAAAGACAGGCAAGACGCATCTCATGGCCCAAATCTTGAGCTGGGTGGAAATAAAAACTGTTGGAGAGAGAAAGTAGGAAAGATTTTATTTTTTGTGTATGTAGTATTCATTTTTTTGGTTTATTCAACCATCATTTATCAATAATCTGCCAAGTACCAGACACTGTGCAGAATGCCAGTAATACAGGATGGGACTGGAAAGAAACAGTCCTTGCCCTCATAAACCTTACAGTCTAGCAGGAGAGATGTATATGCCCATGAAGTTTGGTTTTACAAAGGAAGATGTGGCTTTGGGGACATATGACAGGGATTCCTAAGTTGGGAGGGAAATCTTCCTTGTGGAAGGGGTACTTAAGCAGAGAACTAATCAAAAGCAGAGTTTTCTATGTCACAGGGTGGGCTGAAAAGCAGTGTGGGGATAGCATTCTAGGAAGAGTAATCATCTCTGCAAAGACCTTAAGAAAGGAGAAAGCATGGTTTGAACAGGGACTGAAGCAGATCTGGCATGAATGGAACTTAGTCCACAAAGGAGAAAGTGGACCAGGACACATAAGGTGAGGCTGAAGGGAGTCTGGGACTAAACAACATAGGATCTAATCTGCTATGTTAAATGTTTTGGATTTTAGGAGCAACATGAATCCACTGAAGGTTTTGAATCAGTGCAATGAAAATGATTTGTGTTGTAAGAAAATCTTTTTCTCTGCAGAGGGATGAATATGTTTGAAGAGGAAAGAGTGTTTATGCAGAAAAAGCTAAGAAACTGGTAGATTCATGCAAGGCAATTATGACAATGATTTGCACTGGGGTGGTGGCAGTGGAGATGAGCACACTTGGATAAATTAGAGAAAGGTAGTTAAAAGTTAGCCTCAACAGGATTGTGCCCAGAGGACTAATCCTACTTCAAAAGCCCTCCAAACCTCCTGGACCCAATTCCTTACCTGGAGAAGTTTTCTGCATTCTTTAAATTTAAACTCAAGTGCCACCTGCATTTTGTGACTTCCCTCCCACAGGCAGAGTTAGTGGATTACTGTTATAGCACCTGGCAAATGCATCCTTTAAGGCAGTGGATTTCAATACTAGATACACATTCAAGTCATCTGGGGAACTTTTAAACACTTCTATTATCTGCCTCTTGTTCCAGACTGACTCTTTAGGAGTAAGAACAGAGCAAGAGTATTACCTAAATCTCTCCAGGTGGTTCAAGTGTGGATTTAGGGATGGAAACCAGCACTTAAAGGCATTTACCACACTGGCATTTTTAGTTTTCCTTTCCATTAGGCTGTAAGCTCATTGTACACTCATCTTTGTATCCTGAGGGCTTGGCACAGCCATGATACATCTTAATTTACTGGTATGTATTTAAATAAATTAAAATATGCAAATTGGATTACTTTTATTAGCCAGCTGAGGCTTTTCTGCTTATGAAGATGACTGGAAATAATTCAGGGGAGATTTATGAAGAGGCTGCACTAGAAATGCTTTGCTAAGTAAAGATGGAAGCAGACATTTAAAATCATAGGAAGTGAAGATGTAAAATGTGTGTAACTGTTGCCAAAATATTTATAAACATTGTTGTCCATGACAGTATGCCCTGTTTAGGGTTCTGCCCGAGGATATTTTTTCTGATCTATAAAGAAAGACAAACTTTAAAAAAATATGTATGCTTCAATAGATGCACATGGCTCTAACGTACCCAAGTTAATTGGTTACTTTGACCCTAAGGTTCAATCTATTCCCAGGCACAGAGGCGATCTCTAGTTTTGTGGAAGTAGGAAGGGTACAGATTAATTTCTTTTACCAATTTCCACTTCATCTAGTTTTTGGGGACAAGAAAAGCCTGATTTCTCTGAAAGCTTTATTATATTACTAGTTTTGGAATGACATTGCAGCTTGCCTATTACCACAATTCATGGGAATGGATTTCACCGGCTTGTAATATAGCACCTGTTCACTTTTTAAAGAAGCCATTTGATCCCATCATAAAGTGACTGGCCAATTTAACATGAAGCAAAATTAGCCTACAAGAAGGTCTGGACAAGGCCTGGAGGGACCCTTTCCATCCTGACGATGACTCTGGCCCCATAGCAAAGTGTTAGAACATCTGCACAGATTAGTGCTGAATTGAATCAGTGCTGTCATTTTCTTCCTACTTATGTTAACACAGTGTGTGCTCTTAGAAAATGGTAGCTCTATCAAGCAGGAGATAAAAAGACCAAATCAGACACCTTAGCTATACTGGTTTCCCATCTGGGAGTTCAGAACTTGGGTAGGGACTCCTAAAGTTGGGCTGAATTTTGACAAAGACACAGCTGGACTGCAGCCAGTGAAAAATAAAGCCTGTGACCAAGAACCCAGGGAGAACTCAGAGGAGCAGTTGAAATGGAGTTAGAGAGAGTTGGGGGAAAATAATAAAGCTGGGGCCAAATGCAGCACAGAGAATCTGAGACAGGGAACAGGTAAGAAGCTGAGAGTGAAGCCCAAAGACAGAGCCTTGAGGGATTGCCTGAAGTAAGATCCTGAGAGAGGGTGGCCTGCTCCTCCAACTGCAAGTCAGAAGAATAGTGTTTTCCATGATTTCCTTTTAATTTCATGGATCTTCTAGGTCTCATATCTGATCTTTCTAACCCTGTTAGTATTGCTTAGATCCAAATTTCCAATGTACCTCTTCAGGACTTCATGGCATGAAATTTATACACTAAACTCATTCTTCATTTCCGTATTAGTTTTCTTTCACCATGTAACAAATTGCCAAAAACTTAGTGGTTTAAAACCACACATGTTTATTATTTCACAATTTCTGTGGGTTAGAAGTCTGGGCATGGCTTAGCTGGGTGCTCTGCTCAAGGTATCACAGGCTGCAGTTAAGCAGCTAGCTGGGTTGCATTCTCATCTGGAGGCCATCCTGGGGAAGAACCCAAGTCCATGCTCATTCGGTTTGTGGGCAGAGTTTAGTTCCTTGTGGTTGTAGGAACTAAGCTTCTTTATAGCTTCTATATACAGCTTCTATAAGCCACCTGCAGTTCATTTGCCACAGGTTAGCTTGGGCTTCCTCACAGAATGTCAGCTTCAGGGCAGTTTACTGCTTCCATGGTGGCTGAGAGCTCCAACACAGTGTCTTAGTAAACAAAACAGAATCTGTGCCACCTTTTCTAACCTTGCCAAAGTGCAACCCTGTGTCCCTTTGGTTGCATTCTGGTTATTATAAGTGAGTCCCAAACCTTCCCATATTCAAGAGGAGGGAAATTATACTTCATCTCTAGGGGCGTGACAAGATTATAAAAGAACACGGGCAGTGGATAATGACATTGCAGTCATTTTTGTAAAATGCAATATGCTGCAAGAGGGAAAAGTCAGATTTGATGGTGAAATATAAGATATATATCAAGAAATGCATGTATATTTAACTATTTAACTAAAACAGAAAAGTCATGATAAAGACCACTTTTTTAAGGGTCTCGGTATTTTTATGAACATCACATTTATGGTAGTTTGCTTAAATATGCGCCTGCTCCAGCATGAGGCATACACAGGTTTGTACATCCTAGTCCAAAAACAATGTTTATGGAATAAAAGGATGAATTAATAAATTCTGTTAAAGACTGTTGCTTTGGACTATTCAGATGAAAACATCTAGAAGGAAGTTGAGAAAAAAGCCGAGAACCAGGATGGGAGCCTGAGCTTTGGGACCCTTCCCTCAGTGTCACTGAACTGCACGAGGCAGCCAGTTCTCTTGTCTGGGCTCTCACTGATACAGGACTGTCTGAATCAGGTTATCTTCATGAATGTGGTGCAATATGTAGTCATTTTTGTCTGTTAGGAGGATGTTTATTTTATTCAGTTTACTTTCCTTCTTTCCATCCAGTGTCACAATGATTCTATAAGAGGCTATGTTGGATTCTAGTGAGAGGTTGAACCTAGACTCAAGCCCAGCTCCTCTATTGTTTTAACCTCCCTTTGAGGCCAGTGAGGGTGTCATCATATTGCTGCTGCTCTAAAAGGTAGGTTTTGGTAAAGGGCAAGCTTTATCTTAAATTCTGGCCCTGTTAGATATTGGCTATTTGACCTTGTCCTAGTTATTTAATCTTTATGAGCCTGTGTTCTCATCTGTAAAATTGGGAAAATAATACCTGGTGGAAATTATATGAGATTGTGAATATAAAATGTAGGACTGCACTTGGTACATAGACGTTAATCAATAAATAAAACTGCAATGTTATGGCTCAGTCTGATTATTAGGATGACTAGAGGGAAAAAAGCACCAAATTTTGGGTCATTGTAAAAGTGGCATCTGGTCAACTGTGAGTTAATTCGTGAATTGTGAAGCCTCACCTAGAGTGATACAAAGAAATTCACCAGATTGGAATACTAGATTTCATGCCTATGTGTACCTGCCACCCAAGTGAAATATTGAATGACTTTAGAAAAGTTAGGTGAGCATTTTGTTTCACTGGAGTCAATGCAGATTAGGTAAAATACCTGATGTGATCTCTAGTTAGATAACTATTTTGAGTCCTTAAAATTAATGCAGTGATTTTTTAAGGGCTTCTTTGGGTTTTAGCTCACCTTTTCTTGAGATCTATAATTGCTCATGATAAATGTTATGTGCACAGAATATTAGTGCATGTTTTCTTGTGATATAATGCTGAGAGGGACTTAGGAAGGTCTCTGCATCCGTTTGACAATAAGCCGTTACTGTGTCTTCTTGCTATGTTTTAAATCCCTTGATTAACATGGAGTGTTTCACTGG
The DNA here is from genome assembly GCF_028021215.1 of Eschrichtius robustus. Taxonomy (NCBI): domain Eukaryota; kingdom Metazoa; phylum Chordata; class Mammalia; order Artiodactyla; family Eschrichtiidae; genus Eschrichtius; species Eschrichtius robustus. The sequence continues at coordinate 32,409,487 of NC_090834.1, read as the reverse complement.
TATAAACTAGTTTCCCAGACAGTTTTCATAAAACACCAGTTCTCAGAAGGTATATATTCACAGAAAATGTTAGTATGTTCTGCCACTAAGCAATAATATTTTGAACATTTTAGGCCTCAGTTTACTCATTAAAAGAAAAAGTTCTTGAAGTATGTGATCTTTAAAACGTTATACTTTCTATGGTTCTGAGATCCCCACTGACCAGAAAAACAAAGTTATAAGCAATAACATCTTCTTCATTAAATAGACTCATAAAATAAATTGAGGGATACATATTGTCTTCTCATTATGTCTGAATAATGTCTCAAGTGGAATTTTCCCTGAGGCATATTTCTTCTGGCTACCTCCACCAGCCACTGCCTTACTCCCTTTTCTACGCTCCTGTGTTTGCCAGTTCCTTGAAGCTGAATTCCCTGAAAGTTTCAATGATCAGTCAAGCTTCTTTCTAGCCAGACCCAGAGACAGACATCCTCCCTATCTTATGAGGTATGAGACTGAATATCTAGCATGAAAAAGAAATAAGAAATTACAAAGGTGATAAATACCACAAATATCACAATCCAGCCAAATGAAATAATTTTTGTACTAGTTAGCTACCTGATAACAATTTTATAATTTTAAACATTATTTGGCTTTATATTCTTTGACTATTGACAATGATATTATAATTATTGACAATGATATTACAATATAGATATTAGATAATATATATAGATATTACAATAACTATATATTGTAATATCTATGGATATAAAATATCTATCATTGTAATATGTAGATATTACAATAATAGATATTAAAATGTCTATTATTGTAATATGTAGATATTACAATGTCTATTATAATTATCTATTGTAATAGAAAATTCAATCTTTCCTCTAGGAGGGTTGATTGAAATGTGTTTTTTTTATTACTAATAGTTTGAAAGCATTTCATCATTCCTCTTCACAGCTCACTATTGGTAACACAAAATAAATTTTTAGGATTATTGTAAAGTTTTGAAAACCTATATTCAGATATGGTCTCTGGCCCTTTACCTTTTTGTCAGAACTTCAAGTGAATTGGCCTGCACGTTAAGAGTATTCTAAGAAGCCATGCTTGTATCTGGCTACTAATAACAAGTTCATGGAAGTGACTGAAAGCCAAATAATTATCTCACTAAGTAAGTCCTAATTAAATGTGTGCCTAACTTATCTCCCTCTTAGCAGGGTTTCAAAATTACTCATAGCCACTCTAAGCCACTGGATATAAAGGGAGGTGTGATGAGGGGAAGAGGCTTTACAAAGAGATAGTGGTCGTACATGCAAAAATGTTTTACTTTGGTTAAGTTTTACAAAACCACATGACAATATGAACACCTTGCTAGGGATCTCCCAGGGCCTTGAGAGAAAGTCAAGCATCTGAGGGGCCCTGAAGCTATAGCTTTATCAACGTCACAGTAGAATGTCCACTCTGTACCCATCCTTGAAGTCCCCCTGATGGAACAAGAACTATTCCCAGGAACTCTGACAGAACCTGGGCCCTTGGTACATATTTCACTCTTGCCATTCCTACTGTTTAGGCTAACTAGTCCCGTATCTCAGCCAGATGCTTGGGGGGGGGGGTCTTTCCTCAAAAACACAGATTCCCACAGCCCCATAATGAAACAATCATCAAATTGATACATAAGCCACAGCTCTCTTTCTTCATTCTTATGCTCACTAATTTGTAAATCCTGCTTGTGTCAATTTTATTACTGAGTGTACGGGGAGGTTATGCCAGTTTCACAGCATGGCTTCTTCCTAATCCCATGTTGTCAACATACCTAAGTTTGAGGCCACTCGTGCTCAACAGTTGTAAAACTTTTGTATTAAAATTAATTTTCAGTATTTCCTGAGCTAAGTGACTTGCAGTTCTCTACAGACATAACCAAGGGTGTAATATTAGAAATATAAACTATATATCCACAATGAAAGTCTGTAAACCCTCATATAGCAGGTTTTAAGTGAGTATACTACTCCCTATAATGATGCTTCTGGCAAACACCATTAATTAACTATAAATCTTCTTCCCAATGATCCTAAATGCATGTTTAAAAGTATGGGTTTCCCTGGTGGCGCAGTGGTTGAGAGTCCGCCTGCCAATGCAGGGGGCGCAGGTTCGAGCCCTGGTCTGGGAGGATCCCGTGTGCCGCGGAGCAACTGGGCCCGTGAGCCACAATTACTGAGCCTGCTTGTCTGGAGCCTGTGCTCCGCAACGGGAGAGGCCGCGGTGGTGAGAGGCCCGCACACCGCGATGAAGAGTGGCCCCCGCTTGCCACAACTAGAGAAAGCCCTCGCACAGAAACGAAGACCCAACACAGCCATAAATAAATAAATAAATAAAAATTAAAAAAAAAAAAAAGTATGGATCTCTGAAATTATGTGCTAAATAATACTCTGATAATATTTTATATTCTAGGAAATTTTTAAAGCTTAAATAATTTTATCTTAATAATTTTACTTTGTAGTACCCAGCTTTGTCAGTATTATGTAAAAGCTAATATTAATTTGAGTTTTACTACATGCCTGACGAGGAAACTATGTTTATAGAAATTAAAATAATAAGAGACAGACTATTAGTAACTAATTCTCTAAAAATATGATTTCTTATCTGGCATACAAAGCCAGGATTCTAACATAGGTATTACTTCTTCCAGATTCAGTATATACTGTGTTGGCCAAAATATTTGTTCAGGTTTTTCCATAAGATGTTATGATATATGAGACATTTCTCTCAGTGTACATCACCTTCCCTTCCTCCCACTCCCAGCTTACTTTGAAAGAACCACTCAATCTGTGTCTCTATCTCTCTCTCCACACATACACACAAGCACACATTTGGTTCTCATTATTCATAGTAGTTTGTTCTATAAAGTTGCTATGAACACTGAATTAGTGAATCCTGATACTGAACCATTGATCCTAGAATTAGGTTCCTGCACACCTCTGGTCACAATATTTCATCAACTGACCAGTACATGTCCTTGCTTTATGTGTTTCTGATTAAGGACACCTTATTTAATATACATTCTTGACTCATTAACATTGAAGTCATAGTCAGCAGCACCATAATTCATGACTGAATAAGCTTATCTAACACACAGATTTTCTCTATAAGGCACATCACAGCCTTCGTGCACTTAGGAACAATGTACAGCACTTCAGCACTATACTTGGGAGCCATTTTAAACAGTGAATTCACTAAAAAAAAAAAAAACCCACAAAAAATGTGAAAAACATAAAGGATATTTTTTTACAGTATGAAAGCTTAAACAAGAAGGAAGAGTGTTGTTCAACCACAGCTGAGAACATACACATCAGGTGACTCTGTACATGTCCACAAATAACCATGGAAGCATAATGCATGTTGACATTAGGGTTACAAATAAATTTTAGGGAGTATATGACTTCACAAATATAGAATCCACATATAATGAAATTTTATTGTATATGGACAAGTGTACACACATACATCTATATATAAGTTAAATCTTCATCAACATCCACTGTATTGTTTTCGCTGAGGAGAAATATGGGTAATGCAGAAAGAGCAGCCCTATTTTCCCCAGTCATAGATAGGCAATAGCCCCATCCTCCTTGTGGGTGACTAACTTGGTGGAGACAGCAACTACCTAACTGATGTATTGGGTGTTAATTACCCAATTTCTCCTCCATAGTGTACAGGTGGAGATAGAACACGAGAGAAGAAACATAAGGGAGAAAAAAGGAGACTTACAACATTAATTACAGATATAAACAAAACCCCTTAACTAAGGAATGAGCCTGCCATGAGTTTAAAGTGGAAACAGTAAACTCTAATTTGTGGATTTTGATGTTGGATGATCAGGAACCTGAGTTATTATACTGTTCATTGACATAGAATTATTAAATAACAGAAGTTGAATGGGCTTTAGAAGTATCTCTGGTCTTATTTTATATCATCTGCTGCTTTAGGGACTTGTAATCATTAAAACATGTTGAGCTGAAATTTGCTTTCCTTTCAATTCTGTTCTTTGGCTTTGGTTCTCTTCTTGGTTGCTATAAAGAGGAATCTAATCTCTCTCCTAAATGATGGGATGTCACACATTTAAGGAGTTCCCACTCTTCACTGCTATCAAGCTTACTCTCACCTAAAACATCCCTTTAACGTGTACTACTGTTATGCCGTCTCATATCCATCTTTTACATGATGTTTGGATTTTGGAACTCAAGAAAAGTAGGACTTTATGTGCATACCAGTTTAAATCTTCTTAGATTGTCTACCCTGTCAAAGTCTTTTTGGGTTGAATGTATCTGCCCCCCTCTACCAGCTCCTTTCACCTGTGAATATGGTTATTAATGTTTTAAACAAAACATTAATTAAGAAGCTCTGTAACATGCTAGCGGAAACATGAATACTGCTAATCCATACAGTGCCTTTGTGCAAAATTAGAAAAATATGTGCCCTTTCTCATGACAAAAACAAGGTTTTAATTAGATGACTTTTAAAAATAATAACAGTAATAATGAGATACAAAGTTTTTTATATCAAAATTTTGAAATTAAATAATAGAAAATTCAAATTTTAATCACAGTAAATGAGTACTTTAAGTCATTTGGATTAAAATAATTTTTGTAAAATAATTACTGGACCTGTTAATTTTTAACAGTTTCAATGAAATATAATTTATATATAAAAGTTTACCCATTATAACTACAATTTAGTGTTTTTTTAACAAATATATACAATTGTGCAACCATCATCACAATCAAATCTTAAGACATTTTCATCCCCCAACAAGTTCCCTCTTGCCTGTTTGTAGTCAATCCATGTCCCACTCTCAGGCTCAGGCAACCACTGGTTTTCTTTCTGTCTTTCTGAAATATATAAATGCAATCATACAATATGTAGTTTTTTTGCAGGTGACTACTTTCATGTAAGATAGAGATCCACAAATTTTTCTCTAAAGGGCCTAATAATAATCTCTGCAGGCCTTGTGAGCTATATGGTTTCTGTTGGAACTCTGCCACTGTAATGCCAAATTTCAGGATGAGATCATTCAGTCACCATTAAGTAGGATTTTAGCTGTAGGTTTTTGACAGACACCCTTGATAAGACTGAGGAAATATCCTTCTATTTCTAGAATCTGAACATTTTTTCAGATGAATGAGTGCTGGATTTTATCAGACATTTTGTATTTGACTATTAAGATTATCATTTGGATTTTACCTATTTTTCTATTAATATCGAGTATAATACTAATTGATTTGTTTAAGGTCACACCAATCTTGCATTCCTGGAATAGACTGAGCTTGGTCATGCTATATAATCTTTTTTATATGAAACTGAATTTAATTACTAATCCTTTGCTAAGGATTTTGTAGTATGTGTTCATGAGGGATATTGGGCTATTGTTTTGTTTTGTTTTGTTTTCCCTTGCAATGGTTTTGTCAGTATAAGGATAAAACTGGCTTTAAGGATTAGATTGGAAAATGATTCCTTCTCCTTTTTTATAGGGTTTATGGAGGATTAGTACTGCTTTAGTTTAGTTTTTAATACTTGATAGAAATTAACAGTGAAGCCATATGTTCTTCAGGTTTTCCTTATAGGAAGATTAAAAAAAAAAAAAACTAGTTCAATTTCTTTTCTTGCTTTAGGTCTATTCATATTTTTTTTTCTCTTCAGTCAGTTTTCGTTATTTGTGTATTTTCAAGGGTTTGTCTGTATTATCTAACTTTGTTGGAATAAATTTGTTCATAGTGTTTCTTTATAATCCTTTTCATCTTGGTGGGATTAGTAGTGATGTATTTCTTTCATCCTTGATTTTACTTTTTTATTTTTTAAATTTTATTTATTTATGGCTGTGTTCAATCTTTGTTTCTGTGCGAGGGCTTTCTCTAGTTGTGGCAAGCGGGGGCCACTCTTCATCGTGGTGCGCGGGCCTCTCACTATCGTGGCCTCTCTTGTTGCGGAGCACAGGCTCCAGATGCGCAGGCTCAGTAATTGTGGCTCACGGGCCTAGCTGCCCTGAGGCATGTGGGATCTTCCCAGACTAGGGCTCAAACCCGTGTCCCCTGCATTAGCAGGCAGATTCTCAACCACTGCACCACCAGAGAAGCCCCTCATCCTTGATTTTAATATGTGCCTTCTCCTTCTTTTCCTCATCTGCTTAGCTAAAAAACCTGCTAATTTCTTTTGTCTTCTAAAGAACCATCTCTTAGTTTCATGATTTTTAAAATTGTTTTTCTTTTTGCTGTTTCTTTAATTTCAGTTTAGATCTTTACTATTTTTTTCCTTCTGGCTGCTTTCCTTCTGCTTGCTCCTCATTTTTAGTTTCTTAAGAATCATAGGTTATTGATTTGAGATATTTCTTATTTTCTAATACAGACATTTAAATCTCTAAATTGCTCTGTAAGGATTACATTAGCTGCAGCACATAAATTATGATATATTTTGTTTTTGTTTTAATTTAGTTCAAAATATTTTCTAACTTCTCTTTATCTTTGACTGATTAATGGGTTATTTAGAAGTGTGTTACTTAATTTCAATGCAATCCCTACCAAACTACCAATGGCATTCTTCACAGAATTAGAACAAAAAATTTTACAATTTGTATGGAAACACAAAAGACCCCGAATAGCCAAAGCAATCTTGAGAAAGAAAAACAGAGCTGGGGGAATCAGGCTACTTGACTTCAAACTATACTACAAAGCTACAAAGTAATCAAGGTAATCAAGGCAGTATGGTACTGGCACAAAAACAGAAATATAGATCAATGGTACAGGATAGAAAGCCCATAGATAAACCCATGCACATATGGTCACCTAATTTATGACAAAGGTGGCAAGAACATGAAATGGAGAAAAGACAGCCTCTTCAATAAGTGATGCTGGGAAAACTGGACAGCTACATGTAAAAGAATGAAATTAGAACACTATCTAACACCATACACAAAAATAAACTCAAAATGGATTAAAGACCTAAAGGTAAGACCAGACACTATAAAACTCTAAGAGGAAAACATAGGAAAAACACTCTTTGACATAAACCACAGCAAGATCTCTTTTGACCCACCTCCTAGAGTAATGAAAATAAAAACAAAAATAAACAAATGGGACCCAATGAAACTTAAAAGCTTTTGCATAACAAAGGAAACCATAAACAAGACAAAAAGACAACTCTCAGAATGGGAGAAAATATTTGCAAACAAAGCAAGTGACAAAGGATTAATCTCCAAAATATACAAACAGCTCATGGAGCTCAATATCAAAAAAACAAACAACACAATTAAAAAATGGGTGGAAGACCTAAATAGACATTTCACCAAAGGAGACATACAGATGGCCAAGAGGCACATGAAAGGATGCTGAACATCATTAATTATTAGAGAAATTCAAATCAAAACTACAGTGAGGTATCACTTCACACCAATCAAAATGGCCACCATCAAAAATCTATAAACAATAAATGCTAGATAGGGTGTGGAGAAAAGGGAACCCTTTTGCACTGTTGGTGGGAATGTAAATTGATACAGCCACTATGGAGAACAGTATGGAGGTTCTTTAAAAAACTAAAAATAGAACTACCATACAACACAGCAATCTCACTACTGGGCATATATCCAGAGAAAACCATAATTCAAAAGGACATATGTTCTGCAGTGTTCATTGCAGCACTATTTACAATAACCAAGACATGGAAACAACCTAAATGTCCAATGATAGATGAATGGATAAAGAAGATGTGGTACATATATACAATGGAATATTGCTCTGCCATAAAAAGGAATGAAATTGGGTTATTTGTAGAGATGTGGATGGACCTAGAGTCTGTTATACAGAGTGAAGTAAGCCAGAAAGAGAAAAACAAGTATCATATATTTTCACATATATGTGGAATCTAGAAAAATCGTAAAGATGAACCTATTTGTAGGGCAGGAATAGAGATGTAGACATAGAGACCAGACGTGGTCATGGTGGGGAAGGGGAGGGTGGGATGAATTGGGTGATTAGGTTTAACATAAATACATTACCATGTGTAAAATAGCTAGTGGGAACCTGCTGTATAGCACAGGGACCTCAGCTCGGTGTTCTGTGGCGACCTTGATGGGTGGGATGGAAACCCAAGAGGAAGGGGATATAGGTATACATATAGCTGATTCACTTCATTGTACAGCAGAAACTAACACAATGTTGTAAAGCAATTTTACTCCAATAAAAAAAAATTGTTGGAGATTTATCAAGTTCCTTTCTGTTATATATACATCTAATTTAATTCCACTGTGGTCAGAAAGCATATTTTGTGTGATTTAAATACTTCTGAATTTATCAAAACTAGCTGAGAATGTTGTTCAGTCTTCTAAATACTTGGTGATTTTCTGCTTAGGTTTTCTGTCAATTATTAAGAGTAGAGCAATGATATCTCCAATTATTATCATTGAATAGTGTGTTTCTCCTTTCAATTTTGTCAATTTTTGCTTTATGCATTTTAGAGCTCTGTTGTTAGGTGCCTACATATTTATAATTATTTTATCTTACTGATGAATTGACTCTTCTGTCATTAAGCGATGATCTTTGACTCTACTAATATTGCCTGTCTTAAAGTCTATCTTTTTGTGTTAAAAATATAGCCACTTCTGTTCACTTACCATTATCATTTGTATGATATAAATTTTTTAATCTTTTAAAAATTTTAACACTTTTTGTCATTGAATCTAAATTGTTGCTTGGACAAATAACATATAGTTGAGCTTATTAAAAAAATTTAGTTTGATAATCTCTATCAAACTAAATGGTTTGGTGCATTTATATTTATTATAATTTTTGCTATTGTTGGATTTACATCTACCATTTTGCTATTTGTTTCCCATGTGTCTCATGTATTTTTTCTTTGTTCTTCCTTATTGCCTTTTTTGTGTGCTAAATAGATATATTTTAATGTCTTATTTAATTTTTTTTACTATAATTTTAGAGTTATTTTCTTAGTGGTTGCTCTGGGATTACAATATGCATTTTAATTTTGCACAAGCTACCTTAGGTTAACACTAACTTAATTTTGGTAAAAATAGAGACTTTATTTCAAGCAAATTCCATTTCATCTCCCTCCTTTGTGCTATTGTTTTCATATATATCACATTTATCTATAATTCCAACAAAACCATGGTGTTTTATGCATTCAACAACATTATGTCAATGTTTTTCCTTTTTATTGTATAGTCTGATTTACAGCAATGATAGTTATGTGTTTTCTTCAAATCATATTTTAACTTTGAATGTAAACTATTAGTGATAAGCATTTAATTTTTAAAATATTTACTAAGCATATTTTATATGCTTAATTAGCAACCTTTATACCCATTTTTAATTTTTAGTTTTTAGTTTCCTTTCCATCTCCACATTAAAAAATACAGAAATATTTGGTGTAGAATCAACTAATCAAGACATCGTAATTTTCTTCACCTTTGGAATAGTCCATTCAATGTTATTACATTTCTTAAAATTCCCAAACTTATTGTCTTTCGGAAGGGTAAAACATTTTACTTGAATGTCTCATCATTTAATATAAAAATTATATGGCTAGGTAATTGGACCTGCAAAAATAATTTTCCCTTTTATTTGATCATGTCATACCAGTAATTTAACACCTCTTCAAATGTAATATATTTTATAAATATTTCTTAGTTTAGACTAGACCCATCAATTTCTCTCTTTCTGAATTTCTAAGAATTTATTACTTTATTAACCTGGTTATTAACATGCTACACGTTATTAATTTTCCCTTTTATGTTCATTTTTCTCATTTTAATCATCATCCCCATCATCAGCACCACCATTATTATTAACAATTTTTCAACCTTTTAAAAATTTTTCACATGCATTACATTCTAAAACACTTTTCCTTGATTTGGATATAAGTGGTTTTCAAAATATTTAAGAATCTGTAAATCATGAACATTGACCAAGCAGAATGGAGACTGGCCATAAACAACTGAAAACCATACTAAGGGAACTGGTGAAATATCAGCCAGGGGGTCATTACTATTATAATTTTAATTTTGTAGATCTGTTTATTGAAAAAAATCTAGAGTCCTTTGTCTATGCTTGAGAGAAGACTGAAAATGAGAAGATAAATAAGAAACACATGGTCCTCACTCCCATGGGTCTATATACTAGTTGTGAAGACATAAATAATGGTTAATACTCTCATTTTTATCTTATTCCCAGACTTGGCATAATGACTTCTAAATAATAGACAATAAAAATATTTGTGATTGCTGGCAGTAATGATAATGATGGCATTCTTAGGAGTTAGGCAGATCCTGAAGAAGACAGTGTCCATATCAATAAGTGTTTTGAAAATGTACAATCTGAAACTGACACCTTCTCTGCATTTATAAAAATAGAAGAGAACAATAAAGAGAAAGTCACAAAAGTGAGACTTGTTTTCTGATTAAATGTCTCATCTCTGAGGAATTAGTAAAAAATAGAAATTTCATTAGAAAGAGCATGAAACCTTGTTTTTCCAAATGGATTCCACTTACCACCCACATTATTAGATAGGAATGCCTGCTGAGAAGTGGTATTACTTCCTCAGCTTCTATTCATATTTGTAAAGATAATTAAGCTTTGTCAAATATTTATGTAAGCCCATTAGAATGCTCATTTTTGAAATATTGCCCTAAATAGTCATTAAATATTATTAGTAGGCATCTTCATTCTGATCCAAACTGAAGTGCTTTAAGTATTAATTAGGTATTCAGTACCTAGTTAAACTAAATTAAAAATCCATTTCAAATTAAAATCTAGAGGTACTAAAAATATTGCAGAAGCACAAATATAATACTATTGTGGAAATAGGACAGCAAAATGCTTTCTGGGGCAGGGACTTTAGTGTGGCAGATGCATTTTCTGGCAAATCTTTATCTTTTCATTCAATAAGCACTTTTTTTCATGAAAACTCTATTGTGCTAGGATCAGTGGTAGTCATTTCCAATCACAGGTCTTGTGTTACATGTGCCCCATTTCACTGTTCAGGAGAGTGGTGCCTGCACATCTGGTATCAGTTCCAATTTATGAATGTTGTTGTGTCATCACAGTATGCCATTAAACTTTGGGAAGATTTTCTGCTCTTTTTTCCATTTGAAGAACAAAGGCTCTATCCCAGGCCTGAGGGGACAAGATTGTGGTGTTTGGAGTCATAAGACCTTGTTTTGCCATTTGATAGCTCTTGGACAAGACATTCGCTTGGAGTTCATTTTTTTTTTTTTTTAACCAAGTGGGGAAAGCAGTCAAATCCACTTACTGCCAACTAAGAGGTGCTATGATGATGGTATAACAAATATTAAACCTGGGTAAATGTATTGTATTACTTAAATGGCATTATTTATTATGTTATTAACTGCAATGATTACATGTTATTCAGTCACCTATCACCTCATTTAATTTTCATATCTCCCCAAAGTAGGCATTATCAATCATGTTCTAGAGATGGTGGAAACTGAAGCTCAGAGAGCTTAAGAGACTTGCTCAAGTGTAGCAGCAGAGCCAGGACTTAAAACCAGGATTTTTAATCCTAAAATCAGTTCCCTGCTCTACAGATGTGTACTCGCCAAGGCATTTATTGTCAATCCTGGCTGATGGCAGGAAGCAGAGATTGTGTTTGTGAGATTTAAAGAAGATTTGCTTTAAGGAAACAATTTCCTTAAGGAACTTAAGTTTCCTAAGGTATGGAAAAACAACAGTTAGATACTGAGAATGTTTTTGTGCTCAGATGACTAACATGACATGGGCTTGGGCATTTAAGAGGCTATTTTCTCATATAAAAAATTATCTGTAAACTTGGGTGCCATATTCTATTTTTTTGTGCATACTATGTTACCATAAGGCTGTGACAGATGAACTGATTTCACTGTTTTTCACTAGCTCATCTATACCCTCCTGAATGGGGAAGAAATATTTCTCAAAGTAGATTATAAGTTTTGTTTTCCCAGAATTGGGTATTGGGTGGTGAGGACGATATGAAAGGGTAGTTATATTAGTTTTCTATTGTTGCTACAACAAATTGCCACAACCTTAGTGGCTTAAAACAATACACCTTTATTCTCTTATACTTCTGGAGTTCAGATGTCCTCAAACAGGCTCATTGGTCTGAAGACATGGTGTTATCCAGGCTGGCTCCTCTTGGAGAACACTAGGGGACAACATGTTGCCTTGTCTTTTCTACTTTCTAGAGATCATCTACATTCCTTGGCTCATGACCCCTTCCTTCATCTTCAATGCCATCAGCATAGGATCTTCAGTTCTCTCTCTTTCTTTCCCAGTTCTTCTCTTGTTATTTCACCTTCTCTACTTTTGACCCTCTTGCATCCTTCTTTTTTTAAAAAAAATATTTATTTATTTATTTTGGCTGCCCTGGGTCTTAGTTGCGGCACGAGGGATCTTCGTTGTGGTACGCAGGCAGTTAGTTGCGGAATGCAGGATCTAGTTCCCTGACCAGGGATCGAACCCGGGTCCCCTGCATTGGGAGCATGGAGTCTTAACCACTGGACCTCCAGGGAAGGCCCCCTTTTGCATCCTTCTTATAAGTACCCATATGAGTACATCATTAGGCCCACCTGGAAAATCGTAGCTAATTCCCATCTCAAGACTCTTAATCACAGCTGCAAAGTCTCTTTTGCCATGTGAGGTAACATATTCACAGGTTCTGGTGATTAGGACATGGACATTTTTTTCTTTTTGGTGGAGGGGTGCATTATTCAGCCCAAAATAGTAGTTGTTATTTTTATTTTGAAATTGCTTTCAAAATCTTTTAGTTTGAGTATAGAATTTCCATTGTCCATCAGATAAGAATGTCAAGTGCTAAAATTGTTAATTACATATTGTTTTCTATTAGTAAAAAGAGGACTCAAGGTTACATCTCTCTGAAGGAAAAAGGAAAGTCTCTTTTCTAATGGGTCACAGGACTTAGAAAATCTTTTCTTGCTATTTTGGTGAAATACGGCATAGATACTGATGGATTAAATATAGTCATTTAGATATGATGAGTTCTGTGATATTAATGAGTTTGGGCTTATTACATTTATTATTTGTAAATACACTATAAAAATGGATTTTCCATTCTTTTTTAAATTGAAGTATAATTGATTTACAATATTATATTAGTTGTAGGTGTACAGGATAGTGATTTAGTATTTTTACAGAATACACTACATAAAAGTTATTGCAAGATAATGACTATAATTTCCTGTTACAAAATATATCCTTGTTGCTCTTTATACATAATAGTTTTATCTATTTTATACTTAATAGTTTGTATATCTTAACCCCATATCCCTATCTTGCCCCTCCCCACACTTTTCTCTCCACACTGGTAATCACTACTTTGTTTTTTATATCTGTGAGTCTGCTTCTGTTTTGCTATATACACTCATTTGCTTTATTTTTTAGATTCCACGTAAAAGTGATATCACACTATATTTGTTTTTCTCTAACTTCCTAAGCATAATATTCTCTAGGTCCATCTACATTGCTGCAAATGGCAGAATTTCATTCTTTTTTATGGCTGAGAAATATTCCATTATATGTGTGTGTATATATATATATATATATATATATACACACACACACATATATATGTATATGGTGTATCACATTGATTGATTTGTGAATATTGAACCATCCTTGTGTCCCTGGAATAAATCCAACTTTATCACTGTGTGGTGTCATTCTTTTTATATATTGTTGGATTCAGTTTGCTAATATTTTGTTGCAGATATTTGTATTTATATTCATCACAGACATTGGCATGTAATTTTCTTTTTTTTTCTAGTGTTTTTGTCTAGATTTGGTATCAAGGTACTTTATGACCACCTAGAGGGGTGGGATAGGGAGGGTGGGAGGGAGATGCAAGAGGGAGGAGATATGGGGATATATGTATATGTATAGCTGATTCACTTTGGTATCAGAGTAATGGTGGCCTTTTAGAATGAACTGGGGAGTGTTCTATCCTCTTCAATTTTTTGTAATACTTTGAGAATGGTAGGTATTAACTCTTCTATATATGGTTGGTAGAATTCCCTTGTGAAGCCATCCAATCCTGCACTTTTGCTTTTTTTTTTTTGAAGGTTTTTTTATTACTAATTCAATTTCATTACCAGTGTTTGGTCTTTTCAAATTATCTATTTCTTCTTGATTCAGTCTTGGCAGGCTGTATATTTCTAGAAATTTGTCTATATCTTCTAGGTTATCCAGTTTGTTGGCATTTAACTGTTCATAGTATCCTCTTATCATTTTTTGTA